>NC_140969.1:92913357-92993357 GCF_056783735.1 Eptatretus burgeri
CGAAAGGTCAAATAGCAAAAAATGCAATTTCAGGCGCATTTTAAAATTAAACTTTCTATATGCAATCACCATTGGGTGAAGCATTAAATAAGTTACATTTTTTGGGGATTTGATCCCAGTTGATGCCCCAAGAGTTGGTGACTTAGGGTTACATGGGTCAATCTGGAAGATTTTTTTTTTTAACTCAAAATTTGATGTTGGGTCATTCCTGGTGGAACATTTGCTGTTTTTCAACTTTGCTTTCGGTAGGAAGTGTGGGGATTTACAATGGCATGCCATCGACTTCACTCTAGTTTTTCTTTTTGAGGTGCAGTATTACGTCTGCTGATGAAAATTTACTATAAATGTTGAATCTTGAGCCAGATTTGTAAATTTGATGCACCACCCTCTTGAGAGCGTCGGTGCTGCCGAAGCAGTTTCTTGGCAAGGGTTATATTGGGTGGTTTGCCATTGCCTTCTCAGCACTGTTTGTCTTTGCTCTATGCTTTTAAATGCTGGCCGTCAAGCAAGGAAGCAACAAGTAGCATTTTTAATATTTTGGTATGACTTTCCGGGGTTTGAACCACCGACCTCCCAGGCTCAGAGCGGATGCCATAACCATTATGAGGCCACCGAAGCCCAGGTATATATTGGCAAAAACCGGCCACCGAGTCTGGTATATATTGGTAAATATCTCCATCACTTTTCATTGGGCCCCACATGCAAGCAACTATGTTTGCTCCATGATGTTACATGCAGATTCATTGAGCTTGGGATGATGACCTCATTTATCACAATCTCTAGCATCAAATTAACTGTCCCCGTCAAACACCTTCCTCCGGTCATGTGGTGAAAGCATCGTTTTTCACAAATCTAATAGTAACACCAATTTATGTAGAAGTATCAATAATTTTTTTTTTTTAATTTGTTTCTTCTGCATGTAGAATAATACCAAAATCATTCCTGATTATTTTTATTTCCACATTTGTATTGTTCAAACAGCAATGGCATGAGTCCTTATCGCCTCTACAACCTTGATGTGTTTGGATACCCATTGGACCATCCGGGGGGCCTGTATGGATCGGTGCCATTTCTTCTCGCTCACCAACCTCTTCGTACCTCTGCAATCTTCTGGCTTAATGGTTCTGAGACCTGGGTTGATATTTCGGGAACTTGGCAGCAGGTACACCTTTTCAATGGCTAAATGCACAAAAAATGTTTATTTCTGTCGTTTGAGTTTGTCTTTTTTATTATTTGAGGGGAGGGGTAAACAAGGGGTTTGTTTGTTTTTCAGAAAGGAAGGAGGTTATGGGTATCAAGTAAAGGAGAGGTACAAAGTTTGGTTGGCCTATAGTTGGAGTTGGCCCACCGTTCACATTCCATATCCCATGAAACTAATTCTTTAAGTTTACTTCTCACTTCTATGTACTAAACCCATCATTAGCATCACAGTGAAGAAGGTAAGTGAAAAGGCTCGTCTTTATTTAAACTTACAAAAAAGACTAAAATCTTATCAACTGAGATGATCATATGGAAACAGTGGAAAGTTTCATCTTCCTGGGTTCTTTTATTGAAGTGAGTGGAGAATGTGGAGGATAAGTTAATAGATGGTGAGTGTTGGGGAAAACAGCAATGTCAGGATTGACAAAGATCTAGAAAGACAAAAATGTGACAAAACAATCCAACAGGAGGATGGTGAATGCTCTGGTATTTCCAGTTGCAATGCATGTATCTGAGTCATGGACAGTGAAATCGATAGAAAGGAAGAAGACGTCCCCGTCCCCGTGACAGTTTTTAAACGTGATGTTGGAGACGAATGTCAAAATTCCATGGACTGCAAGAAGAACAAACAAATCGGTGTTTGAAGAAATTGGACAACTATGATAAGCTGATAACATGGAAACTGTCATACTTTGGATACATCATGCATGCAGAAAACGAAAGTCTGGAGAAATCAACCATGTTAGGTTTGGTTGAGGGAGGAAGGCGAAGAAGAAGCAGACCCTGTATGTGTCTGATGGATGGGGTAAAGGCTGCCACCAAGCTGTTTCTGCCAGAGCTTTGGGAAGCAGCGCAGGATCGGGATGTTTGAAGAAATCTGATCATGAATGTGCCTGGTGTTGGTTCAATGGCTAGAGTGGTGGGCTTGGGATCCGAGGGTCCTGAGTTCAAATCCTGCTTGGCTGTTGAATTAATACCAGGTGGGGTTGACTCAGCCTTTCATCCTTCTGATGTTGCCAAAATGAGTGCCAGCTTGTTGGTATCCTGTGTTGGAGTGATGACCCATCCAGGATTGTGCCCAATATCCCAGGAGACTGCTTAGGCAGCACCAACGCTCTGCACAGAGTATGGTCCCAATGGATGGATGGATGGATGGAACACTTTGCACAGAGTATGGTCCCAATGGATGGATGGAACACTCTGCACAGAGTATGGTCCCAATGGATGGATGGATCATAAATGTCACAAGAAGTTGGGCATGACTTGACAGAACTAGAAGACAAAATAACATCATAACTCTTTTATATTACTTGAATATCATATTTGAATATGCACATTAGGGTGGGGAGGAGGGCTGTGGGGGAATTTTTGTTGGGCAAGTTGCCCCCCCCCACCCCCCATGATGTGTTCATTAAATACATCTGTAATTCTTGTTCATCACCTTTCTTCCGTAGTCATGGTGGCATTGGTTGTTGGCTCATATGCTGTGGTGGCGGAGGGTAAAGCCAGAGACAAATGTGCGATGGATGTCTGAGAGTGGTGAAATTGACGTCTTCCTCTTGCTGGGACCATCTCCCAAAGATATATTTCGTCAGTACTCCAGCCTGACTGGTCAGAAATGTTTTTATATTTATTCAAAGTTTGTAAAAACCTGGATTCTAATTTGTTGTAAAAGTATTTTGATTTTGATTTTAGTATAGATCTCAACGTTGACGGGTGAAAGGCTGGGTAACATCCTTTAAGAGAGCAAACAGCCTCGGTTGTATAAAAGTTAGTGTCCACTGAGTCTAGGAGAAGGGCAGTTTGAACCATTTCCGAGTCGTACCAAACACTTTAGAAATGCTACTTCCTTGCTTGGCACTCAGCGTTTAAAAAGGATCAACAACCATAAGTTTGCAGCCATTGCGCAAGCTTTGATGGGCCCGATGGCCTCATGTGTTGAACTTCCTTATGAGGGACCTATTTATAAAATATGTATATATATATTTTTTTTATATATAGATGCATGGAGCAAGTTTTTGCAGAATGCCAGAAGAAGAATGATGCAATAATTTGATTCCCATGGATTATTGAGTCCTGTTTTTGGTACAACTGGAGTATATCCGGGGGGTGTTCCATTACTCATTAGTTTGCTATCCCTTGTCAAGCCAGCCGTCCCTTATCAACCGTTTCATTGGAGTGCTTGCTTGAGTGCTGAAGCCACTTAGCGAGCGCTCTACAAGCTGATTGGTAATAGTATGCACCCCTGGGGATGCGATAAGCATATAATGACCCAAGAATGTCAGGTTTCCTCCCTTTCAGTTTAGTGTTGTAAACAGTGTAGCATCTATTTTAAGAAAAAACATAAACGTTTGTGTTTTATATATTTATATATATATATATATATATATATATATATATATATATATATATATATATATATATATATATATATATATATATATATATATATATATATATTTATATATATATATATAGCCAGGCTGCCAAGACTCTAGAATATGCTTTAAAAAAGTTTTGATGGCATCGCTTGTTGATTTTTGGCCAATGGGTTCAAATGTAAGACCATACCATGGGGTCTCAGAATCATCCGGTGGCCAACCCGATTTTTGACCTTCAAGGTCAAATTTTCAAGGTCAAATTTTCAAGGTCAAAGGTCAGATGGGTGCAAAAAATTTTTTTCAATACTTCAAGACGAACACAAATCGCCTGTCATTATACTTACAAAAACCTGCAGTCTTGCAGTACTTCAATTAAACAAGAAAAAGAGCAATCGGAGATTGCAGACCCTCACCAGGACTTTTGTGTGGTGTTTGTGCAGTTTAGTGCAGTGTATTTTGTGTTGTGTTTGTGTACTGGTGTGTTACTTAATTAATGAGAGACATAACTAGAACAGCCACTTTATAACTGCTGGCAGTGATGACAGATTGCTAATCCTGCCACCAACCTCCGAAAAAAAAAAAAAGTAACCCAACTGCAGGAGGACGTCCGTAGACACAGTTGGGCACTAGAAATGGATGGCCGTTGGCTCACAAAGGAGCTCCTATGCCATTTGACAAGTTTTGGTTTTTAATCCTGCTGGGTGTCCATATCATATACCCTCCTCACCCGGACACCTTGTGGGGGAGACGGTTTAGTCGCCGACAACCTGACCATGGAACAGGTTAGTACAGGTTTACATGGTACCTGTAGCAAGTCACAGATCTAATCTGGCTTGACCTGACACATGATTTTATCTCTCAATGCTGAATAATTACTTCAAAAATTCTAGTAGTCGGATCCGGATCCTGATCTTCACCAAAATATAATCGTTTTGTCCCTGTCACACACCCAACCTGCCCACCAAATTTCATCCAGATCCAGCCACAACTTTTTGAGATGGTGACAGACAGACAGACAGACAGGTGAAAACGTAACCTCCTTCACCTTTGGTGGCGGAGGTAACAAACGGACCCAAATGTAATACCCTCTCCTTCCGCGAGGGTAATAAAGGTTCAATGGGGGTGCTGTATAAGAGTGCTGTTCGGGACTGCTTCTGGCCGACTACAATCGCACTAACCCATCGGATTTTTTTTAACCATCATTATTTCATTAGCCTGGTGTTTGCTTAGTGAGTAAGGTGGTGGCTTGGGATCCTTGGGGTCCTGAGTTCGAGCCCCGCCAGCCACTGAATTAACATCAGGGGGAATGACTCAGCCTGTCATCCTTCCAAAGGTCAGCGAAATGAGCACCAGTATACTGGTAATTATCCCTGCGCGTCGAAGGCGACTAAAGGGTTGGTGTCAGGAAGGGCATCCGGCCGTAAAAAAACATTGCCACAAGAAAGGGTACCATGATTGGAGCCCCCAATAAGCTGACCCTGTAATGTACTGAATGGAAGATGCTCAGCAGGCAGACACGAGCGGAGGGACAGTCGAGCTGGGCTGTGTTGCACAAGCGCGAGCGCGGGCGTACTCTGCCCAGCGGCTCTCCTTTATTACGTATGTACACGCACAAGCCGCGTTCGACCACTGCATTCCTACGACGCCTCAGGCGGCGCGCACACCTTATATCCCTTGCAGATACGATGACCACTCCGACCACTCCCACACCACCATGCCCTTCCCCGTAGGCCCGCAGACTCCACCACACTCCTCCCCCCTAAAACTATGATTATATTAAATGATCACCACTATAAGAAGCATAAACAACACGAAGGACTTCGGTATAATAATCATGCAAATAAAATGAAAACAGCGAAGTATAACAGCACACCACATCATATAATGCGTGAAAGCGGGTTAATGGAGCTGCCCCGACCAGATTCCGAAGACACAGCACCCCCCCCAAACTCTGGCCGTGTTGCCGATATGAAGCAGCAAGGCGAAAAAAAACCACAGCAGCCCTACCCAGCGGAAACGCCCCCAGGCGGCTCAAGCTGACATGGCCCTCGCCGAGGTCGTGGCGATCTTTCGAGCCAACCTCCCCCGGCACCATCAAACGCCTCCGGCCCACTCCCCCCAGGCAGACCCGACGTAGATAAACATTCCAAGGCCGGAAGCCCGCTGTCTGGAAGCCGTGGCGCCAGCGGCAGCCTTGATCGACCTTGGCCGGGGGCGCTGAACAGCGCCGCTGGCTGTACGCACTTAATGCTCCAACACAACTCAACAATCAGTTGAGACGCCAACGCCCGTCCAAACGGCCTTGAGCAAACACAGAGAGCTGCGCTCGCAACCAGAGGTGGGGGTAACGCCGACCAGTGCATCAGTCTTGGTTCCGAGTCGATCTCCGAGACCCACACGGCAGCTGAAGGTCGCAATTCCATTTAAACCACACTTCAATCATAGGCTCGTTATAAATCACTACGAACATCACTTGAAGCATTGCAAACTCATTTTTTCGTACAGCGCGGTCTTTTGATAAACTCCCAGCACATGACAAAGCAACTACCTGCGGCCCGGGACAATGGAAGGCCAACCCAACCTTTTTATTTGCCACCACTGCTCCCACCTCACATTGATCATAATACCAACCCCATTGACTGATCTCCGCCAAATTCACTTTTACACGAGACCTGCTGGCATTTATTCCAACAACGTTAAACTGCATCACTAGAGCAAGGAAAAACACATATGCCATGAACAACAACCCACAACCCACATCACGAGTCCGTTTCTTGGTTGTCGACTCGATGTTGTGACTCGCGACTCCCTTTAACGCCACGGGCTCACCGCCACCTGTTGAAGCTGCCTGAACAACACCGACGCGCATTGCCTCACGATCGCTGCCGAAGCGCGGGAACTCATCGCGAGAGCTGATACGGCTCTCGCCGCTCCCGAACCGCACATCACCGCCGCAGGCAGCAACGAACGGTCGCTCCCGCTGCATCGACGCGGCCCCCGCCGCCAGAGCCTCGCCCTCGGTATTCGACGAAGGTCTCGAAGAGAGCACTGGCACATCTGGAGGTACGAACCGGAGATCCAGTCCGAGGTGCGCCAGCCAGTCCCGACCCAAAAGGGCAGGCCCCTCCCCTCGTACAACGAACACCGAGAGCCGGGCGCGTCGATCTCGGTAGCGCACTGAGACGTCGGCCCTCGCAAGCGGTGCAATCGCTTCACCGGTGTACGTGTATAACGACAAGGCCGTCTTGACCAGGCGAATACCGCGAAGACCACGAGCCGCCTGCTCACCCATGACCGACACCGCAGCCCCGGTATCCACGCAAAACACAGTCGGTTGGCCATTCACTTCGACCTCTACCGTGAAAGGCGTCGTCACCTCCGAACCAACGGAAAACAGACTCAACCGTGGTTGCATCTCCTGCTCCGGCTCGCCGGCATCGTCATGCCCCGGTTGCAGGTCACTGGGGTCCTCCCGCACCTCGTCATCCAAGACCCCAACGGAGGCCCCCGCCATCCGACACACGCGCTTCAAATGTCCCACCTTGTGACAATGCAAACACACGGTGTTCTTATACGGGCACATTTGTCGCAGGTGCGGACCCCCACACCCCCAGCACCCCCGGAAAGCCCCTTCGCTCCAGGTGCGACCGTGCTGCGGTGCCCCTTCGCTCCCGGTGCGACCGTGCTGCGGTGCGCGCCCTCGTCCCGCACCGCTAGACGCGCGTGCAACCTGCGGCACTTGAGCCATCGCGCGGACTCCGGCCTGCGCGACCTGCGGCACTTGTGCGGTCACCGCGTGGACCTCGGGATTAGCCGCCATGCCCCAGCTGGAGCTACTCATTACGTCCTGGCCAGCAATGGCGCGGACATCCGTGAGTGTCTGCTCGACAGACGAAGCAGTCGCGACCGCCGAGTCGAATGTGATGTCGGTCAACCGCAGGATGGCTGCTGCCATCTTTGCGTCTCGCAGACCAGAAATAAAACTATCTCTGAGCCGTGCCGGACGCTAATCTGTCGTGAATTTGCACGGCACAGCCGAATGCTTCACCCGTGCTACGAAGTCCGCAACGCGCTCCTCGCCACCCTTAGCGAGATGATCGAACTGGAACCGCGCGAGATGTAATGACTTCTCTGGCGCCAAGTGGGTCTTCATTTTCGCCATGATGTCCTGAAAGGATAGCACGTCATCACTGGGCCTATTTGGAGCCACCAAATCACTCAGCAGCCGGTAGTGCTCCGTTGATAGCGAGGCGAGCAAGATCGCCTTGCGTTTCTCTTCATCCTCTACATCATTCGCCCGAAAGTAGCAACCTAACTGTTCAGAAAACAACTCGAACTCATCTCCCCCGAACACGGGTACGCGTCCGTGCGCCGTGCCCCGACCTTCTGCCATGCTCGTGCTGGCGAGACCCTTGGCTCCGTAGCTTGGAACCGCCCGGGTTAGTCGCCGCCCTGCACACGCCGATCCGAAGATCCTCGTCAGCCAACTGTAATGTACTGAATGGAAGATGCTCAGCAGGCAGACACGAGCGGAGGGACAGTCGAGCTGGGCTGTGTTGCACAAGCGCGAGCGCGGGCGTACTCTGCCCAGCGGCTCTCCTTTATTACGTATGCACACGCACAAGCCGCGTTCGACCACTGCATTCCTACGACGCCTCAGGCGGCGCGCACACCTTATATCCCTTGCAGATACGATGACCACTCCGACCACTCCCACACCACCATGCCCTTCCCCGTAGGCCCGCAGACTCCACCACAGACCCCTGCTCAGGGGAAAAGGCTTTCAAATGGTGTGATGAAGATGAAAATCATTATTTCATTAAAATTGAAGAAACACGATGCGGGGTATCGTGTTCAATGAACTCTCTAGTTACCCTCGCTGAAGGAGAGGGTATTACATTTGTGTCTGTCCGTCTTTGTTCCTTGCAAAATCTAAGTTTTTTTTCATGCATATTGGTCAGTTGATTTTGTTATTCTATCTGTTTGTTTGTCTGTCTGTTTATCGCCTACAGGTCACAATTCTAAACTGATTGTCATGAAACTCTGCCAAGTTGTAGGGGTCGTCTCAACTGAGAAGCCAATTGATTTTGAGTCAATGGTCAAAGGTCAATCTTGAGGTCAAATTTCTAAAATCATAATTTTTCATCCGATTCACTTGACATTTGAGTAAGAATTGCATTTTGCATCACTGGATTTGGAAATCAACTATTTCTTTGAGGTCAAAAGGTCAAAGGTCATCTTGAGGTCAAATTTCTAAAATCATAATTTTTCATCTGATTGACTTGAAAATTAAACAGCAATTGTTGTGTACATTACTGAATTGGGAAACCAACAACTTTTGAGATCAAAAGGTCAAACGTCAACTCAAAAGTTTTTTTTTTTTTTTTTTTTTAAACCTTCAACCTTTTTGTTTGTTCTTCTTCTCTGAAATAGCTGAACAGATTGAGGGGAAACTTCACATGAATGTTTCCCAAGGCATGCGTGTACAAGGTTGTTAAGCAATAATTGATGTCACATGGTTTGGCAGCTACATTGGATTTAAGAAAAATATTTAATAATGTTTTCTCTGGAATCCCTTGATCAATCAACGTGAAACTTCCACAATCGTGATCGAGTAGGAATGAGGAATGCATGTTTTAAATTTCAACTTGATTGGATGCATGGTCTGGCAGCCATAATTATATCAATTTTTTGATCTGAGTTTTTTTTTTTTAATAGAGGAGTAGCAACTGAAATGCTAATCTTATCCAGGTTCCTCCTGATGACTTCATTTTTGCTTTTTACTTGTTTGGGTTCCTTCTGATTACTCCAATGCAAAACTGTACCGATTTGGTCTTCTATTTGATTTGAATTGAATTTCTTTTCATCCCATTCTGAATTCAATTGAATAATGATAATAAACGTTATGGGCCAGGGTCAGGTGTCCGATCAAAGCGGGACGTCTTGGTACCCGGTCATCACTGCTAGCAGTTATAAAGTGGCAGTTCTAGTTATGTCTCTTATTAATTAAGTAACACACTAGTCCACAAACGCCACCTAAATTACACCACTCAAAACCACACAAACCAAGTCCTGGTGAGGGTCTGCAATCCTTGATTGCTCTTTTTCTTATTACTTTTGTTATTAGAAGCAGCCTTGGAAAAACTCCACGATAAACTATCTACGTATATTCAACATAGCATGGATTTCGCTCACGGTGGAAAATCCTCTTGGGGAGATGTGGCAGGGGTAGGCTACTGAAGCCGTGACGACTTTCATCGTGTGACCCTGAGCCATCCTGTCAAGTTTGGTTGAGATTGGATAAGTAACAACTGAATGTATAGTGGTCAGACAGACAGACAGACACCAAATTGCATATTTTATGATGTGATGTTGGTCTTCCACAAGCTTAGGATTCTTTCTTTTGCACAGGAATTCCGTCTCTGCCCCCTCTCTTTGCACTGGGATACCATCAGTGCCGCTGGAATTACGAAGATGAGGATGATGTGAGGAGTGTAGATGCAGGCTTCGATGCTCATGAAATCCCCTGTGATGTTGTGTGGTTGGACATTGAGCACACAGATGGCAAACGCTATTTCACATGGGATCACAAACGCTTTGGTGAACCCATCAAACTGCAGCAGGACCTTGGCAACAAAGGGAGGAAGGTATTAATTTCATTTGTAAACATGACCTTTTTTTGTATGAGATTATAAAATTACAAAGATGTTATGAAAGTTGTTTGTAAATTGTTGGAAGTATTTTGTATTTTATATTGGTTACCTTCGGCATTTGTCTTTGTTTTGAAACCAGATGGTGACGATTGTGAATCCTCATATTCGTCTGGATGATGATTACGACATTTATCGTGAGGCTAAACAAGCTGAGTACTTTGTGAAACAAAAGGACGGCCAGGATTTTGTTGGCAATTGCTGGCCAGGTGAGGTTGAGTTAGGTTTTATGTTGTATTTCCATGGTACCAAGGCATTCAAAATATTATCAGAATGAGGAGATACTGGCAATATGCCAAGGAATTAGTCCCAGAGCTAGGATTTTATTTGACTTTTATTTACCAAAATGTCTGAGGATTGTTTCTCGGGGAGAAATATCTGTAGAATACAGAAATCCATTTCTGACAAAAATCGACTTGGACGTTTTTCCACAATTTGTTCTTGAAGTGGGGTAGGTACCCCGTAACTGCAATATTGCGATTTAGAGTCACGTCATATTGTTGTGGGACCGGGTATCGGCTGCGAGCACGACCGCTAGATGGAGCAGTGGAGTTGGCTCGACCGATCGCCCGAAATTTAGATCGTACCTTTTTGGAAAACTCCGAAAAAGTACGGGTCCCTTATCGGACCGTGAAGCGTCAATATTTCTGCCACGTGGTACAGGGTTATTTGCCAATTTTCAAAATACCTAGATTTCCACGTGGCGATTTACCGAGTCTCCACACCCTCGACGGCACCCGTACGGAACGAGCCG
Organism: Eptatretus burgeri; assembly: GCF_056783735.1. Classification (NCBI taxonomy): domain Eukaryota; kingdom Metazoa; phylum Chordata; class Myxini; order Myxiniformes; family Myxinidae; genus Eptatretus; species Eptatretus burgeri. The sequence goes on from NC_140969.1 coordinate 92,924,403, forward strand.
CTTAGCGTACTCGAACCGCTTGTGACCCGAGCGGTTTATCGCCGAGATCCGTCGGTCCAAATGTCCCGTTACAGCGGCAACAGCCTGGCGAATTTTCCAACACACAGCATGCAAAACCAATGGAGGAAAGGACACGAACGAGCAGATACATTTCACAAATGGGGCTGTTTATTTAACAATAGGCAGGGAAGGGAACACAGAAGAGCAGAGTTATCCGAATATTAATAAGCACGTATGTACAGCAAGGCACTTAACAATTCATTACTTACTATACTGGCACCACAAACACACATACGCACACACCCAAAGAATCGGACCAAAATGGTCTTTATTGAGGCCTCCAGCCCAGATGGAAAGGACGAGCTGAAGACCAGATTCTGCCTCGGACCTGTCCACCTCGTGTGGTCTTCGCGTTGTTCGAACCGGGCACCAGCGAGGGCGAGCTGAATCCAGACACCGGCGAGCTGCGATCAGCTTCCCGAGCTCTGGCGGATCCTCTCGCGTTCCAGAACACGCGCTGGCAAAGACGAGGTGCCGATCCCTCACAATCCGCTGAGTCGATTCAATCGAAGAACCACCAACCACCTTCCGTGCTCTCCGAACAACCACCAACCAAGAACCAGAACCCAGAAGAGCCAGAACCACCAACCAAGAAGAGCAAAGAACAACTCACTTCTGTCTCTCCATTCCCTTTTTATCCCTCTGGTGTGCGGCTCGCTTCCGGCGTGACTCGTTCGCCATCAGTGGGGGCTCTCGCATCCCATTTCTTGGAGTGCCCAAGCGAGCCGATTCATGTCCATATTCGGGAATGGAATTCAGTTCGCTTATCGTTGGGTGGGGGCTGTCGCATCCCATTTCTTGGCGTGCCCAAGCGAGCCGATTCATGTCCATATTAGGGAATGTATTTCAGTTCGCGAATGCATTCTGAACACACACGCATTTCAGCAAGCGCGCGGAGAATGCCGAGAGCAGAGGGTTTTCGTTGGTGTTGTAGTTATCGTTGGTGGTGTAAAATAAAAGAAAACCCTGACTATCAAAGTAACTCACAGCACATTTACATTTATTCACCCATCAGACTAGGGAAAGGGGAGCTATCTATCCACATTCACTTATCAAAATAACAGCTATAGGACCTGAATGTTGTGTGCTTATGGCTTCCAGATTCGCAACAGTATGTCGGCTGATTTGGGATTTCAACCGTTTTGTCCTGAAAGCAGACAAATAAGGTATCATATGAACAAGTGTCATCTCCTGGTTCATTTTTGATGCTGTAATAGGATTGATGAGGTTATTTGAGACGATACCCCAATTTTGTTGGTGACGCTCTTGAAAAATGTGGATTACTTGGCTGCTCCTGGATGGGTTTTTGAGGGTAGTGGAGTAGCGGCTGAAACCCGAATCCTATCCCGTTTCCTTCTGATGACTTCATCTTTGCTCTCTACTTCTTCGGGTTCCTTCTTGATCTTCCGTTTCATCATGTTTGTACCATATCCTGATGCTGTGTGGACTGTGCTTCCCCGCTGACAGACCTCTTTTAGATTGTACATGTTGCTGCATTTGAGCCTTGGTAGTAACTGCTGAAATCTATCTCTCCGGGTTCTTCCTGCCATATTTGTTCTTTGTTCCTTAACATTTCTTTCAAATTTATTTTCCACAATTCTCTTTATTCATTATAATTCTTGCTTTTTCTTCTCCTTCATCTCCTTTACTCTCTGTTCCTCTCTTTCATCATCTATCTGTCTCAGGAGAAGTTAATTATTGCAGAAATTATTTGTAAGGTCCGCTTGGCTGTGCCTGGATGGGTTTGAGGGTTAAGGCGTAGCGGTTGAAACACAAATCCTATCCAGGTCCCTCCTGATGACTCCATCTTTGCTCTTTGCTTCTTCGGGTTCCTTCTTTGTCTTTCGTTTCATAAGCTACTTTTCTATTTGTCTCGAATGCCTATATTCAAGTTAAATGGTGATTATGGTATATTATAATGAAGTAGAATATTTAGCTGTAAACATTTGACACCATCCATATGTTTGTATGACATCTAGGAAGCAAGATCTAGGACTTTTTACTAATGGGAGGCATCGACAGCGACACCAAATTTGACCAGATTCACTTCCGAATTTTCAGATTTATTGTTTGTATGGTATTAACAGACACTCTCGTCATAATAATTATGGAAGTTTGAACAAGATGCATAAGGCAAAGATGTCACATAAGCTTGAGGGAATGGTGGGAAATGATGCTGCAGAACAAATCGATGTCACAATAGTGGATGTCGTGTTCCTTCTTCACACCATCCAGAATCCACCCCGGTCATATGGTAAGATTTCAGAAGATACTGTGCGAGGTGTGTGATATGTCGATTTGTATTGACTTTGTGTGTGACGCGTACATGGAACCATCCATAAAAGAGGCAGAAAGGAACAGATATAGTGCTGCAGAGGTACCCTTCACAGTCACAGGATGCGAGCAGAAATGGCTGCGGGGTTGGCAACAGGCACTGAAATCTGCTTCCTTCAAAATGAAACTATTTTGATTCCTTGCATGATAATGGAGTAACAGATTATATGCTGGGCTTGATGGCCATCAAGTGTTGATTGGATTCGAGAACACATGCTATTCATTTACTGGTGTAGCTGGAGAGGTCCAACGAGAAGAAGTCCCTTCCCTGGAGGGAGTGGATGAGAGGAGGGCGGGGAAGGGGTGAGGTGGGAGTCCAGTGGGAGGAGGAGTAGAATGGGAGTCTGGAGGGAAGGGGATGGGAAGAGGTGGGAGGAGGGAGGGGAATGGGTGGGGTAGAGTGGGAGTCTGGAGGAAGGGGAAGGAGTGGGAGGAGGGAGGGGAAAAGGTATGGTGGGAGTTCAGAGGGGTGAAAGGGGTGGAGTGGGAGGAGGCAGGGGTAAGGGTGGGAGGGCATTGGAGGAGAAGGGGTGTGGTGGGAGTCCAGAGGGAGGAGGGAGGGGAAGGGGTGCGATGAGGGAGAGAAAGTAGTGGGGAGAGGGACCCGGAATTGCCAGACAACACTGGTTACCTTTGCTCGTTATGTTTGATAACAAAGGGGTACAAATGATCAATATAAAGAAAATACTTCAACAGAAGAAGAGTAGTTAAATTTTAACTTGCATTTGGTAGTTCTTAGGCTAAATTGTGTGTAATTACAAATTATAGAACATATAAAGACATTAACCAACAACAGGAGTAGGCCCTAAGATACACACTGAGAAATATAGTTTTACAAAACTAAAGATAACTATCCAATACATAAAGACACAATTATGCATTAAGACCATACAAATCATAAAATATGCACGTTATCATTTGTCAGCACTACATTATTAGCTCACCTAGAACATGGTTCCGGGGAGCTTCTGGGATGGCATGTCGTCAGTCCGTCCATCCATCCGTCCGTTCGTCCGTCCGTCCATCCACAAATACATGCAACCTCCTCTCTGAAACTACACAAACAATTTCGAGCCCGCAGGCTTACGTCGGGTGAGTGAGGAGTCGTCAATAGGCACCACCTTCTTTATCTCTCTGTCTATCACTCTTACTAGTCTAATTTCCCAGAGTGAATAAGATGCCTATTTCTGTAGTTTCATGATAAGGTGACTGTCTAAGGGGCTTGTGTGTATAAGGCTAAGATTTTCTTTTGTGACACTGCATTGCTTGTAACTGCGTGGTTATTTGTTAACATGTCCATTCATTTCTAACTTGCCTGATTGTCTCTTTCTCTATTGGTTAGACACTCGTGTGTAAATAGTGAATGGGAGTTTCGTCCCGCAGTTTTGCTATGTTCAAAGATTGCCGATGTCCCACTTACAGTTCCGCTTGGCCGATATTGATACATAGGAGTGGTGCATCGAGAGCACGGTTCCCTATCTGGGGGGATTACTTTGCCAGGAAGGTAATGCGAGAATGGGACGCGAGGACCCTGCCAAAAATAATTGTCTCAGATGGCATCCATGGTCGTGTCGCGGAGTTATCTACGCTTCGTTGGTTTCAGGGTTAAAGGTCGGAAAGTGGGTCTGAGAAGCCACCCGTGACCCGTCTGGCAAACCCATAACATTTGGTGTCTGGGAGAGGGACTAGTGGTCACAACTTCTGCTAGTTTGGTATCCACACCGGGAATTGAACCCGGGCCACCTGGGTGTAAACCAGTTATCCTATCCACTCGACCGTGTGGGTAAAATGATTTTAAAGAAGTAAATGGGATGGTTCATCAGACAGTGTTGAGTGAGAGTGTGAGATTTGTTTGGATTCTTTTTATATTTTTTGCACACAGACATTTCTGATAAAAAAAAATTTTATCAGGCAAACATTTTGGTGACTTTCTCTCAATAACATTGCCAAACATTTTTACTTGTACAATTAAGCTTTCTTGCCCCAAAATGTTATTATCATCCATAACTATACATTGGACTGAAATGATAATCACGGACTGAATTTGAAAATGATTAACTCTTGCTTTCAAACTTGTTTGTGATTCATTCAAGGGCCAAGCTCCTATCTGGATTTTTCAAATCCTTCTGTACGACACTGGTATGCAGACAAATTTAGCTACAGCAAATACAAGGTAAGACGACACTTCCTTCCATTATCATTTTAACAACTTTTATGAACTTTACTTCAAATAGTGTATTCAGCAGCCAATGTTCATGGAGTGATTTCATGCATTTGTTTTTCTCTTTGTACCAAACTCTCTCACACCTGACATGCTTTAACAATTGCTTGATCGCAGCACTATTGTTCCAATTGCTTTCTTCATTTAGGGATCGACTGAGTTCCTTTTTTCTTGGAATGATATGAATGAGCCATCTGTGTTTCGCTCTCCTGAAAAGACCATGCCCAAAGACTTGGTCCATTATGGGGGATGGGAGCATCGTGACCTCCACAACCTATTTGGTTACTACCAGGTATGGAGCCCTATGGAAGCTCTTCAATCAATGAGCTCTTAGCTCGAGCCCATCCTCGTCATCCAGAAAGTATTTCTATTCAAACTTGTGTATGTGATGATTATGTAATTATATTTTCTGTCTTTCTGTAGCAACAAGCAACTGCTGAAGGTTTGATCAACAGATCTGGAGGAGTTCATAGGCCTTTTGTATTAAGCAGGTCTTTTTTTGCTGGATCCCAGCGCAACGGTAAACACATTAGGCCATTTTGTTATTTCTCAAATTTGATTAGTTTTAACTTTGCAAGAGAGATACACATAGGAGGAGGTTTAAAAAAATATTTCAACAACTTGCATATCCCATTTAATCTCTCAGCAGAGAACTTAGCCAAAGTACCAGCACACAATGTTCTACTCTTTTTGAGACACAGTGGGATATTTAATGTCTACGACTTAAATGCCAGGCTTGACTTTGCTTAACCTCCGAGATATGATGGGATAGGGTGCATTCAATTTGATTAAGTTGAAAGCAGACTTAAGATGAACTTATCTTAACAATGTGAAATATATATAGCAAAATTGCAATGCTACGTGTAGACCCACAAGTGGCTAATGGTTTATTATTCGGAACGACTCAAAAGCTAAGCACACTGCAATACTGTTTCTGTCCAATATTGTCGTGACACAGGAGCGGTTTGGACGGGAGATAACCTGTGTGAATGGGGACATCTAAAGACTTCACTCCCAATGCTTCTCTCTCTCAGTATCTGTGGAATTTCATTCTGTGGCGGTAAGTTCGAGGGTCAAACCGCAAACCACCCCCTACCTTTCTCCCGATGTTTCATAAAATTGCACATATCACATCGTACAGCGGTTCTGATTCAAGTCCAAGTTGGAACGCTTTCGTTTTTATTCGAGTACTCTTCTTCTTCTTCTTCTTGTTCTTGTACTTGTTCTTTTTCTTCTCCTTTTTCTCCTCCCCCTCGTCCTCGTTCTCGTCCTCGTCCAAGACACACCAATATTTTTTTCATTGTAGTATCCCTTGACTTGTATGCCTCCCTGAACATGGGTCGTTTTGAAGGGACTCTTACCCATGCTTTAAGACGGTTGCCATTTTGACCACTGAGACTATGAGGGTGAACCTTTATGATACACAGTCATCATGTGTTCATGGATTTTCTTGCAGATAAAGGCATAACGAACTAGAGAGTTTATGGAACACATTACCCCACACTGTCTTGAGAAACAACTACATGAGCGAGGTCTATGATCGGAAAATTTGATTGGTCGTGATGACGTAAAATGCCATAATATTGTTGCGGATTCGCGCCCGCCGGCGTGCGAACGGCCACGTAACTCGAATCGCGGCATGTCGCCCACCGGACGGACAATCCCGTCGTGACCCTCTCGGACTAACGCCGGGAACTAGTCACGGGTGGACCTTTCGGCCTCACCACGATTGTGCCAATCGGCCCCCCGCGTGGGATAGGGTTGCTCGCCAAATTCGACCTACCTAAGTACCCACACGGAGGGTAGACCGGGCGATCGCACCTCGCCGCAGGTCAACTTCGGACACGGGCCACTTTAAGCGACCCGTTCCGTACTATCGGGATAACCGAGCGGTGTTATCGTCGGCCTCGACGGTTCGATTAATTATCGGGCGTTTTAGCCCACGACCAACCCTTTACGTGAAGTAAGATGGAGATTCAATAAAGGAAAAGACGAAGCGAAACGGGAAAACAGTTCAACATAAAGCACATTAATTTCGCGATGAACGGAAAGCACACATATACAATTACACCAAAAGCAAATGTAGTAGAAGAAGAAACACAATAATACACAAAAAGCAAATATAAAAGCAAAACACAATGCAGAGCTAACCGACTACCGAGCACACGGCAACACTTATACAGTTTTACTTCACAGATGGCGCCGACAACACATATACCCAAAGCAAAAGAAAAGGACCACCCTCAAGGATGAGGGGGGCAGGCGGGCCTGGGGCCGAGACCGCGTCGGGCCTACCCGTCTGGTGATGAGCCGCAAAATGGCGCTGGCGCCCCGACTCCGCGGGCCTCGCTGGGACTGCCTGGTATGGGGTGGGAACGGGGCCCCCTTCTCGCACTATCTCAGCGCGGGGGGAAACAGGAGGGGGTTGTTGATGCTCGGGGGGAGGATATCTCCCTGTCTCGGGTCCCGCGACGAGCGTCTCCACCACGACCTTAGTCGCGTTGCTGGCCTCTCCCCTCCGCAGCTCCCCGACTCTGACACGAGCACCCCCTCGACCGCCTTCACCGCCGCCACCTCTCCAACTCTCCGTCCAACCGCCTTCTCCGACTCTCTTGACTCGTCCCAACTCTTCACTGACTCCGAACTCTTAACTGCCTTGACTGACGAACGCGGCCCCTTATATGCCCCGTGGCTTTGCTCCTTCACCTTCGACCCTTTACCTCCGACCCTTCACCTCTAACTGGCTCCCCATTGGACCGAGGAAAAGTGGGCGTGAATGCTTTTTGATCCATGAATTTGCATATAGCGATATTACTCCAGCGCACCTGGAGGCGGGGCCAAATCGCCCCACGCTCGCCGATAGGACGGAACAGAAGTGGGCGTGAGTCGTTTTTGATCCGTTTTCTTCGGAACGGCTGTGCCTCTGCTCCCACTGCTCGGTGCACGCCCTGCACGAGTCCAGTATCGGTGCCCACAAGTGGCGCGGGAATGGTGGTGATGCGATGGTTGCGAGGGCGAGTTGTGACGGTAAAGGTCGTGGCTGTTGTTGTGAAGCGGCGTTGCGGTTGGTGGTTGTTGTGTGATGGCTGTTGAGACGTGGTTGGTGGTGGTAGTAATGGCGGCTGGTCCAAAATAAAGACAGTAAAAGAAAAACGGCTATCCTGAAGGGTCGCAGCCCGAATGAATGACATTTATTCCCTCTAAACAACGGGTTTGGGCCTAACTACACATATACTTACAGAGATATCTCACCTAAGGGACCTGAATGGTGGTTTGCGAATTTCGTCAACCACAACACTACCCCCTCCCCTTTTTACAGACTCGTCCCGAGTCGTCAAATTTTCGTGTGCCATCATGTGTAGTTCTCCCCTCGTACATTTTACCTACGGATCCCTGAATGCGACATTCATGGTATTCGTGTCCCCAAAATAAATAACCTGAGGGCTGAGTAACTACCTAAACAAACTCACTCACACGGACGACTTAAATAAAATTGCCGGCGTTAAGACATACATGCCGGGGGCGCACTCATATTTACAGTACATCTTAACCTTAACTTACAAATTTTATACTAAACCATGGCCCAGGATCAATGGACTCTGCAAAAAGAAAGCAGTTAGCAGGGAGCCAGGCTGCTCGCATGCAGTCTCTGGCTCAAACAATGCAGGTGACAGGGAACGTGGCCGGCTGCTCACTCGCAGTCCAAGGCCTTCCCTTTTGAACTGAACGCAGTGAACCACAACGGTGCATGGGCTGCACAAACGCAGTCTCCGTGCCAGCTCAAGTGGCACACGCAATGAACACAATGAATGGATGGATGAATGGTTGGACGCAAACACGGTGCACGGGCCGCCACTGCAGGCCCGTGTTGTAGCTGCCAACAGGGCAGTTCTCGCAGCTTGCAAACTGTTGCTTTCAGATCCTGGCGCACATGGCAATGAACAGGGGGGGGGGGGGGCAAAGCAAAAATTGAACGGGGCTCGTGAACGTGGGCAGTGGGCATGGCATGGCATGGCAAAGGCAGCAGGCAAACACAGCCTGCAGAACCAGGCCGTTGCAGGCAAACACAGCCGGCAGATGAACTGGCCGGCACAGGCCTTGAAGTACCACAGCTGCAGATGATCCGGCCGGCACAGGCCTTGCAGCAACACAACAGCTGCCGATGAAATGGGCCGGCACAGGCCTTGAAGAAAAACAGCCAGCCGGCAGATGAAGTGGGCCGGCACAGGCCTTACAGCAACACAGCCAGCGGATGAAGCTGGCCAGCCTTTGCCGTTCAGTGGAGGTTGGTGGAGGGAGTGCGGTGGTGCTGGCCACTCGGAAGGCGGGCTCAGACCTACCCTACGGTCTCCCTCCCAACCTATCGCCTTTGCCTGTCACTGTCTACACCCACTCCCTTAATTTGTCAAACCCCAATTTAGCCCCAACTTATTTTTTTATTTTTACTTCCCCACTATAAATCGTCCCCTAACCCCCTTTATCTTCTTTGTTCGGCTAACCTATCCTGTCACCTAGCCTAATCCCAACCCCTACGTTCCCTTCCCGGAGGAGAACAAGGGAGAGCTAGCGTCCTGTGCCGAGGCCCAACGAAGCCTCAGGATGGCCTCCCCAGAGTTCAGCGATCTATAACACAAAGTGGGTCCAGCGGCCCACAACGAGAGCAAGGGGATGGATGGTGCGGAGGGGTACACTTCCTAATCTACCCTAACCATTAACTGTTAAACTACCCCGGGGCTTTCAACAAGCGCCTCGCGCTTAAACTATTGGTTCTAACAACCCAGATTCCCGTCGCCTGTGTTGGTGTCCTCACAATTTCGGGCCTCGCCCCCAAATTTTCTCTCCGTGCCCTCACACGGTCTCATGGCTGGGACACGTGGCTCCCTTTGGCAGGCACGACCCTCTGCCGATTCTCCGACGATGGCACCGCCGGGCACTACACTGCCTCCGAGCCTACTAGCTCCCTAACACCGGGGAGTGCCCCCTATGGCACCTCCCCTGAAATGCACACGTGGCAGGCTGGCTTCCCAGGCCCCTTTCCGAGGGTCACCCGTGCCCACAACTGCCCACGCGGCTAATGGCGTCCCGGGCCCCCGCACCCAGCAGGCGCACCCGTGCCCACTACGCTATCCCGGCCCCCCATGGGCCCTTGGCCTACCACGGCCGACTAGCCTGGTGCCCGGGGTACCCACTCAGCGATACTCACCTTTCGCAGCCACGCTCCCAGCCCATCAACAGGGCTCCTGCACCCCTCCAAACGGGTTTCGAGCCTACACTCCCACCAACAACAAAACGACCTCCATTTTGTAAATTTGACTAACCCCCGAACTCACTCTACACTGACCCCGGGGTCCCTTGGGCGGGAGTCACTCCTCCCCCCAATCACTCATCGCACCATGCAGTCCCCATTCGCTCCACTCACACAGACCCGCTGGCCTCACTCACTCATCATGTACTCACCTCACAACTTTTCAACACACACACCGCTGAACTCTGCCATCCTTCTAACTACCTCCCCTAACTCACTCGTGCTCCCACGTCATCCCTTACACTAGTAGCACGTTCCTTTTAACACTACGTAGCTAAACTACGTCAACTCTACACATCCACAAGTTTGTCACTGTCTCCAAATAATCTCATTAAATCATTTTATTTCCCAACCTAAATCTCGCTACAATCCCTCTAACTAATCCATTCCACGGACTCCATGAGGACTTACCCCTGCCCCATGAAGTCAGTCTAGCTAAGCTAACCCTTCCCCCTAACTAGTTTCCATCCTGTGCCCTGTTCAAGGGGGTCTTCCACCCCTTGCCCAGGAATCCTGTGCACCCGAAAGTGAGGCTTGCTGTTCTTTTTTTCTAATTGCGCAGCACCAGCGCGGTAACTCACAGCTCGCGCACTTTGCACCTGCCCGTGACGTCATGCAGCTGCACGTGTACCTCGTCCCTCCTTGGACGGTACCATCCGGCAGGGATACCCCTCCTGCCGGATTCCAACCCCACGTGCAGCCATGGCGTCACCGTGCGCATAAAAAAAAACACAAGCCCCACGTCTCGAGGGGTTCCCCACGCGAACACATGTGCTTTGCCCGTTGGAGCTTAACACACACGATCGCGTGGAGAACCCGTCCGGTCCAAATCCATAATCCTGCCTAAACTTTGTCCGTCCGCGGGATCGGCAAATCCACCGCTGGCGTTTCCGGACCGGGACTTCACTCTCGCAAGCGAGCACGTGGGGGCCTCGTGCGTGACACAGCACGGACCTTGGGCTCGCTGCTGGGTGAACCCGGCACGGTCCCCGAAACAACTACAGCCGCTACTCGGCTTTCTTTCCTCTGTCGCAGTCTCCGTCTCCATTCCACACACGCACTCCCGCGTGTCACGACGCTAACACACCTAACCATTAAACTCACACCGGGAGACGCGGCTGCATGTTCACACATGCCGACCGACATCTCCCTTACACACAACGACCTTGCACACGCTGTCTCTCTCACACTCGGCCGCTCACTCACGCATGCCATTTCCCTTGCACACGTGGCTCCACTCACTCGCGGCCTTTCACTCACTCGTGCCATCTCCCTCACACAAACCATACTACTCACACACGCGGGGGCACTCATCCGCGGTGCCTCACTCATGCACCGTGCCTCACTCACACGCGCGGGGGCACTCATCCACGGTGCCTCACTCATACACCGTGCCTCACTCACACACGCGGCCTCTTCCACTTGCGGTGCCCCTTTTACACACGGCGTGCTGGGAAGCACGTACTCTGGCACAATCGCCACCACACCACTCACACACGGGGTTGCTTCCACACACGGGGTCTTTGTCACACACGGGGACGCACTCACACCTTGCACCACACACACCGGGACAACCACACTGGGGATTTGTGTCCCCACAAGGGTCTCCGGGGCCTCTATACCCCCCAAGCTCTCCGTGCACCTGTCCACAGCACTCCTCCCCTCGACCTCGCAAAGCACGACCGAACTCACCTGGTCGTGACTCGCCTCAAGGGGGCATACTCCCTCCCCTCGTTCCTGGAGGAGGCCATCCCGCTGCTCGCACCGGGTCCCTGCACGGTCTGCGAGCTCACCCTCATCGTCCTCCACTACCTCTGTGTGTGTGTGTGCGTCACTAACCTTGTCCAATTCACCCTCTATCTCCCGTGTCCCTATACATTTTATTCTTTCTGTCGTCTCCTCGTGTCTATTGGTCTCTGCTTCTTTCTGGCGTCTTTCCCTTATCTTTATGTAGGTCAACCTTGCTTTCTCCTTAAGTCGCTCCCGTCCTTCCCTGTTTTTCACTCCTTGCTCTTTCACGATCTCCGCGTACCTCCTCCTTGCTTTCCGTCTTAATTGTTCTTTTCTCTTCCTCGCAATTCCTTTCACCTCGTCTCTTGTCTCCCGTGTCTCTATACATTTTCTCTCCTTGTTCCTTATTTCTGTCTCTTCCTGGTTCCTTTTTCCTTCCCATCTGAGTCGTTCTTTCTCTCTGAGCCCCATTAGCCGTTCGTTCCCCCTCCGGAGCTCCTCAATCTCCGTTGACTCCAGTCTCGCTCTCCGTTTTAGTTGTTCAATTTCACACTCATATAGTTGTTGTTTTCTCTCCCACTGTTCCTCCTGCTCTTTGTTTTCCAATCTCATTGTTTCTTTCGATTGGCTCATTTCCTTCCTGTGTTTCATTCGCTGTTCTCTCACTACTCTTCCTCGTTTCCTCTCCTGTCCTTCCTTCTCCAGTTTCATGGTTTTCTTCATTTGGTTAATCTCCTTTTTGTGTTTCATTTGCTGCTGTCTAATTACTCTACCTCGTTTCCTCTCCTGTCTTTCCTTATCCAGTTTCATGGTTTTCTTCGTTTGGTTCATCTCCACTTTGTGTTTCATTCGCTGTTCTTTGTCTATCTCCTCGTACTCCAGCCTCAGCTTTTCTTTCAATTGGTCAACCTCAGATTCATGTTCTTTTTGTTTTCTATTCCATTGTTCCTCTCGTTCTTCCCTCTCCAATCTCCTTGTATCCTTCAATCTCCTGATTTCTCCTTCCTGCTTCATTCCTTGCTCCTTCAACTTCTCCTCATATTCCAACCTATTTTTTTCCTTTTGTCGTTCAGTTTCAAATTCATACTCTTTCAGTTTTTTATTCCACTGTCTCTCTTGTTCCTCGTTCTGCAATCTCATAGTTTCCTTTAATTGATGGATTTCTTTCTCCTGTCTCATTCCTTGTTCTTTGTATTTCCTATTCCACTGTCTCTCTTGTTCCTCGTTCTGCAATCTCGTTATTTCTTTCAGTTGGCTGACTTCCTTCTCCTGTCTGATTCGTTCTTCCATCATTACTCTTTTTTGCATCTCATTCTGCAATCTCGTGGTTTCCTTTAATTGATGGATTTCTTTCTCCTGTCTCATTCCTTGTTCTTTCAGTACTCTTTCTTGTTCCTCATTCTGCAATCTCGTTATTTCTTTCAGTTGGCTGACTTCCTTCTCCTGTCTTATTTGTTCTTCCTTCATTACTCTTTTTTGCATCTCATTCTGCAATCTCGTGGTTTCCTTCAGTTGGCTGATTTCCTTCTCCTGTCTCATTCCTTGTTCTTTCAGTACTCTTTCTTGTTCCTCATTCTGCAATCTCGTTATTTCTTTCAGTTGGCTGACTTCCTTCTCCTGTCTGATTCGTTCTTCCATCATTACTCTTTCTTGCATCTCATTCTGCAATCTCGTGGTTTCCTTCAGTTGGCTGATTTCCTTCTCCTGTCTCATTCCTTGTTCTTTCAGTACTCTTTCTTGTTCCTCATTCTTTAATCTGGCCTTCGCTTCCAGCTGTTCGATCTGTACAGTGTGGTTCCTTAACGTTTCATTCTCTGTTGTCGTTCTTTCTTCTCTCACCATCCTCAACTCGTTTTGTAATTCCCTCTCTTTGTTTTGGTGTTTCTGTAACTCAGAAGCTTTCTTTTCCAATTCCTTTCTCATCTCCGCACACTCCGACTTTGCTTTGGCTTCTAATTGTTCAATCTGCTCAGTGTGGTTCCTTAACGTTTCATTCTCTGCTGTCGTTCTTTCTTCTCTCACCATCCTCAACTCGTTTTGTAATTCCCTCTCTTTGTTTTGGTGTTTCTGTAAATCAGAAGCTTTCTTTTCCAATTCCTTTCTCATCTCCGCACACTCCGACTTTGCTTTGGCTTCGAATTGTTCAATCTGCTCAGTGTGGTTCCTTAACGTTTCATTCTCTGTTCTCTTCCTTTACTCTTTTAACATCCTCAGTTCGTCTTGTAATCCTCTTTCTTTGTTTTCGTGTTTCAGTATCTCAGAAGTTTTTGTTTCCAATTCCTTTCTCAATTTGCGTGCTTCTTCACTCATTTCATCTCTTCTTTCCACTGCTTCCCTCCTCAATTCGTCCCTTTTTTTACTGTATTCATTTAGTTTTTTCTGCCATTCCTTTCCCATTCTAATCTCCCCTTCCAGGATTTCTCTTTTAAACTGGCTTGCCCTTACCTCTCGCTTCAGTAGTTCCAATTCTCCATCTTGTTCGCGTTTTTCCTTTTCGAGCTTTGTTTTCCTTTCTCCTTCCTCCCTCAATTCTCCCTGCAGTTCTTCGAACTGTTCTGACTTTTCCAGCAATTCCTCCGCCCTTTCCTCGAGCTGTCCCTCTCCTCTTTTTATCCTCCATTCTAGGCTTTCTCTTTCCTGATTGCTTGTTCTTATCTCTTCTTTCAATTGTTCCAACTCCCCATCGTGTTCACATTTTTTCTCTTCCAACTGTATTTCCCTCACTCTCCCCTCTAGTTCTTTGAACCGCCTTGCTTCCTCCAATAATTTTTCCATTAATTGTTTTACTTCCAAGTCGTGCTCCTTTTGTTTCTTTTCAAGCTCGGTTTTCCATTCTTCCTCCCATTGTTTCCTTTCCTGGGAGATACCAATCTGCTGTTCCTCTATTCTTTTGTTCATTTTGCTCTTTGCATATTCCAACTGACGGGTATAAAACACTACCAAATTCTTTCCCACGTAATTTGTCGACTCTATTGGCCAAGTCATGTTTTTGCCACCGAATTCGTTCCAGTAAATCGTCCAATCGCTGTGTCCCCCCGTACACGTAATTTTTCTGAAGCGCGTCTGCGTGCCGTTGTGACTCGTCCACTCCACGTTGCACCTCCTCGATATATTCTTCATAACGCTTCACCTTTTCCAAGACATCCCCCAATTGTGCCTGAAGCCTGCCAATGCTCGCATAGTCATCCTGCCACGCCTGCCATGGCACATGCCGTGACCACGTGCCTTGAACCGGTGACTGGGAGCTCACGCCTCGTGCTGTGCCATTAATATCAGCCCGCTCCGTGCTGCCATTGTGCGACTCCGTTTGCCGGCAAAGTTCGTGCTCAAGCCGCTCCCACTGACCACAGTTAGTGGTGGGGTTATAATTATAAAAAGAACCGACCTGGGCCATGGATCCTACATGACGACACATACCTAATACCCCCGGCTCCCGCTCACCTTGAGACGCCATCTTATTTCTCGTAAAGGGTTAATTTAGCTCGCTCGTAATTTGGAGGGAATCGGGGGTCGCTCCTCTCACCCCTGGACCGATTCCCGTGAATTTAGCTGGAGACAGGAGAGCCCGTTTTCCCGTTCTCCGATACCAGTGCCGCGAGGAGGGCGATGAGTTTATATCGCACGACCTGACACCAGTGTTGCGGATTCGCGCCCGCCGGCGTGCGAACGGCCACGTAACTCGAATCGCGGCACGTCGCCCACCGGACGGACAATCCCGTCGTGACCCTCTCGGACTAACGCCGGGAACTAGTCACGGGTGGACCTTTCGGCCTCACCACGATCGTGCCAATCGGCCCCCCGCGTGGGATAGGGTTGCTCGCCAAATTCGACCTACCTAAGTACCCACACGGAGGGTAGACTGGGCGATCGCACCTCGCCGCAGGTCGACTTCGGACACGGGCCACTTTAAGCGACCCGTTCCGTACTATCGGGATAACCGAGCGGTGTTATCGTCAACCCCGACAGTTCGATTAATTATCGGGCGTTTTCGCCCACGACCAACCCTTTACGTGAAGTAAGATGGAGATTCAATAAAGGAAAAGACGAAGCGAAACGGGAAAACAGTTCAACATAAAGCACATTTATTTCGCGATGAACGGAAAGCACACATATACAATTACACCAAAAGCAAATGTAGCAGAAGAAGAAACACAATAATGCACAAAAAACAAATATAAAAGCAAAACACAATGCAGAGCTAACCGACTACCGAGCACACGGCAACACTTATACAGTTTTACTTCACAGACGGCGCCGACAACACATATACCCAAAGCAAAAGAAAAGGACCACCCTCAAGGATGAGGGGGGCAGGCGGGCCTGGGGCCGAGACCGCGTCGGGCCTACCCGTCTGGTGATGAGCCGCAAAATGGCGCTGGCACCCCGACTCCGCGGGCCTCGCTGGGACTGCCTGGTATGGGGTGGGAACGGGGCCCCCTTCTCGCACTATCTCAGCGCGGGGGGAAACAGGAGGGGGTTGTTGATGCTCGGGGGAAGGAGGATATCTCCCTGTCTCGGGTCCCGCGACGAGCGTCTCCACCATGACCTTGGTCGCGTTGCTGGCCTCTCCCCTCCGCAGCTCCCCGATTCTGACACGAGCACCCCCTCGACCGCCTTCGCCGCCGCCACCTCTCCAACTCTCCGTCCAACCGCCTTCTCCGACTCCTCTCTTGACTCGTCCCAACTCTTCACTGACTCTGAACTCTTAACTGCCTTGACTGATGAACGCGGCCCCTTATATGCCCCGTGGCTTCGCTCCTTCACCTTCGACCCTTTACCTCCGACCCTTCACCTCTAACTGGCTCCCCATTGGACCGAGGAAAAGTGGGCGTGAATGTTTTTTGATCCATGAATTTGCATATAGCGATATTACTCCAACGCACCTGGAGGCGGGGCCAAATCGCCCCACGCTCGCCGATAGGACGGAACAGAAGTGGGCGTGAGTCGTTTTTGATCCGTTTTCTTCGGAACGGCTGTGCCTCTGCTCCCGCTGCTCGGTGCGCGCCCTGCACGAGTCCAGTATCGGTGCCCACAAGTGGCGCGGGAATGGTGGTGATGCGATGGTTGCGAGGGCGAGTTGTGACGGTAAAGGTCGTGGCTGTTGTTGTGAAGCGGCATTGCGGTTGGTGGTTGTTGTGTGATGGCTGTTGAGACGTAGTTGGTGGTGGTAGTAATGGCGGCTGGTCCAAAATAAAGATAGTAAAAGAAAAACGGCTATCCTGAAGGGTCGCAGCCCGAATGAATGACATTTATTCCCTCTAAACAACGGGTTTGGGCCTAACTACACATATACTTACAGAGATATCTCACTTAAGGGACCTGAATGGTGGTTTGCGAATTTCGTCAACCACAACAATATTTTGTCCAAGTACTGCTCAACAGAAGGGTTTTGAAAGTGAAAAGAAGGCGATTTGTGTTCTGCAGTATTTAAGTATGCAATGTAAATTGAAATAAAATAAAGATTTTAAAGGTCGTAGAAAAAAATTCTGGAAGTTTACTACTGTTAACACAGTGTAGTGTCTTTTACACCACCTTGTTTATCACGTTATATTAGTTATTCGTTACTGTTGCTTGTGTCCTTTATGACGTTCTTAAAAACAGTAAGTTTCCTGTTTGGAATGGTTTTCAATTTTGTTTGACTGCCAGGCAGGCAGACAGACTTAAAAAAAACAAAAACACTTCTCTATGCGCATGTGCGATTGCAAGTTCAGAGCCAATGCACCGTTAAACTACAGATTCGTTTTCAGATTCATGTTCCGATTTACGTTAAAATTTAGCATTCACTTGAAATGAAGTTGTTCCTCGATCATAAACTGACGTTTGTCGATGACAGACAGACAGACAGAGAAGTCAAACAATTGCTTAACCCCGCTTTTTGCTTCATATACATGGGATAATAATGCAAGTAGTCGCACATAATAGTAGAGTTCCCACAATAGGGTCCCGTGACCGTTTTTCCGGGACCAAGGTTTCAATGTTGATTTTAGTCAATTTGAGGGTGCTGATTAAAATGAGCTGGGGTGAACCTCGTGAAAATGTGGGCTAACTCTGCCAGATGCGAAAATTCAAAATGGCCGCCATGCTACTTCCAGTATATCAAAAATTGCATATCTTTGGTTCTACATGTCCGATTTTTATGATTTTTGGGTCAAAATATACGTTTTGAAGGTCAAAGATGTCATATATTACCATTCCAGATTGTTATATTTAAGGGTTAAGTGACAAAATATGAAATATAACTTTTCGGGGGCCAAATCCAAGATTGTCGTCGAGTAACATCTGGAAAATAGTAAAAAAAATCAATTTTATTCTCATAATATGATTGGTAGTGAATCTTTTCATGCAAGTAAATGTTTGTTTATATGTGGGAGTGCACAACAAATTGAGACAAGAAGAGAAGGATGCAATCATTGTCTTTATTTTCAGAACATGATGTGTACATAATATCAATTTCTAAACTTTTACACTGTTCAGGTAGGTTATACCATTATTTTGTATGTCCCTCCTGTACTTTATCTAGAACAGTAATATGATGAAAGAATATCAACATTCCTTCATTTTGTCTGTAGAGCAACAGTGTTTCAATGGAAAAATGAAATAAAACATGAATGATCTGAATTCCCAACAATTGACGCTTTCCCGGTAAGTATTCTTGTAATTTGCATTGACCAAAGTTTGATGTACTGTCCAAACTGTCTTTTATCAAAGACAGTCATAATAAAATAATATTAACATCTCATATTTTGACTGTGGCAATGTTTTTACAGTTGTAAATGAAATGAAATGAAATCTCCATTGAAACACATACATGTCAGTGAGCATGAGCATCGTAATTCCACGACAGCATATAGAGATGGGTCCAGAAATGTGTACATGAAAACATCAGATAGGTTTCCTGCCACAAAGAACTTCCAGGTGCTGTTCAGCAATCAGCAAAACAAACAAAGGCTGCAAAAGTTTCTAAAGGATGAGTTCACCAAGCTTGTAAAGAATCATAGATAAATTGACTTTGTGTACTCCATCAGGCAAAATTGTTGGAACATCTCCTCCGGAGAAAGGATGGCAGAATTTGAATGTCATCACATTGAGGCGGACACAATGCTGTTCTTCATCTATTCGCAAATCCGAAAAGCAGGAAAAATGGAGACAGTCGTAATTGATGCCGAGGACACAGATGTAGTGATTCTTTCTGCATATGTTGCACATCAACTGGAGGGCACCCTTGCTATCAAACGGAAAGACAAAATCATCAGCTGCAGAGACCTTTGCTCTGATGATGTAGCTGAAATATTAATCCCATTACACATCCATAGTGGATCTGATACAACATCTGGCTTCTATGGACATGGGAAAAACACAGTTTATGAAAAAGGAACAGGAACTCAGGAGGCATGCAATCTTTTGAAAGATGTTGGCAAAACACTTCCAGTGACACAAGAGGTGCTTCAGCAAATGGCCACATTCACTATTAGACATCTATAATAACACAATCAGTAAAACGTTAGGTGAAGCACGGAAGTGGGGTCAGATGAAAAACAAGTCCACGTCCCGCATCCCACCAGATCCAGATTCTCACAATCTGCATGTGACGCGAGTTAACTACCAAGTTTACATTCAACTAAACTATGACAAGCCGGATGCACCCCCAAATCCCACCAACCATGGATGGACAATGAAAGACGGTAGATGTGTGTCAGTGAGGTATACCCATGATGCACTCCCAAGAAGTTTACATGACTTGGTTGAACAAGAACAGACATTGTTGCACGATGATGAGGCTGAAAGTAATGATGAAGTTTGTGACTGGAGCCAGCGACTCAGATAGTGATTGAAGGATTACATGTATGTGTTTCAATGGAGATTTCATTTCATTTCATTTACAACTGTAAAAACATTGCCACAGTCAAAATATAAGAGATGTTAATATTATTTTATTATGACTGTCTTGGATAAAAGACAGTTTGGACAGTACATCAAACTTTGGTCAATGCAAATTACAAGAATACTTACCGGGAAAGCGTCAATTGCCGGGAATTCAGATAATTCATGTTTATTTCATTTTTCCATTGAAACACTGTTGCTCTACAGACAAAATGAAGGAATGTTGATATTCTTTCATCATATTACTGTTCTAGATAAAGTACAGGAGGGACATACAAAAGAATGGTATAACCTATCTGAACAGTGTAAAAGTTGAGAAATTGATATTATGTACACAGCATGTTCTGAAAATGAAGACAATGATTGCATCCTTCTCTTCTTGTCTCAATTTGTTGTGCACTCCCACATATAAACAAACATTTACTTGCATGAAAAGATTCACTGCCAATAACATTATGAGAAGAAAATTGATTTCTTACTATTTTCCAGATGCGACTCGACGACAATCTTGGATTTGGCCCCCGAAAAGTTATATTTCATATTTTGTCACTTAACCCTTAAATATAACAATCTGGAATGGTATATAATATATGACATACTTGACCTTCAAAACATATATTTTGACCCAAAAATCATAAAAATTAGACATGTGGAACCAAAGATATGCAATTTTTGATATACTGGAAGTAGCATGGCGGCCATTTTGAATTTTCGCATCTGGCCGAGTTAGCCCACATTTTCACGAGGTTCACCCCAGCTCATTTTAATCAGCACTCTCAAATTGACTAAAATCAACCTTCAAACCTTGGTCCCGGAAAAACGGTCACGGGACCCAATTGTGGGAACTCTACTATAATAAGCAATCATGCAAGTTTGTAATGAGTTATCAACTACGGCTCTTGGGTGACGATGAATAACCCGTTCTTACAACTTTTTGAATGCCCATCTAATGACATAAAGACCCGTTAACGTTACAATGGCACTTCATCATACTATTAATTTGCAATTGGTTACTGGCTTTGACATCAATACAAATTTTTATTGCAGACCCGAGACATCTAAAAGCTACATATATTGAACAGACAGTTTCAAATGGAGCACCTTGCCACCATTGGAGTGTTTAGATTGCATCAGATCATCAGATGTGGCAATAAATGTGAATTGTTGCTCCCAGCTTGCTGACTCAATGACAGAAGATGCCATTTGCATTTTTGTTGTCTCCATCCCTACACCGATTAGAATCCTGTGCGGGCACGGGTAACTTGCCAATCACTCGAATTTGAATTTTGATGCAAACATGGAACTAAACCTGCTTGTCATGATATTAATCCTTCAATGGACTTGTTCTTGTTTCTGTTGCATTTCTGCTTCATGATTAGTTGATTGAATGGAGTTTATTCAATTATTTTTCGAAACACCTTATGACAGGCTGGCATAATTTCTGTGGTTAAAAATACCACGATGTAAAAAAAAGAAAGCCTTTTATTCTTGCACTGGTTGAAGGAGCTCAAAATGGAAGATTATATATTTCTTAACAGCAATGAATTTTTTTTTTTCAGGAGCGATTAAGGCAGTGGTCTGCTGCCCATATTCCGCCTAGGTTCAATCTTTCTGTCTGATTGAAAAAATAATAATTTTCCCATAGGTTTGGATTAATTTGAAGCAAATTTTGCTTAATTTTTTTTTCTCTCTGAGGAGTGATTCCATGTTTCAGGGTCAGACAGACAGACAGACAGCATTAGCCAAATATATATACATATATACATGCATGGTGCTGGCTTAATGGTTGGGGTGGCGATATATATATATATATATATATATATATATATATATATATATATATATATATACATATATATATATATATATATATATATATATATATATATATATATATATATATATATATATATATATATATATATATATATATCGATTGTCAAACTCTCTATGCATATTTTTTTGACAGCATTAGCCAAATATATATACATATATACATGCATGGTGTTGGCTTAATGGTTGGGGTGTCGATATATATATATATATATATATATATATATATATATATATATATATATATATATATATATATATATATACAATATTGTCAAACTCTCTATGCATATTTTTTTGTAAACTATACAACTTGATAGCAAAGAGCAAATTTTTTTTGTTTCATTTAAAAGGCTGTGGTGGCATTCTAACAGTGAAAAAAAGATCCTTTTTGGGGGGGGGGAGATGAGGAGGTGAGTTTAGAAGGAGGGCAGTTGGTGAATTTGAGAACCACACTGAACAACAAGGGAAAACAAATTTCTACCCCTTCATGGTTGTCCTAAAAATCGTGGGTCCTGAAGCTCACCTGGATCAGGAGCAACAGTCACCCAGACCCCCATAGAGCCTGTTTTTTTTATGCCGTGAACAAACTTTGGCGTACATCACAGGTGATGAAGGTTGTGGTCAAGTTTCATCGAAATTGTGTGTGTAGTTTCTGAGAAGAAAGCAAAAGGTCAACCCCCCCCCCCTTCCCCACCGTAAATCCCCTCATTGAGCGCAGATTTTGATGCAGCCAATACACCTTCGTTGGGCATCAGATATGAAGCTTGTGGCCAAGTTTAATCAAAATCGTGTGTTTAGTTCAAGCGATAATGACTGAAGCGTTTCCGGACTGACTGATGCGCTCACCAACTTAACCTACGGACACTGCTCGATCACATAAGCTCATCGGACTAAAGTCCAGGTGAGCTAAAATATTTAAAAACCAACCTCAACGAAAGTGATTATCAAAACAAAACTCCTTTGTCCAATAGATTTATTGTTTCCACTATAAAAAAACATCAATTACTTAACATCCTTGACTACCATTCCCAGGATATCATTTCCAGGAATGGTACCAATTAACATAATTGTGTGAAGATGGGGTTAAAAAGCCAAACCTAGTAATTTGAAACGCTGTTTTATTATGCTGTCATGGGTATTATGCTTGACACATAATATTATTATGCTTGCTTCACACTCCGGCAAAAAAGAATTTTTCAAACGTGTCAGAGCAGAATTGGCTCAAAAATGTTTTAAATCTAGAAAGGCTATTTATTTTTCTACACAGAGATTTTGTAAGAGAAAGCCTGCAATGTTATCGCCATTTCTCCAGCCGATGTTGGAGGATTTTTCAAAGACCCTGAGTCTCCTGAGCTGCTTGTGAGATGGTATCAGGCATCGGCCTTCCAGCCATTTTTCCGTGGCCACTCAGCCATGTCATCGGCTCGTCGAGAACCCTGGCTTTTTGGTGAGGAAAACACAGAGCTCATTCGACAAGCGATAAGCCAGCGGTATGCACTCCTACCTTACTGGTACACAACTTTCTACCATGCGCACTGCACCGGAGAGCCAATCATGAGGTGAGAAATTTTGATAACCATTATTGGTAATTGTAATTTACTTTTATAAGCTGTGCATCTTCTTGAAATCTTGTATAATTAGGGTATTCACAGGGACAGAGATTGAACAACCACACACACACACACACACACACACACACACACACACACACACACACACACACACACACACACACACACACACACACACACACACACACACACACACACACACACACACACACACACACACTGCCACCACCAAAACCTATAGAGCTCATTCAGATGAATTATAAATTACCATCCATGGACAGTGGAAGGCTGATTCATTCCACCATTTGGCAGATTACAGACATCGTCCTCGACAAGTACAAACAAAAACTGCATGAGTGGTCGGCAAACAGGCACTGGTTAAGAAAGGAAATGATTGATGGAACAGGTGTCTGGCAGAAACACTACCTAAACTGAGAATGATACAGCTTGGGGTGAATGACAACCACACATTCCTTCCTCCCTCCACTGACAGTGCCGGTTTTCAGCACTTAACAACTGTTCACTTGTAGAATTGTACCACCCCTGATGGGACCCCTTGTTGGCTGCGACACAAGATCTACATACATACGAAAAGTGTCCCGATGACCCAGAGAGAATTGAATGATTCGCAATCATTGATCATCACAATATTTGGTACCATTTCAGTTGCTTAGATGTAGTTGTGGCATTTTGAGCAAGATCATTTTCATTTTCATTTATACTTGTTTTTCTGATTTAACTTCTCTTTATGTTGATTATTATTATTCATTCGGTTTTTATGTGTAGAGGACGAGGCTTTGCAATTGTGTGTGTGTGTGTGTGTGTGTGTGTGTGTGTGTGTGTGTGTGTGTGTGTGTGTGTGTGTGTGTGTGTGTGTCCGTACGTGTGTGTGTCTGGGCCATAACGTTTCTACCATTTGTGCTTTTGTCATCATTGTGTCATCATTAATTTGATTAATGATATTTAAACAGAATTTGTGTATTGGGTCAATGAATTGGTTCACCAATCAGAAGCTAGAAGCCGATTGTGTTGAGGTCAAAACGTCAAAGGGTCAAAGGTAAAGGCCGCATAAAATCAATTTCCACCTGATTGAATTGAAATATGAACAGGGTTGTTTGTTGTTTCTGTTGTATTTATTTCTGGCGTCTGGCTTTTATTGGGTCACTGAAGCCTGTTGTTTTTGAGGTCAAAACGTCAAAAGATTAAGGTCACAAAATCATAAATTTTCATCCGATTGACATGAAATTTGAACAGAATTTGAATACACTATTGGGTCACAGAATTGTTTCACCATTCAACAGCGCAAAGCCTTTTGCTTTTTAGGTCCAAAGGTCAAGGTAGCAGCGATTGATTTAGCAAATACCGGTCGGTCTATGACCGCTTGTTTGTTTGTCTGTCTGTATCTGTCCAGGCAACCAATACATTGTTTTCACCATTTTTTGTTTTGTTTTGAGTTTTACAATTTAAATGAAGTTGAATGTGGGGTGTTGTGAAATTAACATCATTCATAGCAATCCTTTAAATTATAATATACCAGCAAGAATATCCATCCCCAGTAACAGGAAAAGTTTAAGTTAATGCATCAATTTAAATAACATATAATGGACTTTAATAAGGTCAATTGTGTTGCACTCTTGGTTTCACGCAGAACCAAAACTCTGAGCTACTTATACCGCCCACCGCAAAATGATGGAGCAGCATATGGAACACACCGCTGTTTCAACTTCGAGTGCTATTTGGAGTGCGGCAGAGGTTGGATTTTTCTAAAAATAAAAAGGACAAAACGTCCTGATTGGGAAATAAAATTTGGCATCAAAATTACTCGTGCCTGTTCTCCCGTCATTTCAAAAGTGAATGTTGAGCTTTTCTAATGCAGCGCGAGAAGTGGCTGCCGTAAACAGGAGACACACGAACGCACGGACAGACACCATGGTTCACAATATGTAGTAGATGACTTCCCTTCCAAGGAACTTCAACACAGAAAGAGACCATTCGACCCATGAAACCTGTACAATAGTTGCCAACCTATGACTTTTTGCATACAGTCAATGCTCGTGAAAGAGCTAGAACACGAAATGGATCAGGACGCACCTGGACAAAAGAAACAGTGATGAAATTCAGGGGGACACAAAAACTGGAGTTGAAGGACAAAATAGAGGGACATTTAGACAAACATTGGGGAATTGAGGAATTGAGTGGATAGCATGGATACCAAAGGAAACTTCTTCCTCCCCCCCACAATCCCCAATCCTCACTATTCCCCCTCCTCTCCCTCCATTCCTCTCCACCCCCCATCTTTCCCCTCCTCTCTATCCCTTCCCACTCCCCTCCTCTCCATCTCTCTCCCCCACTCTCCTGTCTCTCCCCTCCTCTCCTTCACTTATTCTCTCTCTCCCCTCCCTCCCTCCCCTTCCCCCTCTCTCTCTCTCATCCCCCTCTCATCCCTCCCCCATTCTCTCTCCCGCACTCGCCAAACTCCCTGTCTCAAACTGGGTGGTTAGTCATTGACTTCCCAATGGGCAGGAATGTGTAATTTGGCACAGTGCTGGCGATAACTCGCCTACTCTTTATGCAGGACACTGTGAGGATGTTAATGTCCATTAACTAATGGAGGAAGACAGGACACCCAGTTTAACGCGTAGGAACGACACGCACAATGATGATTCACTCTGCCTGTGAAACACCAGGATGACATTTTTAGCTGGGTCGACATTTAAACCCAGGCTGGACAGCTTGGAGGTGAATGTGGGTACCTTGACGTCCATCCTGTTAGCCGAGGTTGTATCGTAATACACTGTTGATTAACAAACTGCAATTCCATGTTGTATGTGTACATTATAAATGTACATATAATGAAAGTAGAATCCGAATCCAAAAAGATCGCCACTGGTGTCCCTGGCTGGTGTAAAATAAAATCAGACGTACAATAATATAATTCACTGTGCGTTTAGCGACACATATATCTAACCTCACACTTTATTACGTTATGCCTAATCTCAACAAATACTAAGAAACAACCATCATTATACTAAGCAGTTTAATTAACCCTTAAGGATCATTCCCACAACAATATGATATCTTGTTTGCTCAACTGATGCTGGATATTCGAGATAATGTGATATTCAACATGGCAGAGCATGATCAACAGCAATCCACATTGGTACTTATATCAATGCAGGTCAGTGGTTGGAGAGAGGCAGAGACGACCCTCCATTTGTAAAACTGGAGAAAGGCAGAGTGTGTGTTAACATTTAAAAATGCAAAGGGTAAAACTTAGTTGTACAGTCAAGAAACAGACACTTTGATTGGAGATTAATTGGGTTGGATTTGCATTGTATTGTCCATATGGGCACGTAAAAAAATTTTTTTACGGAGTGGAGACCATGGGGTTTGGAGTTGCGTTTGGAATTTTCGGAATGCAATTTAGAATGACTTCAGTTTTCTCAGCACTCCTCACAAAGGTATACTTGTTTGCCAGGCCTCTGTGGGTGGAATATCCCTCTGACATCAAAACTTTTGCTCTGGAAGATGAGTATATGATTGGTAAGACAGCATCTCTTCTTTTCCTTGTGCTCCCATATAACCTGATAGTTTCTAGATGGTCTGATTGTTAAACCAGGTGCTATTCATGCAGGTTCAGCTTTACTGGTTCATCCAGTTGTGGAGCAGTCGGCAAAATCAGTGCAAGTCTATCTTCCAGGAAATGACGAGGTGATACTTTTTCATATTTTCAAAATAACTTTATTTATTTATTCGTATGCAACCTGTGGCTGCTTGGCTGCATCATTTTCTGGGGCTGTGGCCGTGCCGTTGATGCAATGCACCTGTTACCAGCATGCTGGTACTCATTTTGCCGACCTCAGAAGGATGATAGGCTGAGTCAACCCGCCTGGTGGTAATTCAACAGCACGACGAGCTTGAACTCAAGACCCTAGGATCTTAAGCCAGCCACCTTAACCGTTAAGCCAACACCAGGCCTGAAATAACTTTGATGATAAGTGATGAAATAACACTTTATCTTATTTCCACGGGTTATTGTTGTTATTGTGAATAATATATGGATACATGTTGTTTCTGCAGAATTGGTATGACGTGCATTCATTCCAGCAACACAAAGCACCGTGCATCCTGTGGAAGACTGTTACGCTAACCTCCGTATGTCCATGATTCTGTAAAGCAATCACGTGACCGTGTTGCTGATTTCCAATGCAATTATGTAATGTGTAAATTTATTTCTCCGTTTGATCGAACACTCCAGAACATTGAAGCTGCCTCAATTGGAAGTTTGCATCTAAAATCTGTTGATAAGATGTGTCATAAAGACATTGTGAAAGGTCTTTTGTGGACAGGTCCTTAGATGTGACATCATCACGTCTTCATTTGCGAGTAGGTTGTGGAATTTCTTATTTCATTAGTTGACTCCTTCAGTGAAGAGGGTGTTCTCGCTAAAAGGTGGGCTAATATCGAGTAGTCCTTGCTAATCCTACCAGTCATGTTCACCTTATTTGTTAGTAATGAAACTTACTCAACGTCTTCCAGTTATATTTTCAATCAAGAAAACTCCATATCCTGCATAGGGGGTATAAATGCCTTCTGTGAACCTCTGGAATGCTTTCCCTTCTGATGTGGTTGCTGTCTTTCGACCATCAGTTGCTGTCTTCAGAGCTCGACTGGATGCAGTACGGGCTCATAGTCCCAGGCATTATTTAGCCTTTCCGTCATTGAAAACACATCCTATTTTACGTTTTTCCCCGTTTTAAAATTTTATTTTGTCTCTTTAAATATATATTTTTTCTGGCAACCGAACCTTTGTGTCTGCACCTCGTTGATTTTGTTCACGCACCCCCTCCCACACAAATGTACCTTGTGGAACCCACTCACGAAAATGATCATCATGGGACCAACGGCCCGACAACGATGAATATCCATGATGACAATGATGACGATGAAATCCATGAGCTGGATTTCTTTCATTTATTTTCATTAAACTTGTTGGGTTCACACTCCTACCTTGCTCAACGATGCAAATATCTGAAAGCAAGACAATTAAATTATATTTTGTACTTTCTCAGATTTCATTTCGCAGAGTTTTGTAGAAACGCATGAAATCAATACATTGAGGATAATGATGAGTCCAAACTCTTTTTAAAGCACCAGTGCTCATGAAGCAGTATCATGTATACCGGGTGATTTGCTATTGTCTTTCCCAACGCAAAATTGCAATTTGGCAAGGGTACTTGCACAGAATGGCCTATTCTTGCAAAAACAAACCAACATGGTATTTTAAGGACCACCAGTAAATGCTGCAAGACAGGACACCTGGCATGCACACTTGCACGAATATATCAAATAGTGACTCGTTTTCTCTTCTCATATTTATTGCTCATTCATTCAGCATCAACATTTTCATGAGCTTTTGTATACAAAGTCGACGCTGATGGAGAAGCTAGAACATAGAACATAGCTTCTCTAAATAGTTACAGACATTCCAGATTTGCTTGTATATGTGAAGCTCACTTGAGAAACGAAAAGTAATTACATAGTTGTTTACACAATATTTGAATTGTAATGATTCAGCGATGAGCAAACGTCCCCCAAAATGACTATTGCTCAAAATGGATAAACAATGCACTCTGCTCTAAAAAGGTAAATGCATCAACCTATTCATTGCCGTTTTGTACACCCCCATAGATTCCTGTTTACCAAAAAGGCGGAACCATTGTCCCACGCAAAGCCCTCGTCAAAGGATCATCTGTACTCCAGCGCAGTATCCCTTACGTGCTGTACATAGCGCATGATGCACAGGTAAGACGTGTTTTTCAAAGTGACTCTGTTAGCTCGATGCTTACAGCAATTAAAAAGATGTGTATCTTCCACGTACAGTTATCTGGCTGCGTATGGACTTTTTTTTGTATACACTGTCGAGGCTCGAATGAG
This sequence comes from Eptatretus burgeri, assembly GCF_056783735.1. Classification (NCBI taxonomy): domain Eukaryota; kingdom Metazoa; phylum Chordata; class Myxini; order Myxiniformes; family Myxinidae; genus Eptatretus; species Eptatretus burgeri. The sequence continues at coordinate 92,953,279 of NC_140969.1, forward strand.
AGCGGACACACAGAACATACAACAAGGGGAGTAGGAGACAAGAGGGGTGGGAGAGGGAAGGAAAAACACAGTGTGGAACAGAGACATGAGATCTGCGGAAGTGGGAGGGGTGGGGCGGGGTACACGTGGTAAACAAGATGGACACTACAGGGACTTTCAGGAAGAAAAGCAGGGAATTTGAAAAAGGTGGGTTTGGGGTGGATTAATGGGGGTTGAAAAGATCGTGGGTTTGGGTGGGGGAAGATAAGAGATGGTTGTAAACATCTGTTTTGAAGACCTGGAGGGAAGAATGGGATTGAAGAGTGTGGGAGTTTGTTCCAAAGGCAGGGAAAAAAAAGAGGAATGAAAGAATGAAGGTGAGCAGTGATTCTTGCTTATGGTAGTTTTACCAGAAGGGGTTGCTGGCGGACCTCAAGCGCCCTACGGAAATATGGGGGGACATATCTCAGACAGAGCAGGGGGATGAGGCCGGAGAGGAGACTGAAGAAGACAGAAAGACCCCCGACCTACCTGTGGTGAGAGAGTGAGAGACCCAAAGACTCAGCCTCATCACGGGGATACCAATGATCCTAAATTCCTTGGTTTCCATAGCGTGACGCCAAGAAAGGTGAGAGGCGGGAGTACCAGCCCAAAGGGGAGAGCAGTACTCCATCAGGTTGTGGACGAAAGCTTTGTACGTGGTCAGGAGCTCAGGTGTGCCAAGGAAGGACTTTGCATGACAGAGGATGCCGGTCGGTGACTGGCTTTGGAGGCCACCTTGGAAATGTGACTTTCCCAGGAAAGACCATGGCCAATAGTGAGACCCAGAAGCTGGAATGAAAGGACTACTTCAAGAGGATTGTTGAGAAAGTAGATTGGGGGGGATTCCAGATGGTCCTTTTGGAGAGACATCGTGAGAGTGAGATTTGTCAGGATTGAAAGATGTTCCACGTGTTGGACCAGTTTGTGATTTTATCCAGATCTGCAGATAGTGAAGAAGCTGCTGCTTGCCGACCTGATGGATGACATATGGTACGACAGAGGGTGGATTCATCAGAAAAGAGATAAAGAGGGTTTTCCAGAGAGTTAGAGAGATCATTGATGAAAACCAGAAAAAGAACATGGCCCAGAACATTGCCTTGAGGAACTCCAGCCTGGACAGGAAGAGGGGATGAGAGAACTCCCTTTAGGGCCACACGTTGGCTGCAACAGGAGAGGAAGTCTGCGAGCCATGAGAGGAAATGTCCTTGGATACCATAGGAAGAGAGTTTGATGAGCAGGGCAGGGTGCCAGACTATATTGAAAGCACGTGATATGTTTAGGGATATGGCTCTGATTTCATGTCTGGCATTGAGGATCTCCATCCATTGTTGGGAGAGCAGAAGCAGCATATCCAGGGCAGAGTGACCTGGTCTGAAACCAAATTAATGATCGGAAATCAAACCATTGGATAAGAGGAGGAATTTAATATCTGAAGCGATGATGGATTCCATAACCTTGCTGATGATTGGGAGAAGGCTGATTGGTCTGTAGTTGCAGGGATCTGTTTTTGCACCTTTTTATGCAGGGCAGTAATGTTTGCTGATTTCCAAGCAGATGGCAGATGACCTTGAGCAAATGAGAGGGTGAATAGAACAGAGAGAGGGTGGGCAAGAGCAGAGGAACAGGTTTTAAGACACGTGGGCTGATGCTGTCTGGACCGGTTGCAGAATCTGAGTCGAGGTTTGACAGCAAGCTCTCCACCTTGTCAGGAGAAAAGGACACAGAGTCCAGGGACAGCTGGGTGTGACTGGGTAAGGTGGGTACAGAAAGCAATGGGTTTGGGACACAATATTTAAAAGCAAGCAGAGTTTAGGCATTCAGCCTTTTCACGTGCAGTCAGCTGTTTGGCCATTTGAGATAAGGGAGGGGATGGAGGGGGAACATACCCCAGAAATAGACTTAACTGGATGCCACCAGGATTTGGAGGAGGGAGACAGGTTTGAGAGTTCAGACTTGATATGAGAAAGATGTTGTTTTCTGGCTGCCCTGAGGGTAGACACACACTTGTTCTGAGCTTTGTGGAAGGAACTGATATTACCCTCAGTTGGATTAGCCTTCCATGAGGTGAAGGCAAGTTGTTTCAGGACAACTGCCTCACCACAAGCTTCAATGTGCCATTGGTGGGAGGAAGGGCATGACAACTGAAGATGAGAGGGGATAAATCTGTGCATGGGATGGAGCAAGTTTCTTTGAAAGAATTCCCAGGATGAGTTGATATTGAGGACACAGAGATGGGAGACCAGTCTAGAAGTTTGATGGCTGCTTGGAGACCCTGCCTGTCAGCCTAAGTGAAATGGCAGACTCGACGGCACTGAGATGGTTCTCTAATAACAGCCAGAGAGATGTCTACTTTGACAAGCATTTGGTCTGATGAACCGATTGGAGCGAAGGAAGAACAGCAGATATTTTCAGGGAAATTGGTCAAATTTCCTGAAATTGTGTTGTTGTTTTTTTTTGTCCTTTCTTTGTCAGGTCTTTTTCAGATCAAATATCCTGAAAAAAATCAAAAGAAGTGTTTTTTTTGTGTGTGGTTTGCATATTTTGTTATCATGATTTGTGTCAGGGGCTGTAAAACTATTGATAAAGATGTATTGGTATTCATAACAATTTTAGCGAGTATTTTTGTTAGTTTATTGAAAGAAGCAGGGGGAGGCCTTGTGTTAAGTTTAGCGTAAAGTCAGTTGGGGCCTTGGGAGTATGGGGATTAAAAAGGGTATAAATAAAGACCGAAGGAGAAAGAAAGAGGAGTTCATAACATGTGATAGATGCTCAATGTGCGCCACTTCAACAGTAGGGGAAGCAGACGGTTCTTAATGTTGCAGGAAGTGTGAGAAAATCGTCCCCTTGAGGATAGTTATTACAAGGTTGAAGGAACAGATAGATAATTTGCAGCAAGTAGATGAATGTGAGAAATTTGTAGATAATAGTTGGTTAAAGTTGTGGAGTGAGGTTGCTGAGGACATTGGAAGTGGTGACGATGCATTGGGGGCAAGTGGTGGTGACGGTGCAGCAGGAGCATGTGGTGGTGGTGACAGTGCAGCGGGGGAAGGTGGTGGTGATGGTGCAGCGGGGGAAGGTGGTGACGACGGTGCAGCAGGGGCAGGCAGTGGTGACGGTACAGCCGGTGCAGACAGTGGTGTAGGTGCCGAAATATAAATTGGTAGACATAAGGTATGGGAGACAGTTTTTGTGGGTGATGAGATTATTGAATATGTAGATTCTTCATTCTGCAGGAAGGATTGCAGACGTAGAATTCTGTACAGTTTTGAAGGAGAGGGAGTTTGAGACATTGAAGGAAGGGAAACGATATTGTATCGGGTCATGGAAGAAATAAGTTGGTTGTGGTACACCTAGGAGCGAATGATGTTGGGAAAGTTTACTCAGAGGTTTTGAAAAATAGATACAGGATATTGGGTAAGCGGCAGAAAGCAAAGGGTTGTGAGGTCATGTTTTCTGGGATTCTCCCAAGATGAGGAAACGATATGGAAATTATGAGCAGAGCAATAGATATCAACCAATGGATGGAAGAATGGTGTAGGGAGGAAGGTTTTACATTCAACAAGCAGTGGGAATCATTTAGGGGACAAAGGGAGTGTTTCCAGAATGATCAACGTATGTTAAATAGAAAGGGGGCAGAAAGGTTTCCAGTGGGAATTGAGGAAGAAATTCAGGCTTTCTTAGGTTAGTGGAAGGTTGGGAAGCTACTGAGGAACAAACGGATGATGTAATATTGTAAGGAGTGAGGCCAGGCAAAAAATAGAAGGAATTTTATTTTTTTGAGGAAGGGAAGGAATTTGAGGAAGTAATTTGAGGAAGGGAAAAGTTAAATATATTCTATACCAAGGCCAGAAGTTTAAATAATAAGATGGAAGAGCTTGAAGCCAAAGTGGATAGCGAGGAGTTTGATATAGTTGCAGTGAGTGAGACATGGTTTAAGGAGGAGAGTAACTGGAGGACAGGATTAGAAAGCTACAAGGGGTATCAGTGTGATAGGAAGGAGAGAATAGGAGGAGTAATAATCTGGGTAAAGGACAGCATTGTATCAAGAGAAAGGGGGGGGGTGACATTAAGGAAGGAATAAATGTTGAGGATTCTGTGTGGGAAGAGATTAGAGATTGTTAAAACAGTAAGATACTGGAAGGATGTTTTTATAAGGTGCCGGGTGTGAAGGAAGAGGAGGAGGAAGGAGGACATGAAGTATTCAAAAGGGCATGTGGAAAGGGAAGAGTATTGATTATGGGGGATTTTAACTTGCCAGGGATAGATTGGGTCCAGGAACAGGGAAAGGGCAGAGCAGATGAGGATTTCCTAGTTTTATTCCAAGATTGCTTTTTAACCCAGTTTGTAGATAAGCCCATGAGGGGGAGTGCAGTGTTAGACCTCCTTTTAAGTAACGATCTCAATATGGTGGAGGAGGTGGAGGTTGGGGAGCATTTAGGAGCAAGTGACCATAACATTGTGTGTGCAAAGATTCTGTAGAGAGGGTTAGAGTTCAGGATAGTAGGGTAAGGCTATTGGATTTTGGGAAGGCAAACTTTGAGGGTATGAGGAGAGAGTTGGGTGATGTAGATTGGGAGACTCTAACAACAGGACAATCAGCATCAGAGAAATGGGAAACCTTCAAGGACCAAATGTGTAGAGTGCAGAGTAAGTACATTCCAATGAGGTGTAAAACTAAATGTCGAAAGAGACCAGGGTGGCTGAACAGTGAGATAAGGAATGCTATTAAGGAGAGGCAAAAGGCATTTATTAGGTTTAAAATAAGAGGACTGGAATTAGATTTATATAATTATTGGAGTAAACAGAGGCAAGTGAAGAAAATAACTCGGCAAGCCAAAAGAGAGGATGAGAAGGACATGGCTCAGAATATTAAATATAATAGCAAGGCTTTCTTTAAATATATCAGGGGAAAAGAACAGGTGAGGACCAGTGTGGGCCCATTGAGGAATAGCACCGGGAGAGTGGTTAGTGATGAAAGTGAGATGGCAGGCTTATTAAACTGGTATTTTTCTTCAACTTTTACACAAGAACAGTCAGGGAATTGCCAATAGCTGAGAGTATTTATCAAGGAGGTGAGGAAGGGCTTTTACAGAAGATCCAGGTTGGAGTGGAGGAAGTAAAGGAACAGCTAGGTAATCGAAGAGTGGATAAGGCTCCGGGTTCAGATAGTATGTACACAAGAGTATTGATGGAGGTGGCTGAGCAGGTAAGCGAGATGTTAACGGATATTTTCAATAGCTCACTGGAGTCAGGACAGGTACCGGAGGATTGGAGAGGAGCAAATGTAACACTATTATTTAAGAAAGGATCCAGAGAAGAATTGGGAAACTATAGATCTGTTAGTTTGACTTCAGTTGTGGGGAAGGTGTTGGAGACATTAATTAGGTACCAGATGAGGAACATTTAAATAAATACAAACGAATGAGATGTCTTCAGCATTGGTTTACCAAAGGTAGTTCCTGTCTAACAAATATTTTAGAGTTCTATGAAGCAGTGTCTGATTGGGTGGATGAGGGAAAGGCAGTGGACATAGTATATCTGGACTTTAAGAAGGCATTTGATAAGGTACCATATCGGAGGTTGTTAGCCAAAGTGAGGGCTTGTGGAGTGGTTGGTCAGGTAGCTAATTGGATTGAAAACTAGCTTAGTGAAAGGAAGCAAAGAGTGGCTGTGAGTGGGAGGATGTCTTGCTGGGAGGATGCAAGTAGTGGGATACCTCGGGGATCAGTACTCGGACCATTACTATTCATTATTTACATCAACGATTTAGATAATGGGGTGAAGAGTAGGTTTTCCAAATTTGCAGATGACACAAAGCTTGGAGGTAAGGTGGATAGCAGAGGGGGTAGTGATCAGATACAGGAAAGTATTGATACTTGCATAGATTGGGCAAAAGATTGGCAGATGGAATTTAACCTGAGCAAGTGTAAGGGGATGGGAATGGGAAAGAACAATGAAAATAGAGATTCCAAGATACAAGGGGTAATTTTGGAGCATGTCACACAGGAGAAAAATCTGGGGGTGGTAATCGATACGGGAGGTAAGCAGGCAGCACAGTGCCAGGCAGCTATAAGTAAAGCAAACCGGGGTTTAGGTTGTATTCGGAGAGGAATTGTTTAATCTTAAAACTGTTGCTGTTGTTTAATCTCAAAACCTAAGGGTGTATGAGTTGCATTTGCGAAGTAATTGTTGCACGAGGCAATTACGTCAAAAGGAAACTTGCATTCAGGTGTTCTGCATAATGCACATCCCTCATGCCAAAACCGCACTTCAAATGAATGCGAGAACAGTCTTTCAACAATTATATTATCAATTTTTTTTTTTTTTTTTTTTTTTTTTTTTTTGTATACCTTGGTCGAGGCTCGTATGAGAGCTAACACACAACTCACAGCAAGGAGGCATGAGACAAGAGGGGCGGGAGTGGAAGGGACAAAACATTGGGGAACAGACACGTGAACTGTGGAAGGGAGAGGGATGGGGATGGGACGGGGAACATGGCGAAGAGAAGATGGACATTACAGGGACTTTCAGGAAGGAAAGCAGGGGAATTGAAGGAGGTGGGCTTGGGTGGATTATCGGGGGTAGAAAAGATCGAGGATTTGGATGGGGGAAGATAAGAGGTGGTGGTGAACAGCTGTTTTGAAAGCCTGAAGGGAAGAATGGGAAAGAATAGAGTGAGGAAGTTTATTCCAAAGGCGGGAAAAAAGAGGAATGAAAGAGTGAAGATGAGCAGTGATTCGTGATTTTGGTAGTTTTACCAGAAGGGGGTTGTTGGCGGACCTTGAGCGCCCTGTGGAAATGTGGTTGGGACAAATCGCAGAGAGAGCAGGGGGCAAGGCTGGAGAGGAGTCGGTAGAAGACAGAAAGACCACCGACCAACCTGCGGTGATTGAGTGAGAGGCCCAAAGACTCAGCTTCATTGCGGGAGATGCCAATGATCTTAAAAGCCCTGGTTTCGACAGCGTGAAGTCGAGAAAGGTGGGAGGCAGGAGCACCAGCCCAGAGGGGAGAGCAGTACTCCATCAGGCTACGGACAAAAGCTTTGTAAGTGGTCAGGAGCTCAAGAGGGCCGAGGAAGGACTTTGCACGACGGAGGATTCCCAGTCGGCGACTGGCTTTTGAGGCAAGGTTGGAAATGTGACTTTCCCAGGAAAGGTCATGGCAGATAGTGAGACCCAGAAGCTTGAAAGAAAAGACTTCTTCCAGAGGATTGTTGAGAAAGTGGATGGGGGGGTTTTGTAAACGGTCCTTTCGAAGAGACATAGTGAGTGTGAGATTTGTCTGGATTGAAAGACATGTTCCACGTGTTGGACCAGTTTGTGATTTTATCCAGATCTGCAGTGAGCGAAGAAGCTGCTGCTTGCCGGGCTGAGGGATGACAGATGGTACGGCAGAGGGTTGAGTCATCGGCAAAGAGAAATAGAGGATTTTCCAGAGAGTCCGAGAGATCATTGATGAAAACCAGAAAAAGAACAGGGCCCAGAACGCTACCTTGAGGAACTCCAGCCTGCACAGGAAGAGGGGATGAAAGAACTCCATTTAGGGCCACACGTTGACTGCGACAGGAGAGGAAGTCTGCGAGCCATGAGTGGAGATGGCCTTGAATACCATGGGCAGAGAGTTTGGTGAGTAGGGCAGGGTGCCAGACTGTGTCAAAAGCACATGATATGTCCAGGGATACGGCTCGGATTTCCTGTCTGGCATTGAGGACCTCCATCCATTGATGGGAGAGCAGTAGCAGCATATCTAGGGTAGAGTGACCTGGTCTGAAACCAAATTGATGATTGGAAATCAAGCCATTGGAGAAGAGGAAGGATTTCATGTCTGAAGCGATGATGGATTCCATAACCTTGCTGATGATTGGGAGAAGGCTGATTGGTCTATAGTTACAGGGATCTGTTTTTGCACCTTTTATGCAGGGCAGTGATGTTAGCAGATTTCCAAGCAGATGGCAGATGACCTTGGGAAAATGAGAGGGTGAATAGAACAGAGAGAGGGTGAGCAAGAGCAGAAGAGCAGGCTTTGAGGACACGTGGGCTGATGCCGTCTGGACCGGTTGCAGAATCTGACTCGAGGTTTGAAAGCAAGCTCTCCACCTTGTCAGGAGAAAAGGATACAGAGTCCAGGGACAGTTGGGTGCGACTGGGTAAAGTGGGTAGAGATAGTGATGGGTTTGGGACATAAGATTTAGCTGCAAACACCGAGTTTAGACATTCAGCTTTATCACGTGTGGAATCAGCAGTGCGGCCATTTGAGGTAAGGGAGGGGATGGAGGGGGAACATACACCAGAAACAGATTTGATTAAACGCCACCAGGATTTTGAGGAGGGAGAGAGGTTTGAGAGTTCAGACTTGAGATGAGAAAGATGTTGTTTTCTGGCTCTCCTGAGGGTAGCTACACACTTGTTCCGAGCTTTGTGGAAAGAACTGAGATTGCCCTCAGTTGGGTTTGCTTTCCATGAGGCAAAGGCAAGTTGTTTCAGGACAACTGCCTCGCCACAAGCTTCAGTAAACCAAGGGCGGGAGGAAGGGTAAGACAACTGAACACGAGAGGGGATAAATCTGTGCATGAGGGAGAGCAAGTTTCTTTGAAAGAATTCCCAGGATGAGTTGATGTTTGAGAAAGTAGTGATAGGAGACCAGTCTGTAAGTTTGATGGCTGCTCGGAGACCCTGCCAGTCGGCTTGAGTGAAATGCCAGACTCGACGGCGGTGAGGTGGTTCTCTGATAACAGCCAGAGAGATGTCCACTTTAATAAGGACGTGGTCAGAAGAACCAATTGGAGCGAAGGAAGAGCAGCAGATATTGTCAGGGAAATTTGTCAAAATCAGATCCAGAAGAGATGGAGTACCATTGGTTGAGATCCGGGTCGGGAAGTTGACCGATTGAGTCAGTCCCAATGAGTCACAGAAAGCTTTTGCTGATGTCCCATGGCAGGTGAGAGAGGTACCCACACCTAGCCAACTGGCGTGATGACAATTGAAGTCGCCACATAAGAGGAAGAGAGAGTTTGGATGAGAAGATAGAAGATGGTCCATGTTTTCGGAGAGTGAGGTGTAGATGGAGTCATCACTGTTCGGTGGACGGTACAGTACACATATAAACATGAGGTGGGAGTGGAGGGGAAGCCGAAGCCAGAGGTATTCCTGGGGGTGTGGGGGAGTGAGAGCAGTGCAGGGAGAGTGAGGAATAGAGTCTTTGATGAAGAGAGCAACACCTCCACCAGGACGAGGCTCAGGTCTGTCATACCGTAAGAGGGAGTAACCAGGGAGAGATACTTGGGAGTCAGACACGTCTTGGGAGAGGAAAGTTTCTGTTAGGCAGATAATGTCTGGTTTGTCAGTGGCAACCTGCATGGAAAGATCTGAAAGGTTTGAGCGAAGGCCCCGGATATTTGAGGTCCACACTTTTAATGAAGAGGTAGGGGAGGAGGCTTTTGGTGCAAGAGGTGGAGGGGGCGGGGGAGGGTCGGACGAGGGACGAGGGGGGGAGGTAAGGAGGGTTGCTGAAGGAGTGTGGGGTATTGCAGAATAGCGAGGGGAGGGGGCCGAATGAGGAGGAGAAAAGGCTCTGTGGTGCTGTGAGAGAGGGGGGACAAGAGACAAGGAAGATGGCAGTTGAGGATTTGAGAAGGTGGAGTGAAGAGATGGAGGTGAGAGGGCAGTGGAGGGAGGCAGGTTGGTGGATGAGAGGGGGGGGCAACTTAGAGAAGGAAGAGTGAGGGGGATGAAAGGTGGGAGAAAGGTGAGGGGGAATTTTTGAAAGAGGTGAGAGGGAGGCTTGGAGGGAGAAGAGTGGGATGGTTGCTTTGAGAGTGAGAGTGAGGGGTGAGGGGGTGAGTTGGCACTGAAGTTGGAAAAAAGAATGGTTGATGGAAAGCGAGCATCCATGGCAAACTGTGGTTTTTAAAAGTTTTAGGTCAGAGATGCGATTTAACACAATTCTTGATGGATGCAATGAAGGCGAATTCAGAGAATGGAGAGAAGAAGCGCTGTAATAGTTGGATTTTTTAGGCAAGGAATGAAGGAGAGGTCGAAATGAGAGCAGTCTGTTAAAATAGCAGAAGAGTAGTGCATTGTGAAACAGTAAAGAGTACCACATGTGTGAGAGAGGAAGATGAAGCATTATAAGATCGTTTTTGTTGTTAATATTAATGTATGAGAGAGTTCAACAGATTAGGTCATGGAAGTGTAAAAAACAAAAAAAAGAAATCGAGGAAGACGAGGAGGAAGTTAAGAGGAAGAAGAAGTAGCAGAATCGGGAGAAGGTTGTTGTTGTTGTTGTTGTTGGATTTTTTTTTTTTTTTTTTTGAGATAAGAAAGAGATTAGTTGGGAGAATGGGGGATGTTTGGAAAGTGGGGAGGATGAAAATTGAAGGTAATGGGGAGGATAGAAATTGAAGGTAATGGGGAGAAAAAACAAACAAACAAAAAAAAAAAACGATCAAACACCAAGTGGAACCGGTAGGCCTCAAGCCTAGGACTAGGCCTCAAACACCAGGTGAGAACGTCGACATAAATACTCACAAAATAGCACGATTTTTGAAACAAAACCGAACTAGGAACACACATTAACATGTAGGTGAGAAAATTAAACAGTTAAAACGGGACAAATAACAACCGGAACTTAACTTTGAGAATGTCAGCAGGGAGCCCCGAAGGAGACCTCTTGCCGCTCAAAACCGGAACCGGAATTATACCTGTTCAGTGTTTTTTTTATGGCGGAGAGAATATTTTTATGTTGAAGGGGTATTTCTACGAGACAAAATTGATCCATGACAATAGAAAGCCATGAACCTGACCAGGGATTGATGTAATATAATTTTTGTGATCAGTATTGGCCAAGCTTTAAATGTAACACAATTATGTTTTCACATTTAATACAAGGACGTTTTTAAGTGTTTATTTAAAAGGCAGGGATAATCAGAGCTGTTTCCCCAAGTGCATGTGATACCAGAAATCCAAATGTAGAACAGGTGATGCTGAAGGACTGTCTTGGCAAGGAATACACTGGTGGGTTTTCCAGCTGATGCGAGCGGTTATCCACGTATTGGTTGCATAAAAAATGGTGGCGTGTTCAATACCCCCCTCCCCATCTGCGAGTCTCCCATAAAATGTTCTTCCCTCTCTTTCTTGCATCCTTCCTCCCAAGTTCCTTTTCCTTTTCTCCCTCCTCTTTTCAACACCCCACCCTTCTTTTTCTTCATATTATATTTACAAACTCCCATCCCCAACCACCAATGGTCCCCTGTAAGACTTTCAAATGGTCAGTATAGGCCTTGACACTATTTATTCCGGTGATACTTAGTTTGAATCTGGAGTGAAAGATATTTTGTTTCTGCTTAAAAAAACTCGATGCTTTTGATCTGATCAATATCCTGGCCCAGGAATCGTTTTGGCTGCACTTGAACCGATTTTGTTTTTTCCTTGCTGATCTTACAGGGAAATGCAAAGGGACAGCTGTTTGCCGATGATGAGTATTCTTTTGCTTACCAGAAATCTAATTGTTTCCTACTCTGCAACTTCATGTACTCTTCTGGCACGATTATGGCTAAGTGAGTATCGAGCTACTGGATTAACATTGTCCACAGAGATAAAGCATCGCCATTTGACTTAGGAAATGCACGATACCATTTTGTCAAAGGGAAATCTTGCCATCACTTTGGTTGCATGATTTCTGCAGACTTGACTCATCGTCTGGTGAGTTTTCCACCCCAACCTACATAGAAAGTCTGGTGAGCATGGGTGAGGCTTGCCCATCTAAAGTCACACTCCTTCACGCAGGTGAATTGGCACGGCTATTTGTAAATGGTCTCGTAATGCTTTAATCTTGCTCATGTAATGATAGCGTTTTACGACCATGTCTTATGTTTTCAGTGAAAGAAGAGCGCTCTGTGAAGTTTGACTATGACACCGAAACGCAGTGTGTGAAGATTGAAGGTCTACATCTTCCCCTCTGCCATGAATGGACTGTGCACATTTCATAGACACAGCAGCAATCTTGGAAGTTTTGTGCAACACTCGAATGGCTTGTAGTGTTTGTCAGTTTGAGGAGGTTGAAGTGAAAGTGTGTTAATTTTTTAGAGTGCACTCAGAGTTCCTCACTGTCCTAGTGATTTCTTACTATAACTAGTGACGTCATTATGAAGGCACCGATGACATCATCATTAACATATCGTGTTCCGCATGGGAAGTACTTGACAATGAGCCATGTTTCAATTTTTTCCATTGAGTGATTTTGGAGATGTAGAGGTGCAAAGCTTTTTAGGTTTTTCCAAGATGGGACCTGTACCACATGACCTACGATGTCATACTTTTGTAGAAACATTCTGCATGAGGAGGCGCGCCTATTTGGCAAATTTTGTCTCAATCCGACAAGCAGTTGTGGAGAAAAACACGAAAGTTCTTTCCAGACAGATAAACAAACAAACAAACGGACCCAAACGCAACACCCTCTCCTTCAGCGAGGGTAATTATTAACAATTTTTTAAAAATATATAATCACTTTTCTTTTCTTTATATCTGCTTATGTCATCTTAATAAATTTCATCGAGGGAAATATTTCAACAAAGAAAAAATGACGTCATCCATCGTGTGGTTCGCAGCCATATTGTTTAAAAAACAAAAGGAAAAGAAAATTCTTCTCCAGATCGAAGAGAAACTGCACACAAATAATCGACTATTCATGCTGAATATAATTTGATAACTATGACGTCATAGGTCACATGTTCTGGCAGCCATCTTGGATTTACCCTCAAACCTTCAGAACGGTTGGACAGATTGAGGGGACATTTCACAGACATGTTTCCCATGACCTGTGGACATTAGGATGATGAAGAATAATTGATGTCATGTGGTTCGGTGGCCATATTGGATTGAAGAAAAATATTAAATAATGTTTTCTCTGGAACAGCTTATCCGGTCGAAGCGAAATTTACCAAGTATCATCAAACCCTATACCTGCATGCAGTGTGGAAATGATGACGTCATAGTTCACATGGTGTGGCAGCCATATTGGATAGAAAAACGAACCCTATCCGATCAAAATGAAACTTCACACACACACACACATGATGCACCACCGAAACTTGGGCAGAGTTCATATTTTCAATGCCATTTGTCACATGGTTTGGCAGCCATTTTAGTTTGAAAACCGAAAATTAAAAAACCATTTTCTCAAAAACTGCTTAACAGATCCATATCAAATATATTGCATTACATGAAGCAAGGACAGTGAATCACAACTGCAAAGTTTCGCATCGATTGTTACAGCGGTTTCTGAAAAAAATATTTTTTATTATTCTCCTTGAAACCAATGTGGCTGCCACACCACATAACTGATGATGTCATTTTTAAGTCACATGTATGCAGCAAAGGCAGTTGATCATAGCTGCAAAGTCTTGAATCGAAAGGCGAAGCGGTTTCAGAGAAATATTTTTTTTTAAATATGATAGACTCGGCATGGGGAATGTTGGTTGAAAATTTAACATCATAGGTCACATGGTCTCGCAGCCATGTTGGACAAAGCCTTGTCTGATCAATGTGAAACTCCAAAGACGTGATCGGCCACCCATTCTGAATTTGATTTGATAAAGATGGCATCGTGGGTTAGATGTCTGATCGAAGCGGGGCAGCATGTTTGTTTTTTTTCACCATCGAAATTTCACGAAATTTTCACCAAGGTTGCAACTACTCATGCAGAATGTTTTTGTGATAACTATGACATCATAAGTCATGTGGTGTGGCAGCCATGTTGGAAAAAAGGAAAAACTTTGGACCTCTATCTCCCAAACCGCTCCATGGAAAAAAATTGAAACTTGTCACATGTGAAGTACTCCCCATGGGAAAGAAAGGTGATTTTTTTTTTATGTCATATGCGGTTTCCTTATGACGTCATAATTTCATGTAAAACGCTTTATCCGATCAGTATGAAAAATTTTGAGGGTCATCTCGGGATAAATTGTAATTGGCAAAAAAATTGATGACATCATCGGTCATGTGGTTCGGCACTCATGTTTTTGTTTTTTTTTACAAAAAAACCTTCAAAAATCTTCTTTTCCGTAATGGCTGAACAGATCGTGGCGAAACTTTACAGGTATGATCACCTATCCATGAGGAACCAAAAGCTCTCCACCTATAACGTCAGGTCACGTGGTTTGGTAGCTATGATTTTTTTTGAAAAATAAACATTTTAAAATGTTCTGCAGAAAGGCTTGACAGCTCGAGGGGAAACTTCACTGACATGTTCTCCAAGCCTTGCAGATACCAGGATGTCTACAAATAAGTAATAGGTCACATGGTTTGAACGAAATTCTTCAAAAACAAGCTCAAATGAGCTAAGATCCTCGTCCTCTTAATGATGACGTCATAAAAACGAATATGACGTCATTGTGATGTATCAGGTTTGCGATAAATTATCTGTGCTAATGCCCAGCTTGATTCCCGCAAACAAAATTCAAACAGCTTGCCTAGTTTCGGAGATAATGTTATAGGCGATTTCCATTAGCGGCGATATTATGTCGTCAACTTTTTTTCTCGGAAAAATTTCCAAAATCGGAGATGGTTACTGTTATGTCTGCACGTGGGGTTTCTGCATATACATGGCAAGTTTCACGAAGATCCGATGAAAACTCTGGGTTGTGAAACAAAAAATGTCAAAAAATAGGAATGATGTCATAAAAATTCATACGACATCATAGTGATGTATCATATGTGCGGTAATTCATCTCTGCAAATGCCCTGTTCGATTCCCGCAAACAGAATTCAAAAAGCTTGCCTAGTTTCGGAGATAATTTTTTAGGCGATTTCCATTAGTGGAGATGTTTTGACGTCATAACTTTTTTTTCTAGGAGGAATTTTCAAAATCGGAGATGGTTACTGTCTGCGCAGGGTATTTTTACATAGACATGCCAAGTTTCAGGAAGTTTCGATGAAAACTGTAGGCTGTGAAACAAAAAAGTCCACAAGAAGAAGATGAAGAACAATAACGTGAGTAAGACTTAGAGATCCTCCACGAGGATCTAAAAGTCTTTCTCTTGAATCACTTCATCAATCAATGTGAAATGTCACAGTTATGATTGAGTCGACATGTGGAATATATGTTTTAAATTTAAACCTGATCAGATGCATAGTCTGGCAGCCAGAATTATTTAATTTTTTAATCTTGGTTCAGGAATTTAAATCAAACTTGGTACAAGTATTATAATGATGTAATAATGGAGGCAGAGGCACATCTGGCGACATCGTGACGTCGAAGGTTGTCGTTCTAGTTTTTTGTTTATTATGCGATTGTTAATGATATGTAATATCAGCTTCATTTAATTGGATGTTGTTATTTTGCTTCTTTTGAACATGTTTTTTTACCTTCCACAATTGATTATATTGTCATTGTAAAGATTCTTACGAAAGTTATCCTGTTCACTTTTAAAATGTTTTCATTGTATGTATTGAATGACAATAAATAAGGAATATCATATCAAAGCATTGGGGACTATCCTTCCGAGAGTGGCCAAGAGTCTAATTAAAGACTTTCTAAATAGGGAAGTTTAAACTTGACTTAACTCGGGGGTAGAACAGCACAGAGTAGAGGGGTCGGTGTATGCAAGTTCTCCATCACTCTTACGAAACAGTTGTTGAGCAAACAAATTTTTTCCGGTCGAAAAAGACTGGTTAAATTAATATTGTCATTCATTCGATCAAGAGCAGAAGTCTCAGACAGTAAGTAACAGATTTTCTTCCAGATTTGCAAAACATGCCAAGTATGTAAACCCTGAAAGTTTGTTTGGATTTGATCTTGAGTCCTTTAATTTTTACACACAAAGTACCTGTTGGGACGTGTAGTTTAGCCAGCACATTGGTCTCGTTTTTAAAGAGTCATTTGATTTGACATCCATGACTTAATGCAAGCACATTATATAGCTGGCTTGGTGTTTGTAACATATATCGCTGACAGTTACTGCTTTGCTTCAGCAGGATGGGCATTCGTTGGTTTTAAGACTGAAATTAGAACCCCTGTTTCGCGACTTTTTTGTGAGCACTGTGATGCTCTGCCGTGCTGTTTTATTATTCTTTAAACTGAAGTGTGTGTGAATATAATATTCTGGAAAAGGCTTTATGATGAGGAAGTTACATGCTGTGGATTTTCATCATGTGCGGAATTGATATGTGTGTTGAATTTTTTAATTCTCATGAAAACTTCTGATATTGTAAGAATAAAATCACTGTGAGATGTTAATGTTTAGCATGCTATGGAAAACAATGAGTGTTTAAGTAAACTTCTACAATACTGATATCAATTTCCTTTTTTTTATAGTTTTAAATTGTGGAATCAAAAGCGACTATTGATTTGGGCAAGGAGCTCCTTTTAGTGTCGTCTTTTGCTCAAAAGTTGTCAATATTAACTTTTCGAATGACTTCATCCCAAGATCAACAGGAAAATGATCCGAATGGTTTTGTTTCTTCGACAAATTGTTTATCTGTACAGTTTTGGAGTATAAGTGAAAAAGAAGAGCAGAAGGATGCCATATACCTTCAACATACACAAGCTTCCACAGCCAAGGGAAGGACCCAAACCCTCCAAACCGCTCATTCGTGGTAAACCCACGGGTAACGCCATTGTAAACCGCAGTGCAGGCCTTGTTTCTAGCAAGGGCAAAAGCTTCCATCAGCTATGCAAAGAGTGTGTCGAACAGGGTGTGCTCTTTGAAGACCCAGACTTTCCTGCTATACCATCCTCCGTTTTCTACAGCCAGTCACTGCCCATGCGCCTGGAATGGAAGAGGCCTTCCGTAAGTGACATTGCATGATTCTTGCTGTTGTTTCATGATAATGGTTTTATTCAAAAGTAACAATTTTGGCAGCAAAGTCCCCCCCCCCTTCAGGCCCCCACCCCATGATTGCTAGCTTACGAGATTTTAGCCCACTGGGTATGGCCCACAATCTTTACTTTGACCACAAACTCATTGATGATATAACCGAAGAAAAACATGAAGTTTACCTGATCTGATACTTACATGCGAGTTTAACCTTATACTCATCCAAAGAAACATATATATGTATGAAATAAGGTTTTTGCAGTTGGGATGATCCATTGTAATTATTAAATTGTACAGCCAACCAAAATGATAAAACTCGATCAAGCTCACACTTATCTTAACACAAACGAGCATGAGCCGACCAAATCTCAAGGCAACCTTTCGTTCGTGACACACGAACTTCCTCAAAGCCCAGTGAACAATCGAGTGTGTGGCCTACGTTATTTTGCCTTGTGTTAATCCTCTTCCGATCCAACACACTGATGTCAGAGTGGAAAACAAAATCATAACTTTTCTCCCTGTTGTTAATGCTAATCATCCTTCATCGATTGTCTGCTTCCTTTGCATCTGCTTCCTGCATGATCTGGTAAAATAAGTATGTGTATTAAAACTTGGCAAGTTATTGGGCGT
The DNA here is from genome assembly GCF_056783735.1 of Eptatretus burgeri. NCBI lineage: Eukaryota > Metazoa > Chordata > Myxini > Myxiniformes > Myxinidae > Eptatretus > Eptatretus burgeri. Next base: position 92,970,743 of record NC_140969.1, read on the forward strand.
GCATTGTACATCCGGGTTAGTCCTCCTTGGTGATGTGATGTGGTCACGTGGTCCCGTTGTAGGCAGGGTTGGAATGTGGGTGGAGCGAGTCTGCCTCGGTGAAGATTGTGTGAAATGTGTCTATGTATATATATATATATATATATATATATATATATATATATATATATATATATATATATATATATATATATGTATATATATATATATATGTATTTGAGAGAGAGAGACAGAGGAAAGAACTGTAATGGAGCTGCAAATCACACACACACACACACACACACACACACACACACACACACACACACACACACACACACACACACACACGCACAGACGTAATGACGAGACAAACATGGCCGCTGAGCTTGGATGAAATGCTGTCACTTCCTGGGGTACTCTGGGTACCAGTGACATCCCAGCAATAGCACCACTTGTCTCACTGCACTCAGATGGGCATTTCATAAGGAGGAATTTCCTCCTCCCCATGGAAGCCAATCTATAGGGATTGTCTGTGCTGTAGCCTTTTAAATGCTGGACGTCAAGAAAGGAACCAACACATATCATTTGGTACGATTCCACCAGGGATTGAAGTTTGAACCGCCGACTTCCCAGACTCATAGCGGACATTCTAACCATTACACCACCGAGTCTGGTTGTACAAAACAAGCATGTAGTTTGAACAAAATGCCAAACAGTATCATTTACTCTGCCATTATTGCTTTCCTCATTCAATTTCCTTTTTTTTCCAAGATAATAAAAGACAAATAAATTGTTACTACGATACGTTTACATAAATTGGAATGATTGCAAAAGACACCTCACATTCTATCGAGTGCAGCCTGTGGCTGCTGGTTGCATCATTCGTTGGGACGCAGCTTTTGCCACTGATGTGGAATCAAAATCAAATCAAAAGATGTCCCCCTTACAGGTACACTGGTACTTATTTTGCCGACCTCGGAAGGATGACAGGCTGAGTCAACCTCCTGGTGTGTATTAATTCAGCGGCCAACGGGGCTTGAACTCAGGACCCTGGGATCCCAAGCCGCCACCCCAACCACTAAGCCAACACCAGGCTATGCAAAAGACACCAAAAAGACGAGACAACTCGATCACAAAGTAAAGTGCCATAGATGAGAAAATATTTATCAAAATCAAGCTAAATGGCATTGACAGCCTTTTACTTGTCAAGCAACAGTCAAGCAAGGAAGCAGCACATACCATCTTTTGGCTCGCCTGTTCGAAGAACAGAGAGCGAAAGTGATACTCCCGGCGTGAGCGTCAGCGTGAAAATGTTAAAGTTTTTGGTGCAAGTTGTTTCGAAGCTTGCCATTCATTTAATATGTGTACTAGGATGCTGATATTTGGCATGGAGGTTCCTTTGGGGTATACTATTGGTGGAGTGAAGTTGCAATTAAAAAATAATTTCAAATGTTTTAAATTTTTGACCTGTTTTGAACTTAACTTTTTTGTAGCACATCAACGTTAAAGATTTTGGTGCAAGTTATTTTTTAGAAGCTTGCCATTCATTTAATATGTGTACTAGGATGCTGATATTTGGCATGGAGGTTCCTTTGGGGTATACTATTGGTGTAGTGAAGTTGAAATTAACAAATGATTAAAAAAAAAAATTCATTTCAACCAAAGATGGTGTCAAAGCCACCCAATGCTCACCTGTTTATACTAGATGCTTGCCATTCATTTAATATGTGTACTAGTTTACTGATTACAATAAACAAATACATATATTGCTTTAAAATTATTTGGATCAGACTTCACTGCAATGCTTTATAAAAAATATTATTAGACTAGTCTTTTTAAAACGATAAATGTATAAACAGGCGCGCATTGGGTGGCTTTGACACCAACTCTCTGGTTAAGTATATGGTATGACTACGCCAGGGTTTGAACCACCAGACTCAGAGCAGATGCTCTAACCATTACACCAAGGCTGGTTATGTTACTTTTTTGGTAAAATAATACCTCCATCTCCAGACATTGAAAACAATTAGTTGTTGGACAAATATATATATATATATATATATATATATATATATATATATATATATATATATATATATATATATATATATATATATATATATACATACACACACTCAAAGTGCACTGCAGAACATGCACAAGCAAATCCATTTTTGAGGAAAACCTTGAGCTGGCTATACTTGTACACTTTCCTCACCGTGATTTAGCAACTTGTGTCAACGTGTCCGAAGGCAGTGGTTACATCAGTATCGTGTGATTTTTCAACATACAATGTGCAAAGATTTCGGAGATGATGATGATGTTTGCTGCGATCTTGTGAAGTAGGTGATTCAGTGACCTATAATCATTCCTGTTAGTGTGTGCAAACATTGTTCTTTGTGTTGAACCACCATAACCAGCTGTCCTGTTGTGAAAAGCTTGTCGTAATATGGGAAAAAAATTCCTCTCATGTTTTATCCAGTGATTTAGTGTCGAAATTGAGTGGTTTTTGTCGGATTTTTATTTTTATTGGTTCCTTTTTTGTTTTTCTCAATAATTTGTGAAACTTATTTGGGGCTTTATTGTACCAGATTTGGGTTTGCACTGAAGCAGAATTAAAGTAAATTTTTTTTTTAACTTTTTTCCTCGTTAAGAAATAACTTGTGCAAAGTTTGACAAAACTCTTGCTGGTTGTGGTCGTTGCACATTGAATAAAATATATCTTTCGAAGATAAACTTTTTCTCGTTTGGCATGATTTTGTTTATTTTGTAAGTTGTGCTCAATATCCCTGGTACTTGCAAGTTATCACTTCCCTTTTTGATACGGTTCTGCACAACCAACTGTTGTGTGATATAATTTAAGGAAGTAATTGGTTGAGATCATAGTTACACCTGCTTGAATCTGAACACGCTAAACCTCTAGTTGGAATCGAGATTTGGACCTGGACTACCTCCGGTTCCTTGAACTTTGTACAGACCCAATTTCTTTGGTATGGACATGTTAATGAAAATAAGAGAACATGTGTCTGGATTGTCTGTTTGTGTCTGGACAGAGTAACCATACACTCGTTGGACTTGTACATTCAACTGACGTGCTTCCAATTTCCTTCTGCTGGATTATGCAACTGCACGGCATTACAGATGTTTCGTATTTTAATTGCAGATGCACGGGGTCCAAAGGGTGGAGTTATTCGATTTTATCCTCGTTCACTCATCTGAACTGCAAAAGTGAATTTGTATATTTCTTTATATATGCTTCAAAAACTAAGAAAAACTGCTGAACCAAATCCAACCAAATTTTGTAGGTTGTCTGAGAGTAGGCCTACCCCAAGTATGGTTTCTGTCAGGATAGCATATCTGGGAGAGGGGGTTCAAGGTTGGGGTGGAGGGGGCGGGGGGTGGGGTGGAAGACCATAATTCTCTCTATGTAAATGTGTATCTTATTGCGCCAACTGGTGATAGCCAGTATTACAAATCATCATCTTGTCCAATAAAATGCAAAATATATAATTCACCTTGAAAGAAAGTTCAAACTACTTCAATATGCATTACGGTGATGTTGAAATCTGAATGAGAATAATTCGAAATTTTCAAAATGTTTCATTTCATTCATTTTCAGCGGAGGTTCAAACCAAAGCATTCAACACTGAGCTTCGCAGCAAAGCGGAAGTAATTTTTGCTCACACCATATTTAAGCAGCAAGGATGGCTGATGAAGATGATGTTAGCTGACTTCCAAGTAGACGGAAGATGACCTCGGGCAAATGATAGAGTGAATAGAGCAGAATGTTTGAAGTGCAATATGCCGTCTTTTGATTAAACCTGTCTGCGAAGCGACTTGTAAAAATGCCTCGTAAGCTTATAATGTTGGTATTACATAATGTAACCAGACTCGATGATTTAATGGTTACAGCGTCCGCTCTGAGGCTGAGGTCAGTGGTTGAAATCCCAGCCAAGTCGTACCAAAGACTTAAAAAATGGTACGTGCTGCTTGATGTTTAGCATTTAAAAGGATAGAGCATGGACAAACAACCCTGGGGAGGCAATGGCAAACTACCCCATGTAACCCTTGCCAAGAAACTGCTTTGGCAGCAACAACACTCTTAAAAGAGTATGGTACATCAAAATCCAAAATAATATATAGTGTTAACACATGGTATGAGAGATTTACTAAATAGGATGCATAGCATGCAAAGTATTGAAAATGAATTATAATGTATATTATGCAATCTGAAATGATTTAAAAATAAATTATTCAAATATATATGAAAGGTAAGTACTATGAGGAACCATTTGTAGCCCAAACATGTTTTAACGCTGTGCATGAGCAACACAATACATCTATCCATCCATCCATTGGGACCATACTCTGTGCAGAGCGTTGGTGCTGCCTCAGCAGTCTCCTTGGCTATTGGGCACAATCCTGGACGGGTCGCCACTCCGACACAGGATACCAGCAAGCTGGCACTCATTTTGCTGACCTCAGAAGGATGACAGGTCGAATCAACCCCACCTGGATTAATTCAATAGCCAAGCAGGATTTGAACTCAGGATCCGAGGATCCCAAGCCCACAATACTAGGCATACACAATACATGAAAGCATCATTATTTACAATTAATTGATGGTCATGGTGAAATCGAAGTCAAAGTTGTGCAGTGTATGTCTACACATGGTCATTATTAGTATGGTGCAGACAAATTGGTTGAAACTTGAAGAAGAAATCACTATATAATCATTGCTGCACAGTTTCAGGTTTGGCAATCTGCAATTGCAGTTCAAAGATGGTGTTGGCAAGGAATGGGATGCCAGAAAATACCAAGTTGTTCAAGTAAAAAAAACACACCAAAATGTTTTTATTTTGTTTTGTTTTTTTTCCAAAAAAGGCCATTTATTGCCGTTTTGAACTGTGAACATCAAATTTTAACAAAAACTGCTGCATTCTTAGCACATTTTCCAACCGTTCGACAACATTTTCCGCTGTACGCCGAAGAAACTCCTCTGACGAATCGGCAAAAACATTGCAGCTACAACTTTCTAATTTGTTCAAATTAGCGGGTTTGCTGGCACACACTTTGTCCTTATCCCATCAACACAAACAAATTTGCACGGGGTTAAATCAGGAACTCCTTGATGGCCATTCTATCGGTCCTCGTTGCCCAATCCATCTGTATTAAAGTGAGTATCCAACCAATTAGGAACTTCAATCGAGAGTTGCGGAGGACCGTCTTGCATAAAAAATTGCTTCATCTGTGTTGTCCCATTGCTGAATTTTTGGAAGGAGAAAGTTTGGAAGCATTTCCAAGTATCTGTCTGTTCATTGTATCACGGAGGATGCAAGGTCCAATTTGTTGGGTTGAAGTCGATCTGCACCGAAAAATCAGTTTTGGCTGATTTTGGCTCCGTTCGACTCTTGTTTCTGCATCATTTCCTTACCAGTAATGGCAGTTGTGCCTATTTGACAAAACCACCAACATGAAAAACAGCCTCAGACCGGGTAATGTTCTGTAACGCACCTGGGTAGTCATCAGTCCACTGAAGGAAATATTTACAAAACTCCATTCTCTCATCGAAATTATCTCGAAACAGCTGCTGAACATGATGCGGTTTGTATGGTTTCCATCCTAAGTCCTTCTTCAAAATTGCCTGAATGTCACGATAACTCATTCCACACTTCCTCACCGCGTGTCTGATCGACTTCTTCGGGCTCCTTGTGAACATTTCTCGCACCCAGTCAATGCTTTCTGGTGATTTCGCTGTGGTACTCGTATGTCTTCCTGATCTTCTTACGTCCTTCACTGAACCAGTTGTTATCTGCTTTTGGTGACGGTTTATAATAGTTTTTGGATCCAAATGGGAATGTCTTCTAATTTCTTGGTGCCACCATCTTTGAACTGCAATTACAGACTGCCAAACCTCATACCATGCAGCAATTCAAATGTTTGTCATTATTTGGAGGATCAGTGCCCATAATAGAAACCATTCCTTTTCTGCCGTGAGATGCATAGGGCTGCTGAGGCAGTTTCATTCAGCTGAGGAGTACAATCCTGGATGGGCTGTCACTCCGATGCGGGATACTTGAATGGCTTATTACATTATTATTACAGCCTCGAACTATAGTTTGCTTGTGGTGATGTTCCGAGGGATGGTTTTACGATACCCATTGCTGCAACTAGCACAATTTTGGTGCTCTTCAGCTTCCAAGATCTTTTTCTTGATTTCTGCATTATTTAGGCCAAAATCATTGGGAACTAATACCTCAATTAGCAATGCCGTTTTTACATTTTAAGTACTTTTTTTTGTATTCTCCAAGGCTCGTATGAGAGCTAACAAACAGAACGTACTACAAGGGGGAGTAGGAGACAAGTGGGGTGGGAGAGGGAAGGAAAAAACAGTGGGGAACAGAGACATGAGATGTATGGAAGGGAGAGGGATGGGGTGGGGATACACAGGGTAAACAAGATGGACATGACAGAGACTTTCAGGAAGGAAAGCAAGGAATTTGAAGGTCGGTTTGGGGTGGATTAGCAGGGGTAGAAAAGATCGTGGTTTTGGATGAGGGGAGATAAGAGATGGTGGTAAACAGCTGTTTTGAAGACATGGAGGGAAGAGTGGGATTAAAGAGAATGTGGGAGTTTGTTCCAAAGGTGGGGAAAAAGAGGAATGAAGGAGTGAAGATGAGCAGTGATTCGTGATTTTGGTAGCTTCACCAGAAGGGGGTAGCTGGCAGACCTTGAGCGCCCTGCAGAAATATGGGGGGAGGGGACATATCTCAGACAGAGCAGGGGGAGGGGGGTGAGGCCAGAGAGGAGACGGTGGAAGACAGAAAGATCACCGACCTGCCTGTGGTGAGAGAGTGAGAGGCCCAAAGACTCAGCCTCATCACGGGAGATGCCAATGATCCTAAATGCCTTGGTTTCCACATTGTGAAGCCGAGAAAGGTAAGAGGAAGGAGCACCAGCCCAGAGGGGTGAGCAGTACTCAGGCTGGAGACGAAAGCTTTGCATGTGGTCAGGAGCTCAGGTGGGCCGAGGAAGGATTTTGCACGACGGAGGATTCCCAGTCGGTGACTGGCTTTGGAGGTCAGGTTGGGAATGTGGCTTTCCCAGGAATGATCATGGCAGATAGTGAGACCCACAAGCTTAAATGAAAGGACTTCTTCCAGAGGATTGTTGAGAAAGCAGGTGGGGGGAACCGTCCTCTCGGAGAGACAATGTGAGAGTGTGACACTTGTTAGGATTGAAAGACATGTTCTACGTGTTGGACCAGTTTGTGATTTTATCCGAATCTGCAGAGAGTGAAGAGGCTGCTGCTTGCCGATCTGAGGGATGACAGATGGTACGGCAGAGGGTGGAGTCATCAGCAAAGAGATAAAGAGGATTTTCCAGAGAGTCAGAGAGATCATTGATGAAAACCAGAACAAGAAAAGGGCCCAAAATATTGCCTTAGGAAACTCCAGCCTGGAGAGGAAGAGGGGATGAAAGAACTCCATTTAGGGCCACACGTTGGCTGTGACAGGAGAGGAAGTCTGTGAGCCGTGAGTGGAGATGGGCTTAGACGCCCTCGGAAGAGAGTTTGGTGAGCAGGGCAGGGTGCCAGACCATATCGAAAGCACACGATATGTCTAGGGAGATGGCTCTGATTTCATGTCTGGCATTGAGGACCTCCATCCATTGTTGGGAGAGCAGAAGCAGCATTTCCAGGGTAGAGTCACATGGTCTGAATCCAAATTTATGATTGGAAATCAAGCCATTGGAGAAGAGGAAGGATTTAATGTCTCAAGTGATGATGGATTCCATAACGTTGTTGATGATTGGGAGAAGGCTGATTGGTGTGTAGTTGCAGGGATCTGTTTTTGCACCTTTTTGTGCAGGGCAGTGATGTTTGCTGATTTCCAAGCAGATGGCAGATGACCTTGATCAAATGAGAGGGTGAGTAGAGCAGAGAGAGGGTGAGCAAGAGCAGAAGAGCAGGTTTTTAGGACACGTGGGCTGATGCCAACTGGACCGGTTGCAGAATCTGCGTTGAGGTTTGACAGCAAGCTCTCCACTTTGTCAGAAGAAAAGGACAGAGTCCAGGAACAGCTTGGTGTGACTGGGCAAGGTGGGTACAGAAAGCGATTGGTTTGGGACACAAGATTTAGGTGTTTATGGAGAAAAGGCTGAATACCTAAACTCCGAAGCAAACATGGAGTTTAGGCATTCAACTTTTTCATGTGCAGTGTCAGCTGTGCGGCCATTTGAGGGAAGGGAGGGGATGGAGGTTGACATACACCTGAAACGGACTCAACTCAATGCCATCAGGATTTGGAGGAGGGAGACAGATTTGAGAGTTCAGACTTGAGATGGTTCTCTCATAACAGCCAGGGAGTTGTCCACTATATCAAGTTACAATGCTTTGTTTTCTATGTTCACCTTCAATGGGATCATCAGGTCGTATGTGAGCATTACTTCCTTGTTCTTAATTGTCTTTTTGGTTCATGTTTCCATGAATTTTCCAGGACTGGGATATCAAAGTTTTTGCAGATTTGCCGCCAGTTAATTACTCAACCTACCTTGTGCCTTTGTGTGTACGAGGTTCATCTAAAAAGTAATGGGACTGACTACACAGAAATTTTATTCTAAAAAATATATTGAAATCACAGCTCGTCCCCTTCAAAATAGTATCCCTCCAGTCTCACACGCTTGTCCATCTTCTTCCACGCTTCGATGCACCCCCGGAAGGCTTCTGGAATCCTCCGGAGCTCTGTCTTCACGGCTCTTTTGATGGCCTCCACATCAGGAAATCAGGTCCCCTTGAGCTTGGGGAATGGGAAAAAAATCACAAGGGGCCAATTCTGGCGAATACAGAAGTTGCTCCAGAGTTGGCACGTTCCTCTCTGCCAGAAACTGTCAGATGCTCAGGACACTGTGAGCAGGGGCGTTGTCGTGGTGGAGCACCCAGGCGTTGTTCTCCCACAAATCCCTCCTCTTGTCCCAGACTGATCTCATGAGGTGCTGGAGGATCTCCTTGTACACGTATTGATTCACTGTTTGACCCTGTGGTAGAAACTCGAAGTGGACGATGCCCTTGATGTCAAAAAACACTATGAGCATCACCTTGACCTTCGACTTCGACATCCTTACTTTCATCGCCAGTAATGACTCTCCCGAGCAGGTCTGGATTGTCCTCGAGGTGCTCAATAATGTCTTGACAGACAGTGACTCGTTGCTGTTTCTGGTCCTCGGACAACAGCTCGGGGACCATCTTTGCACACACCTTGCGCATTTTGAGATTTTCAGTGATCATGCTCCAGACAGTGTCCTTGTTGATGGAAAGTTCCTCAGCAATCATCCGCACCGCGAGTCAACGATCTGCACGTGCCATCTGCTTCACACGCTCAATGTTGTCCACCGTTCTGCCCGTTGAAGGTCTTCCAGACCGTGGATCGTCTTCAACCTCCTCCCGTCCCTCTTTGAACCTCTTGTGCCATTCAAATGCACGTGTACGTGACATCGTTTCTTCCCCGTAGACTTGCTGCAGCATTGCGAAGGATTCGGAAGGTGTTTTGCCAAGCTTGGCAAGAAACTTCAGATTGGCTCTCTGCTCACGACTCATAGCGAGACGACTCAGACTAGACAACGTGGAAAGAACCACCTGTAAAAAATTCACACAATGAGCGCAGTCAACCATCACCAATCATATATATTGCTGGAATGTTGCGAAAGACTGTGACGCAACCCGTTCATTCAAGTTGTGTAAGTGGAGCACACAGCAGGCTCAGTCCCGTTACTTTTTAGACAGACCTCGTACAGTTGTTCTGACGAGTTTTTTTACATCACGAGAAGAGGTGACTCATGCTTTCTGTTTCTACCTTGCACAACCTACACCTGTCCATTGACTCAGTTCTGCCATTTCTTCAAGCCATTAGTAGTGTCCCTGGTCCTGGGCATTTATTTTGATTCATTCTCCATCCCAGTTGAGCTGACCTCTTCTTAGCCATTCCTAATGAGCCTTGTTTGTCCATGCCCATTCTGTCAAACTTTTGTTTTTTTTAATATCTGGCTGCTCTTTTATCGTTCTCCGAGTTGTCAGTGTATATCTGTAGATATTTCGTTTTATATTTTTGTTTTGTCTTTTTTTGCAATCATTTGGGATGTATTCATTGCCATTTCGGTTTCATGTGTGACATCTATTCGCACCTGTCTTTGGAAATTTTTTTGCAAGGTGGGTTTGGGATACCTTGTCAAGTTTGTTGTCTTCGCGTTTCCATACAAATTGGATTCTGTAGTCTGTTGAACTTTTCATGTATTTAGCCAGTCCTTCAATTGTCACTCCGTGCACTTGGTTTCGGTCCAACAAGCGGCTACCTCCTCCTTGTTTCGGCAGGTACATTCTCGGGATGCATTTATTTTTGTGAAACATTTTGTGGATAGTGAGGAGTTCCCTTGTTTTTGTATCTATTTTGTTGAATTCTGCAGCTGTGTTGGAATGTTGGTATTGCGAGTTCATTGATGGCTCTGATTTTTTTTTTCTTGGGGTAAGATATGCTTTCACGATCAGCCTCGTTCTACGCAAGTATTCCTTGGTAATTGTTTTGTGACAAATTTGGTGGCCCTCTTCTACTCTGATGTATTTGTATGGTGCTTCGTTGTCTCGCTCCAGTATTGTTGTGTCCAGGTTGATTTTTATGTTGGTCTACCTTGTACGAATGTGCACTTGGTACACTTATCTAGGCCAACTTCCATTTGAATGTTGTCAGAGAACCATTTCACTAATTTGAGTTGTTCTGTCAATTTTTATTCATTTGGTGCAGAGTTTTAAATCATCTACGTGCAGTAGATGCGCCACTTTTCCTGTCTCTTTGGACGTTCTCTGATTGGATGTTTGGGTGTATCCATGGCCTTGCTCACGAATGAGTTTACTCGGTGGTTCCAGGGCCAGGTAAAATCGTAGGGGTGAAGAAAGGCTGTCACCCTGGAAGATCCCGCAATCTATCTTCACTCCTGGTATTTTGATCTTTCCTTCCGAGTACTGTAATATCAATGCGGTATTCCAAAGCTCCATTGGTTTCTCTCTCGGTTTGATTATTTTGGGTTGATCTTGTAGACTTGCATGAGTTTTATCATCCATGAATGTGGGACACTATCAAAAGCTTTTTTTGCCGTCTATCAATGCTGTGGATAATTTGATTCTTCTCGTTTTATAATTTTTGAGTGCGGCCTTGTGTAGTAGTAGGTGGTCTATTGTTCTGTAGCATTCTATTTTACATCCTCTCTGTTCTGCCTCTCGGCCTCCTTGTTGTGTTAATTGGTGGTCCATCATCTCTATGATGATTCCCATCAGAAGTTTGTATGTTGTTGGTTGACGTGTTATTGGTCTATACTTGTGAGGTAGTTGGGTTTCAACAGATTTTGGAAGGCGGAAGGTGTTATCTTCTTTGAGCCACTCATCCATTACCTCCTCCCCTTGGATAAGTTTGTTGAATGCTCGAGCATAGTAATTTTGGAGAGCAGCTAGTTGTTTTAGCCGGAAGTTTGGAATTCCATTCCGGCCTGGGCAGGAGATGGACATCATCTGTTGCATGCTTGCTTCTGAGCTTGGCCTTTTTGCAAGTTGTTTTTTTTATTTTTTCTTCAACAAATTTAATTGGTGGTTGGGGATTTCCTTTAGATGTTTTTTTTTCTTCCATGTTTTGGATCTAATCCACCTCTTTGTTGTGTTCTTTTGGGTCCTCATAGAGTCCCTTCAAAAGTTTTGAAGTCTATCCTTTTTGTTGCATATTGCTTTTGTTTCCTTAGTTTGCAATAGACTATTTTAGAAGGTGTGTGTGTGTGTGTGTGTGTGTGTGTGTGTGTGTGTGTGTGTGTGTGTGTGTGTGTGTGTGTGTGTGTGTGTGTGTGTGTGTGTGTGTCTCCAGACCACAACCTTTTTTACAATTTGAGCTCTGGTCATAAAACTTTTAACAAACCCTTATAATGAGAATATGGAGAACAGTAATATTAATAACTAGCAGGAAGCCCATGGTAAAAAATATCACGATGGAAAAAATAAAACCAAGTTTGGTCACAATCCCATCAGCAGTTTCTGAGAAGTTGCAAGTGTTTACAGATGGACGGACTGATGTACAGATCCCATAAATACGAGTGTGAATCGGCGCACTTTGCACGCCTCACCACGCGTCGCTGCAGAGGCATAGGCATCTTTGACCATGCCTGCTTTCTCTGGGAGTGAGGGAAGGGAGGAAATAGTGGGTGTGGGTTAGTGGGGTGAGAGAGGATTGGGGTTTGAGTGGGAATGGGGGAATGGTGGAAGGGGAATGGGCAGGATGGTGGGGGAGATCGGCCAAATAATTTATATTTTATGCTCTGACTAAATATATACTGCAAGTCAGAAGTCAGAACCCAACATGTATAAATAAAAAGTAACTGAGCACAAACTTATATTTATGTCAAATTATCAGTTAGAGCTGGACGGCAAAGCCAACACAATAATCAAAAACCCGATACGAAAGTTGAGCTGCCAGCCTTACAGAGCAGACGTGCCCCCAATACACTGCTTCCCTTGGACTTCCGGCTAGGATTTTACGTTGTATATTTTCTTTTGTCCATATCTTGATCTCAATTAATGAAGTTAAAGTAACAAAAGAATTAGCGCTGATGAATACAGGTATGTCATGAATGTTTCTTAGGTTAGCTTTATACATCTTGTTGCGGGCCAGGGGTCTGGCGGAGAGAACGACAACTTGGTGGGGGAATCTACGTCGATTCCCACCAGACTCCCCGGAATTGTCGGCCGTCGCTCACGGATAATTCCGTGACGCGGCGGGTCGCTTAACCGACCGTGGACACCAATGCCTCAACCGTGTGGCGTGGGGTCCTCCTGTCTAGAATCAAGTTACCTAATGAACCACGCAGTTTTGACTACCGGAGAACCACGCCCTCGGTACGCCTTGCCCGAACCAGATCACTCTACCAACTTCTGACTACCTTTCCGGATCGGATGCAGTCTCGCGGCACTGCCAAGGACGTACCAGCTGGAAGGAACGGATTATCGGGAATAAAGACCCGGCTAAACTCAGATCCGAACCATGCTGGACCAATGGAGGAAAATACAGACGAGCTGGGAACATTTCTACAATTATTTATTTACAATAAGCGGGGAAAAGCATTGTGGCACAACAAAAAGGTTTATTTGATACGTAATGTAGGGGAAAGATGAGAGAGGTGTGGTGCGGAAATTTTACAAGCAACTTACAAAAGCGGACACAGTGCAGACTTGATGCGAGATTAATAAAATCAACAATTACAACAATGAAGATCTTATACAGGCTTATCTAACGGACAGGCGCCAACACACGCAGACTAAATAAACCCAATGAAAAGAAAAGGGCCCTTTTGTAGCCAGCCAGGGAGGGAGGGAGTTGAGGTCACAGTTTTTGGTACCTGAGCGTTTCGAGGGAAGGGACGCTCCATGGTGCGGCACCCGATAAAAGCTGTGCAGTTCGGTCCACAGCCGCACGTGTGGTAATCGTGTCTGGCGGAGTTCAAAGAGGCGAGAGATGAGTAGTAGGCAGGACCAGATTAGAGGCTTGGTCGAGGTCGTGTGGGCGAGGACCAGTACAGTAGGCGGGCCGTCGAGGCGAGACATAGGCAGAGCCAGGCAGCAGGAACACTTTCACAACAATTCTCTTCAACCTCTCCAAACTGCAATTCTCTTCAACCTCTCCAACGACCCCAACTTCGACAACCAACTTCCCACTCGACTCTGAGGAATGCTCCGTACTTTATAGATCACGGAGCTCGTGGAGGAGCCATGGCGAAACCGACGTCATCGTCCGATCCGAGCATCCCGATTGGACCGGGCCTTCATGTGGTCCATCCCTCTGGGCGGGGTTTCGGCCAGACTCCGGTCTGGCCCGCCCACGCCGCGCGTCTGGGTTTGGAAAGGTGGACGCCGATGCGGCTTTCATAGTGAACTTCGGGATTCTGCCTCAGAAAACGAGACTCCGGATACAGTGGGTAGTCGGTGGTACGCTATGGTGAGCGAGACGAGGGTGCGAGGCAATTCACCTCAGAAAATAAATGAGGAAGAGTGGAAAGTGGAATGGAGGGGAAAATGATTTAATAAAATAAAAGGGAAAAAATGATTTATTAATCCTAACTATAGCCCATCGCAACACACTCCCTCGTCTTCCCACTAGACAAAAGATAGGGACCTAACTACACGTATATTAATGACATAACTGACTCAGGACAACTGTATGTTGTATGCAGAAGGTTCCGAGAACCGTAACAATATATATATATATATATATATATATATATATATATATATATATATATATATATATATATATATATATATATATATATGTATGTATAACATGGTGGAATTTGTGAAAGAAAATTTGAAGAAGAAGACTTTTGGTCACAAGTATGCAGACATAACCATATACATTTGCTCCATTACAATAAGAGAGATTGGGTCAAAATATCAAAGAGCAAAGTCACAGTAAGTACAAATAGGCCACAATAGTCCGTCCGCCGCATAGCGTGACGCGGCCGGTTTTTGTAATCGCTTCCGTGTTTCTTTATTTACTATTTTAGCTTTTGCGATCAAATTTTCAACAAAGCTTTATCATGAGAATATTGAGGACACTAATTGATAAATTGTACTTTTTTTTTTTACCTGTTGTTTTCGTCAAGTTTAGTTTGAATACAATGTATATGCAGACTGGTTTTGCAGTTTGATATGCTTTTGAGTTCATCTTGTAGACTGGGTACATTTCCTCCATAATTAAACTTCAATCTTCCTTTCACATGATTTTGCCTGCATTCCTCTGGCATTTTTTTTTTCTGCAGGAGATCTGTAAAAATCCATGTTTCATTGTGGATGGCTGTGACCGCACCGATATCATTCAAGGAGAACTGGGTAAGGGAAACAACCTGGTATGACTGCTTGTGATATTTGCCGTTGCATTCCCTTTCACTTTCACCGTCTCCCTCTTTTATCCCCAAACCAATTAGGGTTATAGTTCGATTGATAGTTGCTGACGTTCTTAGCAATGACCAACTTCAATACATCTTGTTGTCCTTTACATTTTGGAATCATCCGACTTGTTGGGGTATACACCTCTTGGGGTTTCCTTCCCTTTGGTGTACGTATGTTGTCCGTGGTGCCGAACCCATCTCGTTCTCTAACGACTGCAACCCAAGGTTTGCGCTTCACGAGTATGTACGATCATACCGATTGGCTACCAATTAAATGGATCTTTGTCAGTTGGGGTCTGTGACTTCTGAGTGACGTTACAGTGACCACATCAATGGTGTAACGTTTTTGAAACTTGCAATTCAAATAAACAGATACAAAGTCAAATGAGGAAGTTCACCCTTTCAGATAATGCAATGTCCAACTCCGATTCCCACGTTGAGTTGTTCCCGCCCAGTGTCCCTGTCCTGCCGGCTCAACTTACGCTTGTTCACCTCGTCCACCAGGGCTGTTAAACGATCGAGTCTTGGCGCGGTGTTCTCTCTCGTACGCTGGCCCGTCCAGGTGATTAAAGAGCTCAAAGGAACTCTTTGCCGAAACACAATCTCAAATAAGTTTTAACCAACCTGATTATAATCGGCTCCACATATTAACACCTCGTTCACTCATCAGAGTTAAATCAAGCACGGGGCCGATGGATACACACGTCTCATCACGTCACCCATCTCTCTACACCTAGTGGATTTTTCCCTCTCTCTACAGCGGGTATATATGGTATCACAGAACGATCCCATGCCGTCCAGTAACTGCGGTTCTTGTCCATCCTGGAAAATTCATCTGAGAATGTTCCAGCATCTTCACAAATCTCACAAGGGCAGTTTACAGTACGATACTGCGATCCACTGTCAAAATTAGCTCATTACATCAAGCAGTTTATTGTTACAATTCGCTGATTCAAACTACAGCAAACATAACATGTAACCGTCAATTTTAATCATTCATTTTTAGGCATTTACTAATGCTTATCCACAAATACCACAACATCGAGCTTTCAACTGCCATGACTGTTTACTTTGGAGTCCTGACATTTTTCTATAAATTTCTGTTCGAATGTCTGACAATGTTGCTGTTTTGAATGCAAATTATTCCCTCCATTTCTAGATTTCAATCAAAAGGGTCACAGCTATTACCTGAAATTTGTAAGTCAGATCACAAATGGCAGGTTATAACAATAACAGTCAGACTGGAATCCTGTTGCTCTCGTTTGGGAGGAATCAACGAGAGGATGGTGCAGGGCATTGCAATGGGAGCTGAAAATTTTTTATCTTGACACACAACATAACATCTTACTTCATCCCATCATGTTTTATGAGCACCTGCCTACAACCTGTATAAATATCTGGACAGTTTTCTGAAATGCAGTCTTGGCAGAACCAAATGGCTTGTCAGCAACAATGTGGTTGCTGATTAGGTGACCCAGCTTGTGGTTGAAGCTGATGAAACCAATTTTTCATTTGGTGTGGAATCTCGTTACTTTCACCAATGAAGGTGGGCAGAGGTTGTTTTCACCCATGCTGTCTGTCTGTGAGCAGTGTATCTCAAAAGGTTATCAAAATATTCGGATAAAATTTTGTTGACAGGTTGGGTATGTGACAAGGACGAATCGATTATATTTTGGTGAAGATCCGGATCTGGATACAAGAAATTTGTTTCTTCACCATTGAGAGATGGGGCCAAAAACGATATGTAGCACAACATCTCAAATAAGTGTGAATGGATTATGACAACACTTGGTGGATGCATTGGTTAGGTGACAATAACAAGCTGATGAGATTTTGGTTCAGATCTAGTTGTAGATCCAGCTATCAGTGGGATAGAAAGTGTAAACTGTTCAGCCTGGCGGAGGTATGCGCTGTACCGAGTGCTCTTCTTGTTTTGTTTGATTGTTTGTTTTAAAAAGGAGCAAGGCTCATGGAAGTGCAATCAATGTAGAACTGACCATGAGACTCACATCGCGAGAACGAACAAACAGGGAAAGAGGAGAGGGAAGAGGGGATAGGAGGAAACATTGAAACTAGTCAGTAAGGTTAATGGGGATAATCAAGATCAAGGGTCAGAATTTGGGATGACAAGAGATGGTCGTGCACGTTTTGCTTGAAGTCCTGAAGGGAAGAGCAAGACAGAAAAGCTTGTGGAAGGTGGTTCCATAGACGGAAGAAGTGAGGAATAAAATAGAGCCCTGGGAGCAATGTTGGAGAATAGACGGTAGAAAACACGAACCTTCCTGTGATGTGAAAACATCAGACCCTGTGCTCTGGCCTCGTTATGGGAGAGTGCTATTGACCTGCCAAATGGCAATAGCCAGGCAGCATCTGATGAAGCATAACACAGGGAAGATGGGGGGGGGCAGGGGGGGTGCAGAACCTCATCAATGGATTCCTATGCAATTGTGACTTGCAAATACTCCACTTGGATGACACATGCTTTCTTTATAGGGGTAAACATTACAGACAGTACTTTACCATTTACATGGGAGGGGGGGGGGCAACTGGTATCTGCCATGGTTACCAATTTTAAGGGGATAATAGAACATCATGGTGTCCCTCGCCCACTTCACCGAGTTAATACAGGACATTTAGCGCTTGTGGGGAGAAGGCCTGATGGTGATTGTGCAGCAAAATCACGAGCTTGCTTCTTGACGTCACACAGTCTTGCGTATCCACAAGCAGATATAATATTTCAGA
Organism: Eptatretus burgeri; assembly: GCF_056783735.1. Classification (NCBI taxonomy): domain Eukaryota; kingdom Metazoa; phylum Chordata; class Myxini; order Myxiniformes; family Myxinidae; genus Eptatretus; species Eptatretus burgeri. The sequence goes on from NC_140969.1 coordinate 92,988,437, forward strand.
TGGGTGTTAATGAACATAGTGCGATAACACTAACTTAAATAGGATAGTATTGGGTTTAAACCATGCCTGACCCCTTCAAGCCTTTGAGGCTACACCTTTTTGCACTATGAGCATGACGTGTCAGCACTCCAGCCGATGCTTGGGGAATGCACAATCCAAAGCAACCTGCAAGCTTCATGTTCAACCTCATCTGAAGGTGGAAATGTATCATTTAGACCTATGTAAAAATCGCCTAAACATTCATTCTTTTCAATTGCATGGATTTTTATTCTCAGCGTGCTGGATGTGAGTTTTTATTGGAAGGTTGTCGGGGAGGCAGGTGATTGCTGGGTGTTGGCTGCTTTCTCCTGTCTGACGATGAATCAACAACTTCTTACAAGGGTCGTGCCCACAGACCAGGGCTTTAGTGATGGCTATGCTGGGATCTTTCACTTCCAGGTGAGACAACATGTCTGTAGCAGTTAATTGCACACAAACCATATCGCTTTGTTGTCGTGTAAAACCCTTCCAAGCTTAGCTATTGATAGACTGAAGTGCATGCTTATATTTATTTAAATATGGTATGTTTTATTCGACAAGGTGGAACATCTTCCAATTTTTTTAATTTGGTAAAAGTTATTTGAACCATTATTTTGTTGATGAACCCATTCACTCAATCTTGATGCTGTACCATGACTCAGTAATAACTTCGTGGTCTGTTGTCATGGGTTAGTATAGCGACTAAATATCCATATAAAGTTGTTTATTTAAATGGTACACCTGAGTACAATGACAACCTAATGCAATAGAAATGCACCATTTTGACATGTTGAGATTAATTTCAAAAAACAGATCTTCATGCTTTCACATCTTACATTCTTACAAATCAACCTATAAAAAATAAATGTCAGTCAATTTGTGTGCATGCATCAGTGTGCGTCCTCTATAACACCAAAGCCATGAAACCAAGCAGCCTGAAACTTTGCATGCATACCAAGGGAACTCCAAGAGAGTGCATTGAATGGAAATTGGGCTGTTAGGGTTAATTTAAACACCCCTTTTGAAGATAATTAATGGTTAAACCAGAAACAGGCTTACTTTTGGTCAGCCTGCATTCGGTTCACTCACCTCGGGGTCGTAATGCGGCATTTTCTCAGCTCAGATCAAAAATGCCTTGCCTTGGAACAGGTCGGTTTCTGTACGATAAAGCTTCATATCTATGAATTGCTGTACACATCACTGATCTTCATATGATATGTGAAATTGCTGGCTATGTCGCAATGTTTATAAATGCCCGGAGACACCAGTGTTTGTGCCTTCATTTAATTTCTGCAATTGCGATAAGCTCAAGAATCTCTTAATCTGAGCAGAATTTAAAATTTTAAACTGTGTAATTGACCTTAGCAGCAGTTCTGACTCCTAAAAAAATAATTGTTCATTTGTCCAATTTTCACATTGTTGGACATTCTGTGCATCTTTGGGTGGTGTTTAGTGTGACTGATCATTAATCGCTTGCTTAAGGCCCGGTCACACCTTGACGTTTTAGCCAACGTATGCCGATTTTTGAATTTTTTTTCTAAAACGCTGGCACACGTTGAATACGTTATGGGTAAGTTTTGATAACATTGAGAGCACGCTGGCATACGTCGTAGTACGTTGCCATACGTCGTTGTACATTGGCTTTAAACGTTGTACTTTTCGGTTGTCCTCAAATTTTTTCATGCTTGAAATTTCACGACTTATGCCGGCGTATGACTCACACGTTCCGCTACGCTGGCCACAAGTTGTAGGCACGGTCTGCGATCGTTGACAGACGTCAACACATGCTACTTGTAAGTTAATCATAAGTTGAGACACGTCGAGGTAATGTTTAGCATACCCGAAACTTATTTCCTACCTATGATTAATGTGTTGTTGGCACGTTACGCGATCGTTGCCACACATCGACAGACGTTACTTTTAAGTTACTCATAGGCTGAATGTATAATGGATCGTCCTTGCGTCAGCGTCCACGGCCACGGCCAGGACACTTATTTGCAGCATTCTTCAAACTTTTCTTCGGCATGACGAGGATGTTCACACTTCGATGTCTAGCTTGGCTATGATTCCAATTGTCCATCGGCAGCGTCTATTTAAAATAGTCGAGTTTGAGCGTTTTAACACGTTCAGAAGAAACGTTTCAAATTTCCAAACCCCAGCGTCAAAAAAAACAAAACAAAAAAAAACAAAGGCGAGTGACAGCAATTTAAATCGTTCATTGTAAACAATGAAACTAGCTGAGTGGTACCGTTTAAAAGTCGTTGAGTGTAAAAAAAATCCAATTGTTGAGCGCAAGCGTCTACTTTCAATCGTGGAGATGCAGCCATTTAAATCGTTGAGTGGCAGCCTATGAACCTACCCGTGGACACGTGGACGCAAGGACGATCCATCATAACCCACACCCTCCCCCTCACACCCACCTACTACTGCCAACATGAACCAACTACTACTAATACTGATACTGATACTGATACTGTTACTGCTGACATGGACATCGACTCAAAAAGGACTCGAAAACACTGTTGGGTTCCCCTTTTATGAACACCATTTTATACACCAATTCCCAAAACCGCTGGGAACACGTCTTTATATGGCAGTTGTAAGCGAGAAACACATTCATTTTTTTTTTTTTGTCGACCGGAAGACGTCATTGGAATATGTCTACATACGTCGATGTGTGTTGGGACTACGTAAAGAATTGGTTCAAAGCACGTCAAACATAAGTTAGAAATAAGTTTCGCGTAAAAAAGACATTACCGCGACGTGTTTCGACTTATGAGTAGCTTATAAGTAGCCTTTGTGGACGTGTGTAAGCGTCCACATATCGTGTGTAAAACTTATCCTCATCGCATGCGGAACGTGTGTCATACGCCGAGTATGTCGTAAAATTTTGAACATGTTCAAAATTTCTTGACGTACTCTACTTACTATGACTGATGATAGCGTATTTAGCGTTCTACTCGCGCATACCAAACTTACTCATACCGTATTCGACGTGCCCCAACGTTTTAGACACACTTTTTGTTACGTCGGCATACGCTGGCAAGATCGCCAAGGTGGGACCGCGATTTTGACCCTTCCATTTCTACGGCAGTTATGATTCGAATCGTTGTGCGTCAGCCTTTTAATAGGCTACGTCACGACATCGTTGGCGATGCGTGCAACGCGCTATGCCTGAGTTAGACTATCGTTGGGCATCGGTTGTGTAGGCCGACAACAGGTTCAGCATTCGTTGGTATAAGTTATCTATAACACAACGAAACGTTCTGTGTAGTTACCAATGCGTTATACATAAAACCAAGTCGCTATGAATACGTCCGAATCTTTAAAAAAAAACATCAAAAGTTCAACGTCAGCCAGCGTTTTACATAAATTTTAACATGTTGCCATCGCTGGCTAAAACGTCAAGGTGTGACTGGGCCTTAAGCCAGCCCGTTCCTTATCAACCCTGACTCCTAAAAAAAAAAGTGTTAATTTGTCGAATTTGCACATTGTTGGACATTCTGTGCATCTTTGGGTGGTGTTTAGTGTGACTGATCACTAATCGCTTGCTAAGCCAGCCGTTCCTTATCAACCATTCTGTTGGAGTGCTTTCTTGAGTGCTTAAGCCACTTAGCAAGTGCCCTTCATGCTTGGTTACATGTGTGGTCCGCTGGTTTTGCGCATGCACGCACGTACACACGCACACACGCACGCATGCACACACACACACACACACACGGCGGTCCATTACAACTAATGCCCTCAAAATTATTTCCATTAATTTATCGACTTGGCAACTCCTTGCTCCCATTCCCCTCTACCCCGTCATGAGTTTTCCTCAATCCCTTCATCCACTCCCACTTGTATCCCTTCTCTCACTACCTTATCTACCCTTTACCCCCAAACACAAGCTGCAGTTTTAAGCTCATTGATTTTAGTGGTGCAAGAGTGCATAGAATACAAAAAAAAACATCTCAAATGATCAGGATAATTTCCAATGTCTGGTCTTCATGCAGAGAATTGACATATTTTATTACATTATGACTTGTAAATTGTAATGACCACTACCACCAGGAATAGTCAGCAGATGGTCATTGCTGCTCATAGATGAGGCAGCTGCGGCTGTTATGGGATGCAATCTGTGCCTCATTACTCCATCATGTGAGGAGGTTTAATAATATACATACAGTATATATATATATATATATATATATATATATATATATATATATATATATATATATATATATATATATATTGTTGTAGTATTCCCGCCCGCCCGGCGTGCGAACGACCGCGTTTCACCAATAGCAGCCGGTTCGCCCACCGAACGGACAATCCAGTCGTGACTATCTGCAATGGTGTCAGAAACCAGTCACGGATGGGTTTTCAATCCCACCACAACCTTGTCCGTACCCTACCCGCGCACTACAGGGTCCGATCGCCAAATCTTCGATTTACCTAATTATTCGCGCAGCTAGGTTACCGAGAGGTTGTACCTCAACGGGACAGCTTGGAAACGAGCCGCTTAAGCAGCCCGCTTCCTTTTGGGATAACCGAGTGGGGTAATATCGTGCAGTCCCGTTGAACCCGATCACTTTACCGGTTATTTAAAGCCAACTAATATTCCGCAATACAAGATGGCATTTCAATGGGGGCATGGACGCAACGAACAGGTTTACATTTAAACCAGCACATTTATTTACTCTACGTATGCAGGAACAACCATGCAGTCATTCAAACACACCAACATGCACGGATACAGAACAAGCAATGAATGTGGCACGGCACGTGGGCAAGACAAAGCGCTACAACCGTCTGTAAGTAATTATTAATGTACAGTCACTCACACAGTTTTACTGACGGGACTCGGCGCCACAACATTCATTCGAAAGAAAAGCAGGAAAAATACCCCATCAAA
>NC_140969.1:92998357-93040857 GCF_056783735.1 Eptatretus burgeri
TCTAAGTCTTTCAGCCCCCAAAAATGCCCTTCACTCATTGTCTTTAAGCTTCCAGAGCAAGGACCAAGCATTGTGACGTCATCAGACTAAACTTTTTGGTGACATTTTCATTTGATTAACTCTGTCATCACTAGTATGCTGAACATAACAATGATGATTAAGTATGCTCAACATCGGGATTGTGTGAAACAATACAGTATTTGAAACAAAACGTTTATTGGTTTATGATGTCGTCGTCAATGTTAATTGAGGTGCTTATTTTGATTTTTTTTTTGATTTTTTTATTTTTTGCCCCTGCAGTTTTGGCGGTTTGGGGAATGGGTTGATGTTGTGGTTGATGACAGACTTCCCACTTACAGAAACAAACTTGTGTTTGTACATTCCATGGAAAGAAATGAGTTTTGGAGTGCATTGTTGGAAAAGGCATACGCCAAGTAAGATTTACAATCCCATTACAACTCGGTGTATCCTATTTGTATGCCGAGGTCACACATTCGCTCATAAGAATAAGATAAAAAGAAATGTTTGGTAGGCAAACTACAAATTGCAGTAAAAGTGATCAATTGCAATACTTGTGTGTTTATTTATTCGTATGCAGCCTGTGACTGCTTGGCTACATCATTTTCTGTGCCGCTGATGCAATGCCCCTGTTACCAGTAAGCTGGTACTCATTTTGCCAATCTCAGAACCCACCTGGTTCTGGTGAGTCAACCAGAACTCACCAGTGAGGTGAGGTTGAGTGGTGAGGTGAGCCTTCTGGTGAGGCAGGCTGAGTCAACCCACCTGGTGTTAATTCAAAGGCTGACAGGGACTTGAACTCAAGACCCTCAGATTTTAAGCAAGCTACCCTAACCGTTAAGTCAACACCAGGTTTAATTGCAATATTGGTTTGTTTACTTCTTCGGGTCTTTGCTCTTTACTTCTTCGGGTTCCTTCTTGGTGTTCCGTTTCATTTGTACCTTTAACTTTTAAAAAGTCGCTTTGTATCACATCCAGGATACACGGCTCTTATGAAGCTCTGAAGGGAGGAAATACAACTGAAGCAATGGAGGACTTCACTGAAGGTGTTACAGAATGCTATGAACTCACCAAGAGTCCTCAAGACCTCTTCAAGATCATGAAGAAAGCCAGCTTGAGACGATCTCTCATGGGTTGTTCCATTGAAGTAAGGACTTGACCAAACAAACCAGAAGCTTGTTCTTTTCGTGTTGCTGCACTTCATCCAAATCGATTTCAATTTCTTATGTCTTTCGATAGAAAATATTCCCGGATTTCGAATTTTGCAAAGTTTCTTTATGTTTGTTGGGCACCAGGGTGGTGTTTGCTGGCAGTGCGGGATCTCTGCCTCGGGCTGTTTGGGACTTTTACATTCGGTGAGCTTGGATGAGTGCCGATGCATTGATGCTCACAATGCCGATTATGATACCAGAGCTGATCAGTGCAGCCATGACCCTGATCACGCCATTGCTGCAAAGGAAGGCTCCATGATATCTTCAGGAAATGTGATGGATGGTGCAACTGAAGACGGTTTTGGAGCAGAAGACCAGAAGGATGCTTTTGCAGCAAATGGAAAATCAATTGCACCTGCTCTATTCAGTCCTGATATCATCAGAAAGACGGTGAAAATGTTTTTCTCTTTTTGAATATAATATCAAGATTGTTGGATTAGTTCCTTCAGTGTTACAGTCTCTTTTTGAACTCTACAACATATATATATATATATATATATATATATATATATATATATATATATATATATATATATATATATATATATATATATATATATATACATCATGTGAATGGGATGTTCCAAGAAATAAATTGATCAAATCGTTTATATAACAGATACAAAGACCAATCATGGTTTTGTTTCAAAAAAATAAAAATAAATTTAAAAAAGTTTCTTTTAAGAAACTTATCTTAAAAAATAAATCTTATATTCTTCTTTTCTTTCTTAAAAAATATCATCAGAAAGACGGTGAAAATGTTTTTCTCTTTTTGAATATAACATCAAGATTGTTGGATTAGTTCCTTCAGTGTTAGTCTCTTTTTGAACTCTACAACATATATATATATATATATATATGTATGTATATATATATATATATATGTATATATATATATGTATATATATATATATATATATATATATATATATATATATATATATATATATATATATATATATATATATATCGTGTGAATGGGATGTTCCAAGAAATAAATTGATCAAATCGTTTATATAACAGATACAAAGACCAATCATGGTTTTGTTTCAAAAAAATAAAAAAAAAAATTAAAAAGCTTCTTGAACATAATAAAATATCTGAACTTTTAATGTTGACATTTTTCACTAATCTTATCAAGATAGTTTTCCCAAATAGCTCTTGAAATAATGAGTGCTCTTTGACTTTTGACCTATGAACGTGTTATACCTCATGTACTGCTGTTAGTCATTAATCGGAGTGTTTTTCGGTGATCATTCCAGATTACAAAGCCACTTATGGCAGAATCCAGAACTGCATTGGGACTGGTGCGGAACCATGCATATGCTGTAACTGGAGTAGACGAGGTATATTTACTGTAATGACTTTGTTATTTAATTACATTGATAGTCGGCAAGCTCCTTTGTTGTGTTCCCTAAACAACTCTCATTTTGCATCTTTCTTTCATCTTCAATACCTTATATATTTTTTTTACCAAGCAATGACAACTCGAGTACGACCACAAGCTTTTCTGTGTTTAAATAAGCATCAGAAATATTATTGAATAATATACTTTCATATTATGTATGCATTTTATACATGTTGTTGTATAAATTATTCCTAGTGGGTGAAAGATGTTTAATATAGCATCGCTAAGCATAAAGGAATGAATTGTGATATTAGATATGTGCCACTTATGTAATAGATAGATGTCGTCTACCTAACCTGGTGCTTGTGCCTAAGAATCTTCATCCATGTGAGCCTGTTTTATATTTTTTTCCTTTGTAAAATCAGTCGGAATGTACTTTAAAGTTCTTGCGAAGCTTTGCGACATGAGTATAGGAGGGAGAATGGCATAGGCTCTGTCAGCCGAGGCTCATGACCTCAGAATATTGGGATGAAGGGTCTCGGAGAGGTCGCTCTGCCCCCAGACTGGATTCCGGCCCAATCGGGAACGAGACGAGGGAAGAACGTCAGGGTTAGAGATGGGGGGGCAGAGATTTTAAAAGCCCGACCAGCAGAAGGGGATTTGAGGAGTTTCCCAAACCAAACACTATGGAAGGCTGTCCTGCTGCGCCACATCCCCAACCACCAGCCACACCTCTCCTTTTTTGTGTGCTCTCACGTGCTGGGACAGCGTGCTCACTGGGCCTGAGAGGGTACATGACAGGTCTGCCACCCTACATCCTTACCAGTTGTGCCACGCCGGCACAGCTCGGGCATTTCCTGTCTTGTCTGCCTCTGTATGTTGTCTCTCTATCATGGTGTGCTTGACCGGGCCCGAAGGATTAGCCAATGAGGGATCGCTGTTCGTTTGTTGGTATCGTGGATGCATAATCTGTAGTGGGTAAGTTATTGCATTTATTTATTACATCTTGGGTATTAGGTCACCTCGCTGACCTAATATAACCATTCGATGTCCTCAGATCCGTCCGTCTGTCTGTCAACAATTTTTATTTTTCTATCTCCTCCTAGACGTCTCTGCCGATTGAGTTCTAACTTGACAGGATGATAATACTAGTTGTTCCCTATAGATCGTCTGAGCCCTTTTTTGTATTTTCGCCTCGGGGTCAAGGTTACAGGGTCATCAAGTGCAAAATGACCGATTGGTCAAATGGCCTATAAGGAAGCATCGGACGGCTATAATGCATAATGGGGTTCATGGGGATTATTAAGAAGATTTAATTAGACCAACTAGTTTCTCGTTACCTGTGTCGTCTGACCCTGTTTATTGGGCAACACGAGGTTCGCTGACTTCAACACGGCTTCGCGCGGTTATTTTAAGTTCAATTTAAATTCTGTTTTCACTTTTCATTGTCGCTAAGGTTGATTAACACTCGGTTGCATCAAGTTTTGTTCTTCCTTCTGTTTGCTTCCTTCTGTTTCCTTCCCCCATGTATGATGTTTATGAAATATACCTGGTCTTGGTATGAATTCTGGCTGTCGTGGTTCTCTTTTGGTGATTAAGGAAAGGCCCGTTGAGCAGGAAATATTTGGCTGTGGCATACAACGCCGCATACATGTGCCTCTCGGCATCGCTCGACTGTAATTGCGAACGAGGCCTTCGGTACCAATTGGCATAACGCTTGGCTAACTTTGCGGTCCCACGGGTACGGTATCAGAAGTGGAAAGGCCTCAATCCGACCCTGGACCACCAACTCAGCTGGCCACCACGGTCGCATTGAGGTGACTCACCATATTTGAACCGGGCAACCGGATGAGCCATACGACCACAACAATATTAATTGATGAACGTTTGTTACCAGCTTAACAAGTACATTCTCTGTTTGCATTGCTGCATATTATTCAGAAAAAAAACAAAGACAAAGTACGCATTGTGATGGTTGTGCAGGTCAGAAGTTTGGGGAAGCTGAACAACTTGGTGAGACTTCGCAATCCTTGGGGCCGTGTTGAGTGGATTGGACCTTGGAGCGATAAGTATAAGAAACAGGAACACATCAGTGTGATTAATCTCCGTGACTTACTAGTTTTCCTGCAACAATAATTTTGTACAAAAAAAAAAAACACAACTGTGAATGCATCTGTGCAGCTCCAAAGAATGGGAAAACATTGATGACCCAGAAGACAAAAAGCATCTACAATGGCAATTGAAGGACGACGGTGAATTCTGGTAATACCTCATCGATTAGGCCGTTTGACGTATTGCATCGATTATTATGCATTAATTTTTGTGCTAATTACTCATAACATTTTTTTTTCCCTGTGTTGTTGGAATACTTCACAGGATGACATTTGAGGATTTCAAAAGGAACTTCACCAAACTAGAGATTTGTAACTTGACTCCAGATGCTTTGAGTGATGAGCAGACACACAAATGGACCGTATCAATCAGTGAGGGGCGTTGGGTGCGCGGTTGCTCTGCAGGAGGCTGCCGAAACTACCCCAGTAAGTGAATAGACTTTATAAGGTGTGATAGGGCCATGCTTCTTTGTCTTTCTCTGTCTAGTGCCTTTTTCATGGTTCACTTTTCCAGATGTAATGGAAAGCTTTAACACAACGTGCCAATGTGTGCACAATGCGTGCAGTATTGTGACCACAGTGCGTCAAGCCTATCTATTATACCGAGAAAATTAGATGTGGCCAGCAATGCTTTACATACCATGTGGAGTACAAGTCGATTTGGCTCATTTCCCCATTTTTCTTTTCTATTCTTCATCCATAGATAAATCGATTCTGAGCACAAGTCGAGGCTCGGACTTCTGGGGGGGGGGGGCGGGAGGGGGGAAGTATTGACTTGTACGCCAAGAAATGCAGTACATCATTTTATGGTCCATCTAAAGGTGTCTCGAAGGGCATTTTAAGACTTAAACACAGAATCTGGACTTGCATGATCTATAATATAGCATCAGGTTGGGCATACAGATTAGCCCCCTTCCTGAAGGTCTTTTTCAGAGACAGCTGGATCTTTGGTGACATTTTAATAACTTAAAGTAAATTCCACTGAGAACGAGCTCAGTTTTCAGATGCGAAGAATAATACTGCTGCTGTCTGTGAGATTTAAACCCACAACCCCTGGGATACTAATCCTTTGTCCTTAGCCCTACAACAGAAACGTAAACAAACAGTTTCTTGTGTTCTCCAAAGCTCGTACCGAACCATGTTCCTTCTGTGCTTTTATCTTCTAATTTTTTTTTGTCCTAGCAAAAATACCGAGCAGGGTTACATTGTTAGTAAACATTTTTGGTAGATTGGAGAGAATACATTTTGATAAAGTTAACTAAAGAACATCCTGTACTGTGATGTCAAGCGAACAAACGTACGAGTAAGATGCACATGGACAAATATGGACAAATACTGCGTACAACGGCTCGATAGAAGCCGTGTGATTATGGAATATTTGTACCATGGCTGAAGCTATATAGTCTACAAGACGTGTCTGAGAACTGCAGAAATGGATATGCATGGAGAGATCAGAATGCAGGTATCAGCGATCAGTTTGTTGAATCTGCTGATGAGATTCCACTATCGGCAAATTTCAGTGAATTTTATTCCAAAAAAAGTTGTACACACATAACGAAGTTCATGTAAGAGTAAATGACAAAAGAAGGAATTGCAGGTGAAGGATAGAAACAGGGTCTCAGTAGTTATGAGGGACACCATGGGGTGGCAGTGGGTTAGCAGATTTGAAATCCGGAAGGGAACGGCTTAAGAAAATAGACTCAGGAAGATGGTTCTACGGCTGAGTGAAGAGGGTGATGAATGAATGAGGGCGAGTTTTAAATGTCTTGGTTGGTTGTGCCTGCAACACAGCTTTGTATTATTTGGAGCACATTCGTAAACTTGTGCCAGGGCCAATGTTGAAGGCTTCGACAGCTAGTCAAAGAGCGGTAACTCCATCCCTGGCTTTGAGATGATCATTACTTTAAAGGTATAAAGCACAGTAAATTGCTAAGTGTGCCTTCATGAAGTTCAAACACTGGTATCTAACTGAATGTGGTGTGCAGAGTCTATAAATGTTTGCACGGAGTTCCATATTGTGGAACAACTGTATTACAGACACGTTCTGGACGAATCCACAATACCGACTGAGGCTCTACGAGGAGGATGATGACCCAGACGATGATGAAGTTCTTTGCTCTTTCATCGTTGCTCTTATGCAGAAGCATCGGCGGCGCGAGGCGCGACACAGGGTCACCATGCTCACCATCGGCTTCACGATCTACAAGGTATGACTGCCTGCACAAGAGTTCGACAACATTTGAACTTTGTTATGCTTTGGCTGTTATTGGTGTATTTATATATTCAAATCGGATAATGTACTTTATGGTGGGTATACTTGAGACGACAAGATCTTCACTTAACCTGAGATACTGTGGTATCACACGACCATCTCGCTGATATAATCACCGATGGTTTTTTAATTTTTTTTGTATCGCTTCACGACATTCCACAGTAGACAAATATTGGTTGTGACACCTTTCTGTTTGCCTTTATCAAAATTAATGCTCATCAACCGACAACAATTTGGACTCACTTGGTCCCCTGCTAGCCATGCTTATCTTACGGTTAAATCTCCATGGATATGTTTTAGATGCTTCTGCTTCGTAACGGCTTGCACGAAGGTAAATATATGTTAAAAACAGCCATAATATGAATTATTGGTTTTTATTATGGTTAACTGGAGTGCATGCAACAGACATCGTGTCATTATGACCTTTCGACTGTAAAGTAGCATTGGCATTGCAACACAGTTTTCTTTTGTTTTGTTTTTTATTGCAGCACTTGGCCGGCCTGGCACCGATCATAGTGCTTTACGGCAGATCACTTTCGTTGAGTTAGTGATAAGGACAACTCACTGCTACGCAAGAGCAGCAAGCTTGGTTTGCACAACACTTGTAACCTTGGAGGGAATTGGCAAAACCGGTTGTTCCAACAAACCCTTCGACTTATTTTATTCATTTTTAAATGGTGGTCTCTGAGTGCGGTTTTGATTATGGCTCTTTGTAATGGAAGACACTGATAGGTCACAATAGCATTGGATCATTAGTCATGAGCTTCGCTATTATCTCAATAGAAATGTTTTTATTGGTTAAAAAAAAAAAAATTTTGATAACATGCAGAAAAGTAACTGGAAGGGCACTCGGTAGAGCACATACCTCCAGCACACAATGCCTGATCCGCAAGAACATATCAGGCCCAATGCATTTTTTGCAATATCATGCCATATATCGTTTTTGGCACGATCCCTCAATGGTGAAGAATCGCTGAAAAAAAATTGTCCAATCTGAATTTGGATTTTCACCGAAATTGAATCAATTATTCCTTGTTACACACTCAATGTGTCCGCCAAATTTCGTCCGAATCCGTCGACAACCTTTTGAGATATCTTGCAAGATATTTTTTTGGCCCTATCTCTCAATGGTGAAGAATCACTTTAAAAATTCCAGTAGTCGGATCCAGATACGGATCTTCACCAAAATCGAATCAGTTTGTCCTTATCACACACTCGGCCTGCCCACCCAAATTTCATCCGAATCCGTCCACAACTTTTGGTGATATCCTGCACACAAACAAACAAACAAACAAACAGACGGGTGAAAACATAATCTTCTTCCACCTTTGGTGGCAAAGGTAACTAGAGAGTTCATATAACACCTTACCCTGCACTGTCTTGACAAGCAAGGGCATGGGCGGTGTCTACGCGTGACAAATTTAATTGGTCATGATGACATAAAATGCTGTAATATATTGTCCAAGTCCAAATGGAAGGTTTTGAAAGTGTCAAAAACACGATTCGTGTTCTACAGTGTTAAAGTATATAATTCAATTTAAATAAAATAAAGGTTTTTAAAGGTCGGAGGAAAGAGAAAATCCTTAAGTTTACCGCCGTTTGATGCCGCGTCTTTTACACCACATTATTTAACACGTTTAAATTAGTGATTTTTGTCTGTCGTCTGTGTCCTTTGTGACGTCCTTAAAAGCAGAAAGTTCCTGTTTGCAATGATTTTCAATTTTGTTTCACAGGCAGACAGAGCAAAAATGTTTTCTTAGTCCTCTCTGCACATGCGCAATTGGCACAAATTCAGAGCCTTCCGATTCGTGTTCAAAATATAACGTTCAATTTAATTTAAGTTGTTGCTCGATCATAAAGTGACGTTTGCAGACAGGACAGACAGAAGTGAACGAATTGCTTAACACTGCGTTTTGCTTCACGTGCAGGGTGACAGTAATTACCATTTTGTTATGTATTACCCAATTGAAGTTCACATCGTCTCACTCACTTTTACCAAACTTTTCCTTTTCACACGTCACTGTCCTTCATGTAGAAATGAAAATCACACCTGACAACTCAGTAGAAGAATCCCACACATTTATTTCATAATATCGGAGAAAAGGGGATCAAAAATTCAGTCATATTTGCGAATGCAGTAAAAATTGACGGCCCCCAGACAGTTGATGGAATTTTTAATTTTTTTTTAACCAACTACTTAAAAATTGTTTGAAAGTATAATTGCAAGGCAAATTGCACAAACACACACCCAGATAAAAATGAATTTAATTGATTCTCAGTGCTTTGATTTCACATATCAGCAGATGGTTCACTGCTATTTGTGCATTTTAATATTATCACTATTCCCACATAGTCAGGAGGCCCAATGCAGAATAGTGTACGACCCTGCTGATTCCGTGTTAGAATAGTGCAACAGGTGTAAATTGACTGTCCAGACACACAGAAACGTGAATCAACTTGTTGCCAACTCTGGATATGGATAGATATGGCTTCAGGACACTGATGTCCTCATTCTCCTTGTTGCCTATCAGCCGCATCTCAGTCCCTTTCTCTGGATGAATGCAGGGACACCCAAAAAGCAACACTACATTCCCATTGACTCCATCAATATCCCAGATTTGCAGAGGGAGTCACTTCTGGCATTTCATGTAGTGACAGGTTCAGACAGCACAAGCCAGTTTGCTGGAATTGCGAAGCGCTCTGCATGGGCTGTCTTTCAAAACAACTCCCACCTGTTGAATAACCTAGGCAAAGAGGAAATTCCTGATGAGAGTGTGATTGCAGATGCTGAGTCATTTGTCTGCAGGCTTTATGACCCTCATGGCCAAGATAACTCAATTCAGCGAGTAAGATGTGATCTGTTTCTCAGTCTGACCAAAGCTATTGAGAATCTGCCTCCAACTCGCGATGCTCTGATTCTACACATCAAGCGAGCGCACTACCAGACTTTTGTGTGGAGAAGAGCCTTGGAATCTGAACCACATCTACCTGCACCTGAGAACTGTGGGTGGGAACAGGTCGTCAAAGATGGCAACGAGACATTTCAGCCGCGACTCATGACTGCACAGCCTATTACTGCTTACTGTGTAGAACTGACGACATGCAAATGCCGTGGGTCACGCTCAACTCGACGGTGCAAATGTACACGGAATGGACTGCCTTGCACGAATGCATGTGGATGCAAAGCCCTTTGTAGGAACCCGTTCAGTGTACAAGCCGATCAATAGCTCTGAAAATTGTACTTGGGTGTTCTCACAACACTTTTCTCTTCTGCAAAGCAACGTAATTTTGTGTTAGAAAGAATCTGACAGCTGTTGAAATAACCTTTGACTGACTGTAAACCCATCTCCATCAATAGTGCTAAACATTTTCTTTTTCACATTTGTTGCTCGTATGTGCATTTTCAATTTCGTCTTTAAGTTGTCAATTATGTGAAAAGTTGTGATCCAGTACAAAAATAATGCACAAAATAGTGTTCCTCGTGTCAGATTACATAGTATTTCACAATCATGACAAATTTCTGGCTAGTACAATTTGCAGTAAGAAAAAGACTAAATCTGATGGCGGCCATTTTGATTACTGTCATGGCGGCCATAATATTCAGATGCAGACTTGGCAACAAGTGGAACTAGACTTGGTCATGCCTAGACTCTTCAAAAACACCAGTTGTACCATTCTAACATGAAATCAGCAACGAAACCTATTTTCGAGGCGAGCTACAGATTTTGGCTTCTAGACTAACAAAGGAACACATTGTGTTGTTATTCTTTAAATGGCTATTTATTTATTTATAATGCTCATGAGAATTAGATCAACTTTGAGGTTTGCCTTTGTATGGCAAATATTTCGTCCCATAAAAGTATACCATACGATGTATTTTGCCCAAGCTAATGTTGACCATTCATGTTTCAGGTTCCAGAAGAGGTATGGAGACGATTATGCTTGCAGACATCAGCTGATGTTTCATCCTAATGTGCAGGAAAATGCAATGGCATCCAGCCGGTTCTATGTGCTTCGAAAGTGATTGTTTGCCTTTGAAAAAGTACCTCTCATTGTCTAATGTACACACACACACTCACGGTCATACGGAGCATCGAAACTTCAAGCTTGGTGTTTAAACCATTTCACGTTTTTCCTTGGTTGGACCCTCTACTCCACTTTGAAATTAATTTTGTAAAATTAATTACAGACCAATTTAGGGAATACTGCTAAACGATGATCATTAGCACACAGGATGTTATAGATTTTAATGGAAACGTTTTTGTTTTTTTAACTGTTTCAAACTGTAAAACTAACGGGAAAATGCACAAATGTTTTTCAATCTTCATCTGCAAGTTCACTTGGATGATGCTTGAGAATATTGGATTGTGAAATAACATTATCCTACACAGTTGCTACTCTGAATAATAATAGGGTTATCAAGTTAGAAAGTAAAAAAACATTTTTCACTAATGGTAATAGTTCTGCCTTTTGGGATTTATACCCTTTTATTTCACCCCCCCCCTACCCCACATACCCTGCGTGACCCTTTCTTCCTCCTTTCTTATTGTTCGAACTCTTCTTTTCTTTGAGTAGTTTTGTGACAAGAAGGAACATCTTCCAAAAGAGGTCTTCCTGTACAACAAATCGGTGGCTCACTGTGGTTCGTACATTAACCTGCGGGAGATCACGGAACGGTTCCGCCTCCCACCTGGCGAGTACGTGATTGTGCCATCCACATTCAAGCCTCACGAGGAGGGCGAGTTCTTGCTGAGAGTCTTCTCTGAAAAAGCCAACATCTCAGAGTAAGACTTTTACAAGCATCAGTGGTGATTTGTTGAACAGGAACCAGGGGAGAGGGGGAACAAAGCTGCTTAGAAAATGAAATTTGGAAAACATTTCTTTTTCATTTTGCAGTTGCTTGTTTCTGGATTGGGACAATAAGAGTTTGTTGAATGTGGCCATGCATTTCAATGAAAGCATTAATTTTGTTGTTATTGTCGGAAAATTTTGTTGTTATTGTCTTTATGCTTTGTAGCGTTTTCAACATCATACCTTTTGCAGTTCTCCTGAAGTTTTTTTCCATTGGCGTCAAGTGGGACTTGTTTTATTAAAAGGAAAAAAAAATAAAGAAATAAGAGTATTGAGTGCAATTGAGGAAAATGCAAATCGGAGAGGGATGTTAAAAGACAAAACCTTGTTTAAAATAGAACGGCACTTGGTGGAGGACATACAGTACCTCTACCAGGCTGAACAGTTTGTTTTGTATCCCACTAATAAGCCACATCTGGATCCGGACATGAACCAAAATCGAATTGTCTTGTTTTTGTCACCTACCCAACTCATTACCCCATGGTACGTGAAGTGAAAAGAGAGGTTAAGCAATTGGTTCAAGTCAGTCCGTCCGCCCGTCTGTCTTATCAGTTTATGATCGAGGAACAACATATTTAAATCAAATGTCATGTTTTGAACACAAATCAGAACATGAACAAAATGGCAAGTCTGTCTTTTTAACGTACCTTGGCTTGGAATTCATGGCGACCGCACATGAGCAGAGAGGACTGAGATAATATTTTTGCTATGTCTGTCTGCCTGGCAGTCAAACAAAATGGAAAACTATTCCAAACAGGAAGCTTACTGTTTTTAAGGGCGTTATGAGGGAGAAATATGAGGGAGAAATCAAACCTTTCAGATCTTTCCATACAGGTTTCCACTGACAAACCAGACATTATCTGCCTAACAGAAACTTTCCTCTCCGAAGACGTGTCTGACTCCCAAGTATCTCTCCCTGGCTACTCCCTCTTACGGTATGACAGACCTGAGGCTCGCCTTGGTGGAGGTGTTGCTCTCTTCATCAAAGACTCTATTCCTCACTCTCCATGCACTGCTCTCACCCCCCCACACCCCCAGGAATACCTCTGGCTTCGGCTTCCCCTCCACTCCCACCTCATGTTTATATGTGTACTGTACCGTCCACCGAACAGTGATGACTCCATCTACACCTCACTATCCGAAAACATGGACCATCTTCTATCTTCTCATCCAAACTCTCTCTTCCTCTTATGTGGCGACTTCAATTGTCATCATGCCAGTTGGCTGGGTGTGGGTACCTCTCTCACCTGCCATGGCACCTCAGCAAAAGCTTTCTGCGACTCATTGGGACTGACTCAATCGGTCAACTTCCCGACCCGGATCTCAACCAATGGTACTCCATCTCTTCTGGATCTGATTTTGACAAATTTCCCTGACAATATCTGCTGCTCTTCCTTCACTCCAATTGGTTCTTCTGACCACGTCCTTGTCAAAGTGGACATCTCTCTGGCTATTATCAGAGAACCACCTCACCGCCGTCGAGTCTGGCATTTCACTCAAGCCGACTGGCAGGGTCTCCGAGCAGCCATCAAACTTACAGACTGGTCTCCTATCACTACTTTCTCAAACATCAACTCATCCTGGGAATTCTTTCAAAGAAACTTGCTCTCCCTCATGCACAGATTTATCCCCTCTCGTGTTCAGTTGTCTTACCCTTCCTCCCGCCCTTGGTTTACTGAAGCTTGTGGCGAGGCAGTTGTCCTGAAACAACTTGCCTTTGCCTCATGGAAAGCAAACCCAACTGAGGGCAATCTCAGTTCCTTCCATAAAGCTTGGAACAAGTGTGTATCTACCCTCAGGAGAGCCAGAAAACAACATCTTTCTCATCTCAAGTCTGAACTCTCAAACCTCTCTCCCTCCTCAAAATCCTGGTGGCGTTTAATCAAATCTGTTTCTGGTGTATGTTCCCCCTCCATCCCCTCCCTTACCTCAAATGGCCGCACTGCTGATTCCACACGTGATAAAGCTGAATGTCTAAACTCGGTGTTTGCAGCTAAATCTTGTGTCCTAAACCCATCGCTTTCTCTACCCACTTTACCCAGTCGCACCCAACTGTCCCTGGACTCTGTATCCTTTTCTCCTGACAAGGTGGAGAGCTTGCTTTCAAACCTCGAGTCAGATTCTGCAACCGGTCCAGACGGCATCAGCCCACGTGTCCTCAAAGCCTGCTCTTCTGCTCTTGCTCACCCTCTCTCTGTTCTATTCACCCTCTCATTTGCCCAAGGTCATCTGCCATCTGCTTGGAAATCTGCTAACATCACTGCCCTGCATAAAAAGGTGCAAAAACAGATCCCTATAACTACAGACCAATCAGCCTTCTCCCAATCATCAGCAAGGTGATGGAATCCATCATCGCCTCAGATATGAAATCCTTCCTCTTCTCCAATGGCTTGATTTCCAATCATCAATTTGGTTTCAGACCAGGTCACTCTACCCTGGATATGCTGCTTCTGCTCTCCCATCAATGGATGGAGGTCCTCAATGCCAGACAGGAAATCCGAGCCGTATCCCTGGACATATCACGTGCTTTTGACACAGTCTGGCACCCTGCCCTACTCACCAAACTCTCTTCCCATGGTATTCAAGGCCATCTCCACTTATGGCTCGCAGACTTCCTCTCCTGTCGCAGTCAACGTGTGGCCCTAAATGGAGTTCTTTCATCCCCTCTTCCTGTGCAGGCTGGAGTTCCTCAAGGTAGCGTTCTGGGCCCTGTTCTTTTTCTGGTTTTCATCAATGATCTCTCGGACTCTCTGGAAAATCCTCTATTTCTCTTTGCCGATGACTCCACCCTCTGCCGTACCATCTGTCATCCCTCAGACCGGCAAGCAGCAGCTTCTTCACTCACTGCAGATCTGGATAAAATCACAAACTGGTCCAACACGTGGAACATGTCTTTCAATCCAGACCAATCTCACACTCTCACTATGTCTCTTCGAAAGGACCGTTTACAAACCCCCCCCATCCACTTTCTCAACAATCCTCTGGAAGAAGTCTTTTCTTTCAAGCTTCTAGGTCTCACTATCTGCCATGACCTTTCCTGGGAAAGTCACATTTCCAACCTCGCCTCAAAAGCCAGTCGCCGACTGGGAATCCTCCGTCGTGCTAAGTCCTTCCTCGGCCCTCTTGAGCTCCTGACCACTTACAAAGCTTTTGTCCGTAGCCTGATGGAGTACTGCTCTCCCCTCTGGGCTGGTGCTCCTGCCTCCCACCTTTCTCGGCTTCACGCTGTCGAAACCAGGGCATTTAAGATCATCGGCATCTCCCGCAATGAAGCTGAGTCTTTGGGCCTCTCACTCAATCACCGCAGGTTGGTCGGTGGTCTTTCTGTCTTCTACCGACTCCTCTCCAGCCTTGCCCCCCTGCTCTCTCTGCGATTTGTCCCCACCACATTTCCACAGGGCGCTCAAGGTCCGCCAACAACCCCCTTCTGGTAAAACTACCAAAATCACGAATCACTGCTCATCTTCACTCTTTCATTCCTCCTTTTCCCCGCCTTTGGAATAAACTTCCTCCCTCTATTCTTTCCCATTCTTCCCTCCAGGCTTTCAAAACAGCTGTTCACCACCACCTCTTATCTTCCCCCATCCAAATCCTCGATCTTTTCTGCCCCCGATAATCCACCCAAGCCCACTTCCTTCATTTCTCCTGCTTTCCTTCCTGAAAGTCCCTGAAATGTCCATCTTCTCTTCGCCATTTTCCCCGTCCCATCCCCATCCCTCTCCCTTCCACAGTTCACCTAATGTGTCTGTTCCCCACTGTTTTGTCCCTTCCACTCCCGCCCCTCTTGTCTCATGCCTCCTTGCTGTGAGTTGTGTGTTAGCTCTCATACGAGCCTCGACCAAGGTATACAAAAAAAAAAAAAAATTAACAGGCATGAAGA
Organism: Eptatretus burgeri; assembly: GCF_056783735.1. NCBI lineage: Eukaryota > Metazoa > Chordata > Myxini > Myxiniformes > Myxinidae > Eptatretus > Eptatretus burgeri. Next base: position 93,014,049 of record NC_140969.1, read on the forward strand.
ACTTATGTAACTTGTTAAATAGGGTGGTTTAATAGCCGCTGGGAAAATGGCGTTAAAACCTGGAATTTGTTTTATTTATTTATCTTTAAAGCCATCAGCCATCCATTTATTTATCTTTAAAGCTTTATTTAAATCGAATTGTACACAGTACTTGAAAACTGTATATAAACAAATCGCCTTCATACAGTATACTTCCAAGAATCATGTGATATATCGATATATAGCATTAGAGGGCATGGCATGTGTTTCAGATTAAAGATTCAGCCATTATGATTATGGGTATGTGCCATCATCTCCATCAACTCTTCTTTATCGTCACCATCATCAACATCGCCATCACATTATTGGAGCAAGTTTATCATCGTTATTATTAAAGGTAAATTGCATGATCTTCATAAGTCAAGAAAATGAACTTAATTTTATGTTCTTAATACAGGAAAATACGCCGGCTGTTGGCTTAACGGTTGAGTTATCTGGCTTGAGATCTTTGGGGCTTGAGTTTGAGCTTGTGTCGTGCCATTAAATAACACCAGGTGCGTTGACTCAGCCCATCATCCTTCCAGGGATGGCAAAATGAGTACCAGCTTACTGGAAACAGGGGGCACTGCATCAGCAGCAACCCCAGCAATGATGAAACCAGCATCCATAGGCTACATATGAAACAGTAATAATAACTCAAGAAAATAAACTTTCTTTTATGTTCTTAATACAGGAAAATAATACTTTATTTTATGTTCACCCTTTGATGCAATTGTGGGTCTACTTTGTCATAAACATTTTTCTATGCATGATCTTTCATAAAAGCCCCCCCCCCAAAAAAAATCCACACATAAATATTCATCACCCTTCCCTCGCAGCATATATGAAGAATCAAGCATAAAAACGTTTTTATAACAAAGTTATCACGTAACAACCAACCAAACTGGCCCCGGGTCTAAAAAGACCCATAAATGCATTTGGGGTAAAATTTTAAAAATAAATTTCCCCCAATCCTGAACCAAGAAAAAAACCAAAACACACATACAGGAATATGTATTACCCTTTATTTTGAAGCACATATGAAAGATCATGAGAAAAAAAAACAGCCTTTTTTACAGCTATTTTTCCCTGCTGAGCAGGGAGGGGTTAGCTTTTTGCGGGCTTCATGCACCATAGCTCCCTTCTTGAGGAAATGGCCGGATGCCCTTCCTGACGCCAACTCTGGTCGCCTCTTACGACACACAGGGATATGGTACACCTATTCTAACGGGGAATACACCGGGACCAGTACACTGGTACTCATTTCGCCGACCTTGGAAAGATGACAGGCTGAGTCAACGTACCTGGTGTTAATTCAGTGGACAACGGGGCTCAAACTCAGGACCCTAGGACCCAAAGCCAGTCATCCTAATCACTAAGCCAACACCAGACTTCATATATGAAAGATCATGCATAGAAAAAATTTATTACAAAGTTATAATGAAACAAACTGGGCAATGTGATGGGGTAATTGTTTTCAAAATCCCACCCCCCCACCCCCCGATCCTGAATGAAGAAAAAAAAAAAACAGAAACATTCATCACCCTTCGCTCGCTGCACTTATGAGAAATCATGCAAGAAAACGTTTTTATAACAGTTATCGCGTAACAAAAAAAAGATAGCCCCGAGTCTAAAAAGACCCATGAATGCATTAAAGGGTGTCTGAGTGATTGCATCATTGGGCGTTCTTAACAACTCTTATTCATGAAGATAAATAGCACAAAACGATGCACAAACATGTTGATTAAAGGTACAGTTTGGACAAATTTTACAGTTGAAGTCGCTAACCCTATTTTCCCCATTACCCTCTAAGTTTGCAGATTTACAGTTCACAGGGATTTTCCAGAATTAACCCCCGCAAATGACAATGCCGTCCTGTATATACTTGAACACTGAATGGGATATCGTGTTCTATGAACTCTCTCGTTCACCATGTTTTATCATAATCCGTCCATAACTTTTTGAGATATCATGCTAAATATAATTTTTGGCCCTATCACTAAATGGTGAAGAATCACTAAAATTATTGTATCCGGATCCAGATCTTCACCAAAGTTGAATCAATTCATCTTTGTCACGGGCCCAACCTGTCCACCAAATTTTGTCCGAATCCATGCACAACTTTTCGAGATATCCCAAACATCCGTCCACTTTCGGTGGCAGAGGTTAAAAAAAAAATCAAAACAAAATCTACATCTCACTCCATTTGGTCTTGTAATGATTTATCACTTTATTGATTGCATTGCAGTGTCATAAGTGTAATAAGGACACCGGACCAATAATCCTACACGTTGTGAGTTCAAATCTGGTCGAAGGCCGCAGCATATAAAGGATCAATCTTGTAGAAACTGTTTTTCTCAGGGGAATTACTAAATTGGATTAACAAGAAAAGTTCAGCTGTCTAACTTCATCCCCTCCAGTGAGTGAAAATCTCCCACTCATACCATATACCAAGCTTAGCCAGCAGGTAGCACCAGCTAACACCTTTTTTGTATCATTGATAAAATTATAAAATGATCTGTTCATCTGAACTCCCCCCCCCCTTTTTGTGTTTATTTTGTTGCAATCAATTAACATACTTATCTTCTCAACCCGTCTCAATTTGGATGCTTTAAGGTAAGAAATTCTCGCACGGAGACTTGGGAAAGCATCTGGTTACCAAGAACCTTTTGGTTTGAATGATCAAATTATTGGACACAGATGGTACGTGTACTTAATATGTAGTTTACTTAACTGGGATTTTCAGAATTTTTGACCTTCTAGGATCTAAGGTATTTTCTTCAAGAGCAAAGGAAGACTAATCATAAATTGCAAGCAGATTTTATTTGACTGGGCACCGTGCAGCTCCAAACCCACATGATTATTGTAAATACGAGCACTCGCTTAATGCTGCTGTGACACTGGGTTCAAATCCCATGTACACTACTGTACTTGCCAATTTGTTTGTCGCCTTCATTGTTCCTGTTATTCATTTAATGTGTGTACAAGCTCTGGCGTAATCCTTCGATGCCCGGGAAAACAATGGAACAACAAGGTTAAATTAATATCTTCCTGCTTCTAAAGCGGGAAGTCGTTTGTAATTGCAGTAAATGTAATTATGATAAAGCATCTCTGAGGATATTTCCCTGCTATCAGATATCATTCCTCCAGGAAACGATGTTGTCAAGGTTAAGATGATGCTAAAAACAAAACCTACTGGAGAGTGTTCCGCAGATTTATACGGTGTAAAAATTGCTGTTGAATGTTTTCGAAATAATATATACGTTGATCGAGGGCTCATCGTGGAGCTTGTATGTACATTGCATCCAGGACAAAGGCATGAGTCGACATCGGTGTACTTTTACATGAATTACAAGCATATCTGGAGATGATGGACAAAGCGACAAATGCTTTTAAATGCCTTATGGTAAATGGGATTTAAAGCTTGCTTTGCTCACATGATGACACAGATGTTCAGATGAGAATGTGATCAAAAATGAGAAATTAATTCGATTAAGGCACTATGAACAAGTAGAGAGTTCATAGAACACCTTACCCCGTGCAATCTTGACAAAAAGGACGTGGGAAATATCTTTTAAACTCTGCGGCAAATTTGATTTTACAAGATGATGTAAAATGATGTATTATTGTGTCCAAATACGGATAAACTGGGGGGGGGGGGGGTTGGAAGTGCTAACAAGGTGATTTGTGTTCTACACTGTTTAACAGTGTTTAAGTACATAATTCGATTGAAATAAAATAATAGTTTAAAAGGATGTAGACAAAAAAAATTTCGGAAGCTTATCGCCATTGATGCACCGTCATTCACGCCACTTTATTTAACACGTTCCATTAGTTCTTCGTGCTTGTTGTTTGTGTCCTGTATGACCTCCCTAAACACAGTACATTTCCTGTTTGGAATGATTTTCAATGTTATTTTGCTGCGAGACAGACAGTTTAAAAAAAAAACAAAAAAACAATAGCTTACTCTGTGCACATGTGCGATTGGGACGAGACACCGTACAATTTGCCTGATTCTAAGAGGCAAAGTACTCCTAAACTGTCGGTTCATTTTCCAATTCATATTGTATAGTGATAAACATATAACATTCAATTGAGATTATGTTGTTCCTCAATCATAGACTGATGACTGGAGACAGATAGACAGAGTGAACCAATTGTTTAACCCTGCTTTGTGCTTTATGCGCATGGTAAAAAAAACGCTTGGGTCTCAGCCATGATCTTTCTTGGGGAAATCACATTTCCAAGCTGGCCTCCAAAGCCAGTCACCGATTGGGCATCCTCCATCGTGCAAAGTCCTTCCTTGGCACACCTGAAAGGATACATGAGGTTTACATACCATCTGCAGCTTGATGGAGTACTGCTCTTCCCTCTGCGCTGGCTGCCCTGCCTCACATTTTGCTCAGCTTGACGCCATGGAAACCAAGGCCCTCAAGATCATTGGAATCTCTCGTGCTGAAGCCGAGTCTACGGGTCGATCGCTTTGCCATCGCAGACAGGTCAATGGTCTCTGTCTTCTTCCACCTCCTTTCTGGTCTTGCACCCTGCATTCTCCATAGTTTGTTTTCCCCAGGTATCTGCAGGGTGCACACGGTCCACCATCAACCACCTTCTATTGAAACTCCAAAATTCCTGGATCACTGCTCACCTCCACTCATTTGTTTCCCTTATTCCCCACCTGTGGAACCAATTTCTACATTCTCTTCAATCTCATTCTTTCCTCCAGCTCTTCAAGACGGCTGTTCACCACCATCTCAGATCATCCCCAATACAAAATCATGATCTCTTCTCCACCCGTCAATGCTTCTGTATCTATCTTATCCACCCCCTGCATTCTCCCCTACCCCTCAACCTTACCCGTGCATCCCTTGTTTGTCTGCTTTGTTTATTTTCTCCATCAGCCCTGCTGTTGGCATTTCCAGTTTCTCTTTCGGTTGTTACCTCTACCACCGAAGGTGAAGAAGGTTATGTTTTTCACCCCCTTTCTGTCTGTCTGTCTGTGTACAGGATATCTCAAAAAGTTGTAGATGGATTCGGGTGAAACTTGGTGGACACGTTAGGTGTGTGACACGGAAGAATTGGTTCAATATTGGTGAAGATCCGGATCGGGATCTGATAATTTTTCAAGTGATTCTTCACTATTGAGAGATGGGGCCAAAAATGATAAAGTACCGTATAGCATGATACTTCAAAAATGTATTGGGCCCGATATGTTCATGGGGATCGGGCATTACATCGTGGAGGTATGCGCTCTACCGTTCCTTTTGTGCCCTTCTAGTTCCTTTTGTTATGTTGCATCCTGATCCATTTTGTGTTCCAACACTTCCACGAGCCTTGAATCTGTAAACAAAAAGAAAAAAAACACCGTTCAATATTATCTTGGGGAACCTGTATCAGGAAATGTGGTCCCTTCCGATCTTCATATAGCCGCTCCTCTTGCTTTGATTTCCACCCATGTATTACAAACCCCTGCAAAGAATTAACAAAGAAGACTACGTTTTAAATGGTTTGAGAATTAAAGATGAATTTGCTCAGAAATCTTCTGTTCTGATATGTTTTGCGTGGAAGATGTGGTATCACAACTTGATCTTGTGAAGTTTTCAGCAGTCGTAAAGTTATAAGCTGCAGATGGTGATTAAATGTAAATTGGACATTTATAATTGATATGCAATGTTGTTCTTGTTTCCCCACTTAGAGAAATGGATGGTGTTATTGGAACAGCAAACTTGGAGGTGAGTGTCCATGAGAACTAAAGTTTATTACATCACAATATGATCAATTCAATGACAATTTTTGCTCGATGAATATATTCAAATGATTCGCAATCAAACTGATCATGCTTTTTGATATGTCGTCTCTGTAAAGCTGGACTTTGACACACTATTAAAAAGAAAACATGCACATCTTTAAATATGCCAAGACTCATGGAAGAGCCAAGGGCTGGCACGATGGCATCGAGGAATGTATAATTGACTCTGAGCCGTCTAGCCTGGGTTTGAATCCAGACCCAGCGATAAACTCTCATTCTGGTGTTTCACAGGCATAGTGGTTCATCAATGTTTGTGCTGTCCCTCTGGTGGACGTTAAACTTATCGTCCCATCTGTCGGCATTATTTGGTTCCCATTGTGTGCTGCCTTTTTGGTTGCATCATTGGTTAAGGGCACGGCTGCCGCTGATGCAGTGCCCCTGTTACCAGTATACTGGTGCTCATTTCGCCGACCTTGGAAGGGTGACAGGCTGAGTCAACCCCCTGGTTTTAAATCAGTGGCCAACGGGGCTCGAACTCAGGACCCTAGGATGCCAAGCCACCGCCCTAACCGCGAAGCCAACAGCAGGCTGGCATGATTTGGTGAATGTTAAAGATCCCATGGTGTCCCTCAGAAGAGTACGCGAGCTATCACTGGCACCCTGCAACAAATTCCTGCCCTGACCTACAGAGGGCATTGGATCATGGGCACAGCCACACCCTCAGCCGATGATGCTACTCGCAGCCATGTGCTGCATATGAAAGAAGATGATGGAATAGCCAAACGACAAAGGATGTGCATACGTATATGAGGTTGACATTCCAATAGTTCCAATATCTGAAGCTGCACACGTAGTCTGAGCAAGTTTAGCACGTTATTTTAATAGGCAAAGAATGATTATTAAGAGTTGACCGTCTGTCAGAAGTGGAAGTTATAACGTGTATCAGTCGTGAAAAATCAACAAACATTATGTGCAGTAATTGCAAAGCTACTGCCAAAGACTTGCACGTGAGAGTTATTTTTACATTATTGTGAAGTTATTGCACTTACATGAGCAAAAATTTTCCAAAAAATATATTTTCCTCTTGAAGAAGTGCTTTCATTCAAGCTTTTGGGCCTCACAATCTGCCACAATCTTTCCTGGGAAAGCCTCATCTCCAAGCTGGCCTGCAAAGCCAGTCGCCGACTGAGCATTCTACGTCGTGCAAAGTTCTTCCTTGGTACACCTGAACTTGTTTAAAAAATTTTAAAAACCAAAAAATAAAAACTTGCTTAATCTAAAACACCGCACGTTTGGGGTAAAATGGAGTTCTGCTGTACCATTTGTGATCCCAATTAGAATGAAGGGATCGTGTAAAGTTATCATTACTAGCGGGCACTTATGCCCTGTGCGATGACATGACATAGCCCTGCAGGTAGGAGTACCCTCCTTGGCCCACGTTCCGTGGGAAAATGTGCTGCGGAACATTCTTGGAAATGCACTTTATAATTTTTGTCATTTTTTGAAAGTTGTTTTTTGACATAGCAACTCCATGTCATAACTTTGAGAAGGTTCCATTATATTATGAAGACGATAAAGGAAGATAATTTGTAATACCGGCTCCCACAAAAGGTGGCGCAATTTCCGCTATGCAGTGTACTGTATATCTTACACTGTGTATTAAAAATGTAATGAAGCTGCATGTGTATGAAGCCTTCAAACCCAATGGCTGGAGAGCCGGCTTGATTCCACCCACGACTGTCAAGAAGAAAAATCATGCGTCCGCCATGTTGATTTTCTTGCAAGCCGAAGGATGTCTTTGCCCTTTGGAAGTCTCGTAACCACAATTTGAATTATCCGAGCTATATAACCAGGATGTATTATATATGCACATAAGCGGCAGTCATGTTTTTGCTTCAAGTATGTCATCCGGGTTTTTTTTGGGGGGGGGGGAACGATCGAGGCAGCGGTCTCACCAATATACCGCCCAAATAAAGGAATGAGCCATTTCTGTAATAAATGAAGGTTTATGTACATAATTAGCCCAAGTTCTCATGGCTGAATAGTGTGAGCGTATCGTGTAGCACCCACTATTCCTGCTGGTTGTGGCACGCATTACAAGTCATAATGTCATCAAATATGTCGATTCTCTGAATGAAAACCACAGACATCTGAAATTATCATGATCATTCGATGTGCTTGTTTGTTTGACTTCTATGCACTCCTGCACCGCTGAACTGAATTAGCTTAAAACTGCAACTTGTGCTCAGGGTTGAAGGGGTAGCTAAGGTAGTGAGACAAGGAATATAAGTGGAGAGGATGAAGGGATTGAGGGAAGTGAGTGATATCAGTGGATCTCGGCTTTTCATTTCCCAATACTGAAGTCTGCTTGTTAGTCCCTCACCAGTTTCACTGGGAGGGGATTACTGGTGGACCACGTGTGTCCTGCGGATACCTGGAGGGGGAGGGGGGGGTCAAATCATGGAGAGGGCAGAGAGTGCAAGACCAGAAATGAGGTGGAAAAAGACAGAGAGACCACCGACCTGTGAGTGATGGCGAAGAGATAGGCCCAAAGAATCAACTTCATCATGAGAGATTCCAATGATAATAAAGGCCTTTGTTTCCACAGCATCAAGTTTAGCAAGATGTGAGGCAGGGGAGCCAGCCCAGATTTGAGAGCAGTACTACATAGAGCTGCGGATGAAATCCTTGCAGGTGGATAGGAGCTCAGTTGTGCCAAGGAAGGACTTTGCCTGACGGATGGAGCCCAATTTTGAAATGTGACTTGCCCAAGAAAGATCACCTATGATGGTGAGACCCAAGATTTTGAGTGACTGAACCTCTTTGAGATGGTTGTTGAGAAAGTAGATGGAAGGGTTTGCAATACGGTCCTTTCGGAGAGAGATAGTGAGTGTGAGGGATTACTCAGGGTTGAAAGACATGTTCCAAGTGTTTGACAAGTTTGTGTTTTTGTCAAGGTTTAATGAGAGGAAAGAGGCTCCTGCCTGTCTGTCAGAAGGATGAGGGATGTCAGGGCAGAGTGTGGAGTCATCAACAAAGAGATAAATATTTTCCAGAGAGTCAGTGAGATCATTGATGAAGACGAGGAATAAGATGGGGCCGAGAACACTGCCTTTGTGTTCTCCAGCCTTGACAGGGAAAGAGATGAAAGGGTTCCGTTGAGAGCCATACATTGATGATGAGAGGGGAGGAAGTCAGTCATCCAAGAGTGGAGTTGGCCTTGGATTCCATAGGCAGAGTTGTTTGGAGAGTAACATAGGATGCCAGACTGTATCAAAAGCTCGAGATATGTCCAGAGAAATGGCCCTGATGTCATATCTGACATTGAGGGCCTCCACCATTGTTGGGAGAGTAGAAGCAGCATGTTCAAGGTGGACTGACCAGGTCTGAATCCGAATTGATGATCTGATATGAGGCTGTTGGAGAAAAGGAATGATATTTATATGTCAACTGTGATGATGGATTCCATGACCTTGTTGATGATTGGAAGGTAATTGGTCTGTAGATAATAGGATGTTTTTACAACTTTTTTATGTAATGCTGTGATGTTGGCTAATTTCCAAGCAGATGGAAGATGACCTATGGTAAAAGACAGGGTGAAAATGGCAGAAATAGGAAGTGCAAGAGCAGCAGAGCAAGTTTATAGGACCACGTGAGCTGATGCCGTCCGGTGCAGTTGCAGAATCGGAGTCAACGGTTGCCAGAATCTTCACCTTCTCAGGTGCAAAAGACACAGAGTTCACGAGCAGTTTTGGTGTGACTGGGAAGGGTGGGAACAGAGAGTGATGGGTTGGTGACACAAGATTTTGAAGCAAACACAGAACTGAGGCATTCGACCTTCTCACGAGTGGAGTCGGCTGTGGTTCCATTTGAAATGAGGGAAGGGATGGAAGGGAAGTATGCACCAGAGACGGACTTTGACAAGGCACCACTAGGGTTTGAAAGTTCATTCTTGAGATTGGACAGATGCTTGTTTTTTTTCTAGACACACACTTGTTGTGGGCTTTGTGGAATGATCTGAGGTTGCCTTCAGATGGATTTACCTTCCAGGAGTGGAATGCAAGTTGTTTTAAACTTTAAAGCAACAGCTTCACCACAGGATTCATAGTACCAAGAGCAGGATGATGGGTAAGATTACTGAAGATGAGTTGGGATAAATCTGTGCATTAACAGAGAGCAGGCTTCTGTGTAAGAATTTCCAGGCTGAATTAATATTAAGTTACAGAACAAGTTTGAGTTTCAGGACGTTTCGTCAATTTTTCAAACAGTTATGTCCTTTTTAGACTTAGAAAATATCACATCAGTAGGAGACATGTATTGGAAAGCAATTCTCACTCTTGCCTACTTCTGTAATTTCATGAATATTTCATTCAATTTTGTTTCCGCTCCACCAAATATTGTCACTCTCAACGACCCCCTAGTTTGCTGTGGTTGTTGCACTGGCCTTGAAGTTAAGGTCGATGTGACATGTACCAACCTATGGTATTGTTACAGCCATTGGGTCGGCCCAGTTGCCGGTTCCAAATCCCGATGCACTGCGTCAAAGCGGTCACGATGGCTGACTGATTATTGTCGTTCCGAGCTGGATCATAGGCCTTTTTGTCACAAAACAAAGGTCCAATGGAACCATGGAGTCAATCGATGCCTCACGCTGATCGGCGTCGTGCATCTCTTACACTAATTAGCGCCTGAGCAAAATTTCTGGACGTCAGCACAGTCTTGTCCTGGCACTATCTGCCAAACCCAATCCATCGTTTAACTGATGTGTACAACTCGCACTCAAATTCATCCAGAGATCAAGTGGTATTATCGGTGACTGAAACAATGGGGTGGGAATCCAAAAAGAAGTGATGATTTAACACACTACCCAGACACACACGCGCCCCCAGATCAACAAATTAATGGGATCCTCGAATAACTAAGCCTTAAGGCCTCCGACACTCCTCAGTAGAGAGACAAGAGTTAGAGTCAGACATGACAGTTGTACCTGAGCTGCATCCAGCAGGACACAGCGAGTCCCAAGTGGCAACATGGGGAGGCAAGAACAATTCCAGGCCGCGGACAGGAGCTGGCACAAAGGGGAGAGTGGGCATGACTTGCTGCATGGGGGCGTGGCTGGAGGCTATGCTGCAAGGCTTAGTTTCAGGAAAAACCCTCAATGCAGTTCACTTGCAGGCTCCGCAGTTACGCTTCATCATAGGTGTCTGCCACCAGCTATGCCCGACATGCCTTTTTAGAGCCATGGCCCGTACCGGCAGGCAACTGTGACACATTTAGCCCTTACCCACTCGGCCACTATTGGTCTGCAGCATGGTCCATGCGTGGAGCTAACCCTTTCCCAACCTTTCACTCGGTTCTCTGGCTCGCTTTTCTGTCGTGGCGGCTCTCTCGCCGGAACCCATCATCTCATGGCCTATCACACGGGGTTAAGGAAGACGGATCTTTCTATTCATAAAATGACGCATATTCTACATCACAATTAAATTACTTCACACTTGTTCTAATACATGCAATATGAGGAATAACTCTCACTATATTATGCGAAGTTACCCCCTATAAGGCATTCCCACAACAGTATGATTATTATTCCTCCATTTCTATTATGTATTTGGTTTTGAGGCAAAGAATCGCTCATTTTATGACTTGTAATATGCCGTTGCACTGGGAGCAGTGATATACGATACACATTTACACAGAGAATTGGCGTGCCTCCCCCACCCTGAACCCTGGGGGCTATGACATTAATTTTATCATCTAAATCATTCTTGCGCACACCCCGAGTATCACCAGTAGTGTTCAATTCATCCCAGAATACATACAAGTCAAACAAACAAACAAACGAAGGGACACTTCAAATTACCTCCGCCACCCAAGGTGGACTATGAGCAGGATATCTCAATAAGTTATGGACGGATTCGGACAAATCTTGAGTGTGTGACAATGACAAAACTGTTTGATTTTGGTGAATATCCGGATCTGTTTACGAGAATTTTTAAAGTGATTCTTCACCTTTGAGAGATTGAGCCAAAACTATATGTAGCATGATATTTCAAAAAGTTGCAGACGGGTTATGACCAAACTTGGTGGATGAGTTGGGTAGGTGACAAGAACAAGCCGATTAGATTGTTTCAGGTCTGGATCCAGTTCCGGCCTATCAGTGGAATACAAAACGTAAACTGTTCAGCCTAGCAGAGGTATGCACTCTACCGAGTGCCGTTCTAGTTATGATTCATAATGCTCATGGCATTTTCCATTATATAACAATACATTAAATCATGCACAACTTTACCTTGTGCATTACATGTACATTACTCAGCACGTCCATTTTGCTGATTAACATTGAATCGAGCTGTTATTCAAATACAGAAACTATCAATTTAACAGATTTCCCACGTGATCTACTGCATCTCTTAGCAAACACTGAAAATGTTTTCTAATGTTTTTTTTTTTAAACCGTTTTTATTGTATCGAATAAATTTTATTTGGTGTCGTTTTGTGACTTTAAAAAACGATTGTAAGCACACGTATTTGTAAGTATTAAAAACTTGTGATGCACACATACACACAGACGAAAGTAAACAATACAACTAACCCTAACAGCGAACCAAGGTGGGAAATTTGTGACATTTTGAGAGGCATTCTGCTGCTGAAAGGCTCGTTCTTTGTTGGTGGCTGTTTTGCTCGTTGCGTGATGAGATCTGGGAAAGTGGAACAAATGATTCCTCAAATATACATAACACGTTCTGCTTCCGCTCTATGTACGGTGACAGAACGCCTCGGTGTTGGCATGTTCACATTGGTAGTTTATTTCTGTCTTTTCCTCCCAGAGAAAGTACATAATGCTGCGATAAGTGTGCTTTGTGATGGCAGCAGTAAGTGATGTTGGTTCATTGAGCTTGTTTGTATATCAAAGGAGATGCACCCAGTCTCATCATTCTGCACTCATGATGGACAGTGAAATAAAATGGCAACACTCACATGGATAGGCTTTTGAGGCCTGTAACATGGATAAACACTACAAATACTACTCATTGATTGAATAACAAAGTGCATAGGAAGTGTGTGCTTGCTCAGACAAAAAAAGAAGTAATGTTTCACGAAATTAACATCCAGATCAGATCATAACATCCAGATCCCAGCTCTTGTCCGTAACCTGAAGATTGGCATTTATCTTTCACAACATTTGAGTAGTATTTTATTTTCGACATCATTGAGAGAATACACGATACAAATATGTCGGTGAAGTCGGTCCATCCATGTGGCTGGCGATTGAACCAGAAACGATGCTACCGTGAGTGTCATTGTCGAGTTAGCATTGATCAGAAACAAAGTTATGTTGTTTTAAGAGATGATTTGAGCCCAACTGTTAAATCGTTCACTTTTTTTTTCCTTGAAATTTGTTCCATTTATTTTACAACTCCTAAAATTGAAACAAAATGACAATTGCCAAATTGCCTACCTTTTCCTTTAGCTGTTTTTTTAATATTTTTTTCCCAATCAGTAACAATAGTAAATATTTTGTCCTTTTTGAAACAAGGCTTAAAAAGGCAGGATGAGCAGGATCAACTGTGAGCCGGATAGCCAACTTGATGCATAGGCATCTTTCTGTGCAGAATTCTTGGCATGCGTTGCTTTGAGGTTATCCTGATAAACTACAGGTGGATTAACCATCACGCTCCTCAAACTTGAAGTCGGGGAGCTTTTCAATACAAAGTTTTGCAATTTGGGCAACGTCACGATCGTCGCATGATGCACGGATGCCAGACTTGCCAAGTCCTCAAAACATGTGTCCGCGTTAACACCCACCCACCCCTCAGTGGTTGATGGAACACAAACTTCTCAGTGGATGAAAAACTACAATGTGACGTTCATGTATTTAGCATCTGCAAGCTGCCAGTGCAAGGATGCCCAGATGCACCATTGTCATGCTGATTGACTATTTTATAAGCAGGGCCAAAATGGTGCAATAGTGTTTTAAATTTGCCCATCCTTATCCCAGTCCATATCCATCTGAAGAGTTAATCTAGAAGTTGAGAACCTGCAACCTAACGGCGATCGTTGTAGGGAAGTCTCGGTTGGCATAAATACGATGGTTGATAATTAAACAATCTGTCACCCAGCTGGCATGGTGAAGCACTTTGCTGCATTAGTGATGAAGGCCTACAATTTGGGCCTCCGGTGTACATTTTATTGCTTAATTTAACTTTAATTAATGCACTAATTGAGGATTTGGAGAAATTTCATCACTTACTGTGATTCCTGTTTAACAACATTTCCGCTGTCGAAGATTTTTCTGACCATCAATGAAGTGTTCATATAAAGAAGTTTTTTATTTTTTATTTTAATTGATTCAGAATTATTATTTTTATTATTGTTTTTTTCTTTCTTTTTACCCATCCCCCCACTCCCACGAATACATTGGTGTGTGTCTGTTAGTTTCTACATACTGTACTTCTAAGCTCATGAAAACAAACAAAAAAAGCTTAACTCACTGGCCATTCATTTGTGGCTTTGATCTAAAATGCACGACAAACCATGACAGGAGTGGAATAAACTTACAATAAACAAAACTAAACTGAAGAAAGAGATGCGAGGAATTAAATATATATATATATATATATATATATATATATATATATATATATATATATATATATATATATATATATATATATATATATATATATATACTGTAATAGACTGACTTTCACCTTTTTGGAAGTGATGGCTGAGGCAATTGCTTGATTTCCATCGGCACGTCCGGCTGTTCGGTGAACGGTTAAAGACCCGTTTCGTTCTCCACTAACTGATGTGGACTCGGTTCCTCCTGGCAGCTCAGTCTCCACCAACCTGCGCTTCACAAGCTTGACGAGTATACCAAACGCCCTTCAACGTGGCTTTAGAAAGGGCTACGTCGTTGGCCGGTTTACGGCTTTTGTAGTCGGTTGTTGAAAGCTGGGCCTCCAAGTCCGATAGATTATATTGAGTACTAGGTTACAATTATGCCATTTTTAGAATCCCCTTGATCAATTATTTTATACTATTCATGTTTCATATTTCTTTCCTTTCATTTTTTTCCCCTCCTCTTGTTTTTAATGTACTTGTTTTCTTCTTCTTCTGTAGCCAATCGTCTTTATTTCAGACAGAACTAGGCCAGGGCAGATCCAGGTGAGCTCGGAATCAGAAGAGAGTGAAGAATCGGAAGACATCAAAAGACTAGAGGTTAATGCTTTTGAACTGCATGGATGGTAGACTGGCCCGGCGAAGCTTTGCTTACCTCTTTTTGGCTCAGAGATGATGCATGGGGTGCTTCTGCAATCCCTAAAATGTAATTGGCTTTCACAAGCAGGATGGGGGAGGTGATCACTTTGCATTTAGGAAAACAAGGTAAGCAGCTTTGCTTCTGGTGTCTGTTCTTGACAAAGCGACTGCTGTTTCTCAAGGGGACGTGCATTTGTAACGATGTGCAGATGTGTCGACAAAGTCTTTTTCTTCCAGACAAGTTCATTGTTCCTTGCACAGTAAATGCATGAAAAGCCATCTGTTCGTTAACTGAGCAATCAAGAGGAATTACCTATGGTTTTGCAATGCATTTGTTCCAGGTGATGGCAATGCATGAAGGAGCATTGAGGTGACACTCGCGCTGTGCTTTAATCAGTTTGAATTGTTATTATTATTATTATTATTTATTATTACTAGTTGTGCCTATCCGTCGCTTCACTGATGGATTTCATCAAAAGACAGCATGTTGTACTTCACAAACATATTACATATCTATCTGTGAATCTCAATGAGGATGTAAAATGAAGTGAAACACAAAAAGTGCTTCTATTATAATGCCTGTTGTTGTTGGTGATTGTGGTTGTTTGAGGCTCCTTCCGTGTACTTTTATACATTTTATTGCTTCAAAAGGTATTACAATACGGTGTATAATTACTTGTGCTCCTTGCACGTCCTTCTGAAGGGTTCCTGCTGTTGTGGAATAATAAACATTTCCGTTGGAATCGCTGCTTTAAGCTCCCATTCCCGCTTCTTCTTCTGCAATCCTGGAAAGAGGGGCTTTTTAAACGGGTATCTTTATGATGAAACGGTCACAAATTTTTGTTCCAAATAAATTGATGATTACATTTCCAACGGCATCCTATCCATTTTTAGCTCGCCTGTTCAAAGAACAGAGAGCTATAGCGATACCCCCGGCGTGAGCGTGAAAATGTTAAAGTTTTTGGAGCAAGTTATTTTTTACATATATATATATATATATATATATATATATATATATATATATATATATATGTATGATATATATGTATGATATACATATATCGGGGCGTATAAAATCAATCGCAAACCTTTACGCCCCGATATATGTATATCGGGGCATATTATGTGATTCCGTCCGTCCGTGTCCTCACTCTAACTCCCAAAGTTTTCAACTTTAACGTTTCATATTTGGTACATAGGTACAAACTGTGGAGACGGTGTGTCGCGACATACGTTCGTCATCTAAAGTGGTTGCCATGGCAACCAGGGTGCTGTTTTCCATGTAGTAGCACAATTCTGTATATACCTTCTTGTTCAGGCGTATATTGTGCTCACTTGTGCTCTTGTTACTGATTATAATATACAAATACATATATTGCTTTAAAATTATTTGGATCAGACTTCACTGCAATGCTTTATAAAAAAATATATTAATTATTATACGAGTCTTTTAAAAACGATAAATGTATAAACAGGTGAGCATTGGGTGGCTTTGACACCAACTCTCTGGTTATTACTCCATGACAGCAGGAACCCTTTAAAATGAAGCATGATGGACAGAGACACACAGACGGATGGATGGACACTTATAGTTCCTTTACTAATATTATTGTTGTTATTATCATTATAGTCGGTTTTTATTGCTCTTTTATTGCTATATATTATATATAGTAGGTTTTTATTGCTCTCACTGTAACAGGACTTTATACAGAGAAATGCAGTCAGTAATTCAGACAGCTGAGCATATGTAAGAAACTCGAATGGATATGAATCCGTACTTCATATCCTTCCTATATCGGGTTACACTGACAGGGTCAATGTAAAGATGAACTATTTGGCCCAAATTCCAGACAACTTCACCCACAAGGATGAGTTGCCACCTCGTGATTACTGCACATAGTATCAACAAAATAATTGACATTTACTCTTGTCATCTTACCGATGTGGCGCGTACACCTGGAAACTTACACAGGTGACCTTTCAATGGGCTGTAGGTGAAACTCATTAAAAGCAAAATGGAAAATCAATCGCAAACCTTTAATTGTCAAAATGTACCTCCCACCTGATACTCTCATCAAGTTACCATTGTTTGCCATTTAATTGTGGTCTGCATGTTGGGCTGACAGGATAGCCGAGGTAGTGCACTTGCCTTTCAGTGATGTAGTCGAGGTTATATTCCCGATCCAACTTATAACTCTCACCCTGGTGCTTTACAGGTGGACTGAATTGTATCAAAGATCATGTCATGCTTCAGAGGGCACGTTGAGCTGGTTTTCCCTCTGGTAGCATTCTCTTCTTGATGTTGAAGATGTGCCTATAACCTTTGAAAACAAATTGACCAACCCTTAAGGAAATACTCTATCCCCACCCTAAACTACAAGAGGATGTGGGTTGCATCAGTGACAGAGCCATTCTCTCCCCCCCCCCCCCCCCAGAAATAATACAACCAGCAGCCAGGCACTGCATATGCATGCATGAATGAATCTCCATGTTAATGTTACTGTTCAGTAATTAGTAAACTACCTGGATTCCTTGCATTGCAGCATCCCAAGGTCGACGATCAAGATGGCGCAGAAGAAAACAAAGAGGATCGCCAGTTTCGTCTGATATTCAAACAAATCTCTGGAGATGTGAGACACACGAATTGTTCACATTGGTATCCATATCTATGTTATAAAAGGAGCTGTGTTTGTCTATCCTGTTATAACTTGAGAACGGATTAACGGATTTCAACAAATCCAACGACGGTGGATTCAAGGAACTCCCAGGAAGCTTTGTAATGATATATATTTTATTAAAATTGTTTATTTATTTAGTTATTTTATGGGAACATGGACACGACACATATGGCTAAACTGCAAACGCCAACTCGCGATGCTGGTTCTTCCCGCACTCCCAGGAATCCTTTTTCTTCTTGCCCTATGGATTAGCCATCGCAGCAAAGATTGGTATTTCCGTCAGCGAAGTGTTTTTTTTAAATTCTAGTCATTTTAATAAGCCAATCAACATTTGTTGGACACCTCACAAATGTGTGGTGAAAAAAAATAATTGCACATAGGAACATCTAATCAACATGGATTCCACTTTTTAACTTTTGGGACACTATGGGAAGCTTTCTCGTTTAAATGAATGGGCCAAGGATTGAGGACTTCTTTTTTTTATTTTACATATTGTGTCTCTCCTATAAGAGCTGGAAGGCTGGCCTAGGTCCTAGAGGTACGCACACTCACCTCTAAGGCTGTTTCGCCTGGGTTGCATGAAATCCGACCCACGTATAAACTGTCATCCCAGTGTTTCACAGGCAGGATGATTCGTGTGTGTGTGTGTGTGTGTGTGTGTGTGTGTGTGTGTGTGTGTGTGTGTGTGTGTGTGTGTGTGTGTGTGTGTGTGTGTGTGTGTGTGTGTGTGTGTGTGTGTGTGTGTGTGTGTGTGTGTGTGTGTGCGCTGTCCCTTGGATGGACGTTAAACTGGTGTCCTGTCTGCCGACATTAGTTGGTTGGCGTTAAAAATCCGATGGTGGCCTTCACGAAGAGAAGGCGAGTTATCGCCGACACCATGAACAAATTCCTGCCCTATCTACTCAGTCGAGCATCATGCCTGGCCAGCTGCTTCCTGAAAGACTTGGGCCAAAGACTTCCCCCAGCCAACCCCACAAGAATGTGGGACTAATTGTCACGGTTAAAGACGAAGAAGGGTGTCTCCTGGAAATTACCTGTTTAACCACCCCTTCCTTGGCGTCTTCTTTTTTTTTGCTTTTAGTGTTGGTCACCAGTACAGAAAACAGTTTTTCTGCTGAAATTGCATTTTGTCTTGAGAGTCTATTGTCATAGTATATGTATCTAAAACATGTACTGGTTTTTGAGCCCCTCTCTTATCATATCCCCAGGACATTCTCATTCCCTCCCTTAACTCTCATCTCCTTTTCATTTTCTTCTCACTCCTCTCCAACTCCCCTGCATTTACTTTATCTTCTTTATCTCCCTGCCTTCACTTGCTTTCTTCAATTTTTTTGACTCCGCCGCCTTAGTCGCCCGAGTCATTATGTTTTCAGGTTGTCTGTCCGTCTGTCCGTCCGTCCGTGATAGGTTTTCATTACTGCGATAACTTAAGAACAGCTGAAGGGATCTAAGTCAAACTTGGTACAAGTATGTGAAATGATGTAAAGATAAACTGATGAGATTTCGAGGTCAAAATGTCAAAGGACATGTCAGGTGAAAATATGATATTTGAGAACAGCTGGAGAGATTTAAATCAAACTTGGTACAAGTATGTGTAATAATGTTGGCGGAGGAATGTTTTTTTTCTAAATTTACCCTCCTGCCATTCCTGTTTCTGTGTAAGTAATGTGTAAATGATCCTCAATCTTTACCTTTCTAAAATAAAAATATATATATATATCATTTAACCTTTGCTCAGAAAATCGCTGAACTTGTAAAAAGGAGTAAATTAATTCCTTTCTTTCTGCCTTTGACCATTTTCAAGTCAACAAAGCTCTCGGTGTCGTTCTCACTTTACAATACAAAGATAAGGTTAGGAGTTGAACCGAGAAACAGGCAGTTCAGAACAAGCCTGTATGTGTATGTGACCGCAAATAAACAATGCCAAAGGAATTAAGGGAATGGAAATTGTAACAAATAATCTCTGAAATAAACAGAATGGTTACAGATTGGTTGAGACCTTGCTCAACTTTGAACGAGCTGTTTCTGGGTTCAACCCCTAATTGAGCCAAGTTCGTACAAAATGCCATTCTTAAATGTTGTTAAAGGGGATTGGGGTTTGGTGTGATGAGAGAGGGCTGCATTAAGGAGCATCTTGATTTTTTTTTCAGCTGTCCTTTCTGCAATCGTGTGCGGACTGATACTTTGGCCTTACCTATCCCGATGGTTGAATGAGATTTGCACATTAGATAAAGCATAGTATTTTGTAAAAGTGATTTTGACATTGAATGAGTTGCATAATAATGTTATTTAATTGACTAAGACAATTAAATAGACTAGCAGATACCCGTCTACGATGGGTATGGGGGACAGGACGGATCACAATACTCGGTTACGGTAGTTTCTTTTGATGTTTTGTGCCGTATTCAACAGCTCAGTTCATATTGGTGGCGTGTCTGGGTGCCCATGGTAGTGTTTGAGACTAGTCGCTTTAGATTGTTGGCCTTGACACATAGTGCCGGATGAGTACCACGAACGATTTGACATATTCATAGTTTCTATATTACTTCCATCAACATATTAACAACATGGCAGAATAAATGTCATAAATGCTGATTGAACAAACGTCCTGAACTGATGGACTCAGTTAAGTAAAGCACATCGTCTGGGACCCGGCCGTCGGTTTGCCGCCGAACGCTGCTGATTGTGACGTCATCGATTCTCTCTGAAAATTCCATCTATATTCGATTTTTTGAATCTGCTATCACCTGTGTAAATACATGGAACACAATGTGAAGATTTCGGAAGTATAAACAGAATATGTTCGGATAAAAGTGTGTTAGAAGTTCCAGGTTTATGCCCATTATATTATGACAAAAGTGGACATGATGGAGGTGTAATGGGCCAAATGACCTTTTCTTGTGTGCTCGTTTTCCTTGTATAAAACCTCTCTCTACTTGTACCTGTTTTATCTTCCTCTGTTATTTTTTTTTTCAATACTGTATCTTTCTTTCCACTTCACTGATCATGCAGGACATGCAGGTAAATGCCGCTGAGTTGCAGACTATCTTAAACAAAGCTTTCAGCAAATGTGAGTAACAAGGTTTAATGCCCCTGAAGAATTTTTGTCCAAAAAAATTTCCATCCATATGAGAAACAGAAAAAGCTATTGAAGAGTCCCCTATTTTAATTATATTTCCATTGTATTCTGATAAGTTGGTGTACCGTGTTATTCAACTGTTTTCCCTTGTTGCAGACCCTGAACTGAAGACCAAGGGATTGGCTTTTGACAGTTGTCGCAGTATGGTAGCGCTAATGGATGTATCCTTTTTTAATTTAGCTTTTATTTTTCCAACTGCTACATTCTTTTCACTTCATGTAAAGAACTGCTATTTTTAGTGAAACAATTTCACCAGTCACGTGTGAAAAGACAAATGTTTGATTTTGGACAATTCGAATCAGGGAAATGAGAGCTCTTCTTTAAAGAAATAAAAAGCACAATGGGGAAGGTTCTTGGAAGAGCCGAGCAACAGAGGTTCGAGGTCACAAGACTGACAGAAGGGATAAGGAGGACGAGAACAGTCGGCTACACCGGAGTACGTGCAATAGAGTCGCAGGCAGAGAAAAGGGGGCAAGGTGTTAGCAAGTGAAGAAAAGGTCAGAGGTAGGTATTGGAAAGAAAGCAAGAAAAAGAGCAATCTGAGATTGCAGACCCTCACCAGGACTTGTTTTGTGTGGTGTTTGTGTAGTTTGTGCAGTGTATTTTGTGTGGTATTTGTGTACTGGTGTGTTATGTAATTAATAAGAGACATAATTAGAATTGCCACTTTACAACTGCTGGCAGTGATGACCGGGTACCAAGACATCCCGCTTTGAAGCAACCCCGCTTTGATCGGGTACCTGACCCTGACCCATGACGTTTTTCATTATTATTCAATTGAATTTAGAATGGGATTAAAATAATTTCAACTCAGATCAAATGGAAGACCAAATAAGTACAGTCCTCCATTGGAGTCATCAGAAGGAACCCAAACAAGCAAAAAGCAAAGATGAAGCAAAAAGATTAGGCAAAAAGGAAATATTTAAACTTTTATACATTTGTCTCAATGATGTCCATCATTAGCAGAACAAAGACTTGAGGAAACATCAGTGGACCTCAACACAAATTATGACATTAGCAGAAAAGGGAAAAAATTATCATGGTAAATAGGATTATAAAACCTGGGGTCCAAAATTCATGAGCCATGGACTTAAATGGAAATACTAATGGGCATCACTGAAAGTAACAATATCCCCCTTCCACCATGCGGTGGGGGATAAAAACCGTTTTTTTTAAATTGATTAATTTTTTTCTCAATATTTAAAGTTCATGGAATATCCTTTTTTCTGGTTTAATTTTTTTGAGGTGGCTGGGTGAGGAAGGGAGAGGGGTTGAGAAGATGGTACTGGGATTTGTTTGAAAGCTATCATAAAACCACCATGATGATAACTCTATTTTCACTCCCCTATAAGCAAATGTACTTTGACTGATCATTCCAGACAGATGCCTCAGGCAAGCTGACGCTGCCAGAGTTCAAATACCTGTGGAACAAGCTCAAATGCTGGAAGGTACTGCACTTATACCTCAAAAGGATTGTCTTCATAATGGTTACTACCTTGCTAAGAGAAGGGAAAACTCACCAGTTTAAATGCAATTATTGAAACATTGGCTTAGTTTAAATAATTATCTCTCATCATGGAGTAAGGTAGTATTCCATATCGCGGTGTGGTGGAAAACTCGAAACCTTACTCAAGTAACTCCAGTCACAATACAGGTTGAATCATTTATTTAATACATGATCATGGAGAAAGACAATCAATGCAATGTGATTGCTTACTGGCTTGATGTTCCAAACACAGTTTCTTATATTGGGAAGAGAAATGGGGAGGGTGATCCACTCACATGTCAGTGAATTGACGAAAAACATTCTGCTAAGACACAAACAAAGTTTTCAAGGATGTGGTCATGACTCTGCTTCAAATGCAAATTCCTTTGGTACGTCCTCGAGCACTTTCAAGCTTTCTCAGATATTTGCATTCCTCTGCTGAAAAATATTTGTTTCAGCATGATCAATACAGAAACACCAAATGCTTTGCGATAGCCATGTGATCCACAGAGCTTTCTATCTCCTGATATGTCCATGCTCACATTTCACAAGGTGAGATTAATTATTTTACTTCCACAGCGGGATAATTGATACGGGGAAAAAATGGCCACCCATTCAAATGTGTACACAATGATATGCTCATGAACTCGGATAGAGTGAACTCATAAGCATATAAAAGCCATAACTTTTATTCTCGAGCGCTTTCTGCACTACCAAGATTTAAAAAGACGCCAGAATACATTGCTAAAGTACCACAATGACAGATCGCTCAATCACCAATTTGTACTTCTTCCCCTCTAAAAATGATGTTAAAGTGTAGCCTGACCTATCTCAATAACTGCTTAAACCATGATGGTATTTCCAACGCAAGGGAGTTACTTTGTCTCTGGGCTTGTGCACACAACCCAAAATTTAAAAAAATAATTAAACATTAAGCGTTTTATGACAAGAAGATATCAAACGCAAATGTGGGCTCAACCAAACCAGGCCAGGGTCGCGAGGGGGGGGGGTGGACAGTGGACAGAACCATTCCGAAAGCAATACATAACCAGACCATCACCCAAATCAACAGAGACAAATATTAAAACAATTTAATAACATAGATGGATTTAATCCATACCAAAATAACAAAATATATAAAACATAAAGCATTTTATTACTTGAAAGAAATTGCACGTGAAAAATTAAGTTAAAAAGTATATAAAACACGAGAAAGCAAAAGCCACCACAACTTTTTGGGGGATATGTATAAAATTTGGCAGTGTGAGGAGCAAAGATGGGTTGATTGTTAATGTGATGTTCATCACAGCCTTTTTAGATGCTGAATACTGAATAATTAATATACAACAACACACAACAAGGAAGATCAAAATAGAGATCCAAAATGTAAAGCCTATCTGCATTCAAAATGTATAGCCTTTTATATTCAGTCGTCGTTGTCTTCTTCCTCCGCTTCTTCTTCATTATATAATCTTCTTCATATCTTCTTGTTCTATATATATATATATATATATATATATATATATATATATATATATATATATATATATATATATATATATATATATATATATATATATATATATATATATCATTTTATGAAGAAAAAAAAATTGAACGTCATTTAGTTTCACAGGCAGAGCGGTCCCCCCCCCCCTCCCTATGTCATTTGGGTTTTATAAGTTTATCATCTGCTGTGTGGTTTGCAGTGCCATGGGGATTGCATAACAAGCCAAGTTATGTATGCACTTTGAGTGGTGATAAAGCAGCAAACATGGTGTGTTTACTTGACTTTATATTCCACTAGTAGTGGTACCCAGCGTTTCCGGGCATCGTCGAGTCCCTCTTCCCACCCCACCCCTTCCTCTGCCTCTGGCTCTTCCCATCCCACCCCCTGAGGGAGAAATTTAATGATATGGCTGAAAGAAGTGATGCTGTAGATGCTTATCCTCATCGCCATGTAATGATTCTGGGATTTGTTCAGTTACCAAGTTTCTTGTAGAGCGCATGCCAAGTGGCTTAGGCACCCAAGGAAGCACTCCAATCAAAACTGTTGACAAGGAACGGCTGGCTTGGCAAGCACTAGCTAGCTGCTTGATAATAATTGAACACACCACTGGACATCTCAACAAAATACAGTAAATACAAAAGGACTGTTTTTTTTAATTAAATATTTCAAATATTAATCATGACGACGATGATCCTTGTAATGAAAAGGTACCTTGTTCAGTTTTAAAACGTACATAAACTCAGAGGTGGTGTGTGTGTGTGTGTGTGTGTGTGTGTGTGTGTATGTGTGTGTGTATGTGTGTGTGTGTGTGTGTGTGTGTGTGTGTGTGTGTGTGTGTGTGTGTGTGTGTGTGTGTGTGTGTGTGTGTGTGTGTGTGTGTGTGCGTGCAAGTGGACGTATACATTTCATACAACTTTAAAGTGTGCATGTACATAAATATATCTCGGGAATTTCCCCGGCTTCCCGACTAATGAATTATGGACAGGTATTTCATGACCAAGCCAATTTTAATGTTTATTTACTTTACAAAATAGTACATATCCATCAGTTTGTGCATAACCTTGAAAAGTAGGGCGAAAACCAAAAACATTTTAAAAATAAAATATCACGATTTTCTTTCCTCTACATTTGAGAATTAACGAACTTTCATTGGGCGGTGTTTATTAGACCACTGCCACAATCGCTGCGGACAAAACATGCATTACCTCGTTTGAGTTGTTATCAAAAATGTACCTTTGTTTCCTCAAAACGGTATCTTCATTTAATGACAGAACATGCATTGTTCAGTTTTTAAATGTATATCAGAGGCCTATAAACAATCTGAGCTATGTGGAAAGCAAAAAAGATGGCGGTGATTTCTGGATGGCTGGAGGGAAGGGAGTAGGAAGGCATGGCCTGTAGAATTGGTGGTGCTTATGACCCACCCACAGACCCACACATCTACCTACAGACTCACACATCTACCCACTGCCCCACAATCCACTCACTGCCCCACAATCCACTCACAGACCCACAATCCACCCACATACCCACAGTCCACACATCCACCCACAGACGCACAATCCACCCACACTCACACATCCACCCACAGACTCACACATCCACCCACAGACTCACACATCCACCCACAGACTCACACATCCACCCACAGACCCACAATCCACCTACAGACTCACACATCCACCCACAGACACAAACTCAGCTTTATATATTCGATGTATTAGACACAAATGTTGATCTGAACTGCAATACCATGGAATATGATAGTATCACAGCACACAGCAGTCTCAGGGAATACTGTAGTGTCACGGAGTATGGTAGTATCATGGAGTATTACCATACTCCATATTATCCACAACAAAATATATAAAACATTAAGCATTTTATTACTTACAAAAAAAAAAAACATCAAAAAAGTAAAAACACAGAGGGATGAAATCTCAAAAAAACAACAAAACAAGGTCGGAATGACACCACATTATGATGACACAATATAACACCACTATCCTCTTATGGAATACCATCATGGCATCTTTTGACATTTTACTTTTGCTGTGTAATTGTGAAGGATGAAGAAAAAGAACAAAGAAGAATAACCACAAAGAATGATACCATATTACGATGCCACGATATGACACTACAATGTTCATATAGTTTAGCATCACGATATCTTTTGACATTTTGCATTTGTTTTGGGATTATGATGGAACAACGTCAAAAGATATCCTGATGCTAATCCTTTCGAGGATTGTGGAGTCGTATTGTATTATCGTAATATGGTGTCAATCCTACCTTGTTTGGTTGTTTTTTTTTGAGATTCGATCCCTCTGTTTTTACATTTTTGTTAATGTTTTTTTCTTCTTGTGATATATATGAGCAGGAACTCCCACCTATATCTTTCTTGGCTCACCTTTGCTGGACAATGTGCTGCGGAACGTTCTTGGAAATGCACTATATACATATATAATATGACATGCGTATGTATATTCTAGTGTTGTATTTTTAATTTTCTGAATTTTGTTTTTCACATGGAAGTTGTGGGTTACGATGTGTAAATAAAGGTGTAAAAAGTCTGATTTAATGTAACTTAATTCCAGGCTATAAGGCAACAAAAGGTAAAAGTTTTGAAAGGGGGTGTAGACTTACTATAGGCATTATATATATATATATATATATATATATATATATATATATATATATATATATATATATATATATATATATATATATATATATATATATATTGTTGCGGGCTGGAGACTGGTGGTGGGGGAAGTTACGTCGTCTCCCACCAGACTCCCGGAATTGTAGGCCGTCGCTCACGGATAACTCCGTGAGGCGGCGGGTCGCTTAACCGACCGTGGACGCCAATACCTCCACCGGGTAGCGTTGGGTCTTTTTGTCTCAAACTAATTTACCTAATTAACCACACGGTGTCGTCTACCGGGGAACCACGCCCTCGGCACGT
>NC_140969.1:93048357-93075857 GCF_056783735.1 Eptatretus burgeri
TGTGTGTGTGTGTGTGTGTGTGTGTGTGTGTGTGTGTGTGTGTGTGTGTGTGTGTGTGTGTATATATATATATATATATATATATATATATATATATATATATATATATGTATATATATATATATATATATATATATATATATATATATTTGGCTAATGCTGTCTGTCTGTCTGTCTGTCTGTCT
Organism: Eptatretus burgeri; assembly: GCF_056783735.1. Taxonomy (NCBI): domain Eukaryota; kingdom Metazoa; phylum Chordata; class Myxini; order Myxiniformes; family Myxinidae; genus Eptatretus; species Eptatretus burgeri. The sequence goes on from NC_140969.1 coordinate 93,048,543, forward strand.
GTCCCACCTTGAAACATGGGGACGCTTCTCGGAGAGAAACAATTTTTATGTAAAAGTTCCTTCAAATTCACCTAAACCTTGAGGAACATTATGATTTTTTCAATCAGACCAAAAAAAATTGAACTTGGGCGGTGCATAGGTAACAAGCCGCTGCCTCGTTTGCTCCCAAAAAGGTTTTTTTTCTTTGCTGTTAAGAAATGTATATCCTCCCATTTGGAGCTCTTTCAAGCAGCGCAAGACTAAAAGAATTCTTTCTGTGTACAGTCCTTCCCGATTCTATCTGCAGACATTGCATGACATCATCACCGGGCACTGAAAGGTCGTATTCAGATTTCACTCTGTTTCTTTGTTTTCTTGTTTGTCTGGGTAATATCTTAGCCATCCTTTGAGCTCAGAAGCTGATATTTGGATAGAACAGTGACCAAGTGATTTGGTGAAAAGGGTATTTTTGATTTATTGATCAATTACTTATTTAAATTTTCGATTAATTACTTAATTTTCAAAAAGTTACAGATTCGGATGAAACAGTGGTGGTTTTGGTATGCTATTGGCCAATAAAGAAATTAATTACTTTACGATTATTATTTATTTATTTATTATTATTTTACGCAATTGATCAATCAATTAAATCATTGCACACCACTACTCCCTTCCAATTTTGTCTCCAAATGCTGCACGGCAGCATCGCCAGGTGCCGAAGGCGCTCTGGCAATGTCATGCGCTGGAGAATGTTATTTATTTACTAGACGACCCGTGAACCCGATGGGTTCCCGTTGTGACAGCGGTTGATTAAAAAAAATCATTTCAACAACAACAAAAAAGATAGCTCCAGCGAACAATACCGCTGAGGTTGTTTGCATTGATCAAATAATCCCGAAGAGTACTTCACTGAATCGGGAATTGATTTTTTAATATTTTTTTTCGTTGCCCGATTTTAACGAAACTTGATATTACGCGTCAATGTGAAAAAAAAAACGGAGAAAAGAAAGTCAAAGAAATTATTGTGCGTAATCTTCTAAACACAATTTTATTTATAAATGAACACGGAAGTATTTCATCAAAATGGCGATGTTTATTTTATGCTTAAAAATCAATCGTTCTTTGTCTATACTAAATGTTTTAGATTTTAAAATAAATCATTTCAAGAAAAAAGCAATAGATAGCTCCAGCGAACTATACCGCTGAGGTTGTTTGCATTGATCAAATAAGCCTGGAGTACTTCATGAATGGGGAATTTATTTTTTAATAATTTTTTCATTGCCCAATTTGAACGAAACTTGATACTGCACACCGCAGGAGAATGGTGAGTAAGGTGGGCCGAAAATGTTTGCACTATCGTGTACCGTTTTGGCTGTATTTTGGGAACATACATACATGCATACATACATACATACATACATACACACATACATACATACAAGATGAGAGTTTTAGTAATATATAGATTTGGCATGGGAGCGGTGTACTTTTTTGTGCACATTGTTGAGGCTCGTATGAGAGCTAACACACAACACACAGCAAGGAGGGCATGAGACAAGAGGGGTAGGAGAGGGAAGGACAAAACAATGGGGAACAGAGACATTAGGAGATCTGTGGGAGGGAGAGGGATGGGCGGGGAACACGGAGTATACAAGATGGACATTACATGGACTTTCAGGAAGGAAAGCAGGGAATTTGAAGGAGGTTGGTTTGGGGTCAATTAATGGGGGTAGAAAAAGATCGAGGTTTTGGATGGGGGAAGATAGGTGGTGGGTGAATGGCTGTTTTGAAGGCCTGGAGGGAAGAATGGGATTGAAGAGAATGTGGGAATTTATTTCAAAGGTGGGGAAAAAGACGAATGAAAGAGTGAAGGTGATGTATGTACCTCTACTTGTTTTGTTTTTTTTCATGTCGTATTTTTTTAACACGGGCTTCTGCTCGTCTTATATAAAACTAGAGGTCTTATCTTTCCAAACCTGTTAAAAAATGTATTATTCCATTTGTCAGTTGAGCAATCCTGCCATTTTTTTAGGAAGCATTTCACTGCCATCCCGAAGTTATCCTGAACACTTCATAGACAACCACACCACATGCTATCCACATGGAACCAAGTTTGGACTTGGTTCCATGTGGATAGCAGATCAGGTGGAGCAGGAATCTTACCTCGTATCCATGGGGCAGTCATTGGTGAAGCTGTTTGGTTTTATTAGCAGTAATGCAACGACTTAGTAGTTCTCCAAACACGAGCTTGGGTTCCAGAAACTCAGAATCCAAATCCTTAATATTGCTTCCTTCAGTGATATTTATACGCACAAACTCTGCCACACCAATTCAGTATCCTCACCACAAACTACACCAAAGATCCCCACACCAATGAATAGCTGCTTTGTTATTCCCAAACTAAAAAAGAAACAAACAAAAAACGACTTGCAATCGGCTCCGTCTGTCTGTCTGTCTGTCATGCCATTTCCTCCGAAATTGTTGTACAGAAATTCACCAAACTTGGTAGTTATGATTTCCACGTGGCAAGAAGGTGTAAGAGCAGTATCATTTTTGGCACCACCCCTTGGGGTGGGGTGATAAGGTCAAATACCAAAAAAATGCAATTACGGGCACATTTTAAAACATTTTCGAATTAAACTTTGTATATGCAATCAACATTGGGGGACGGATGAAATATGGAACGATTTTCTGGATATGAATCCCGGTTCATGCCCCAGGGGTCACAGGGTGACTAAGGGTCACAGGGGTCAAAACAAGGGAAAAAAAATCATCGCAAAAATTGATGTTGGGTCATTCCTGGTGGAAACTTTTTACCACATTTCAACTTTTCTTTAGGTGGGAAGTGTGAGGATTTGCATTGGCGCCTCATCGATTTCGCTCTCGGTATTTTTGTCATTTGTGGGTGGTTGGGGAGGGGGTGGGGTGGGGGGGTGGAGGTACATCAACCATTCGTTTAGTCTGCACGTACCAAATTATTTTGAAATGGTATTTCTTTTTTAATGGCTGGTGTGGGATCGATTCCCATGGTTTCTCACGTGCCAACCCACACTTGGCAAGTATGGCGAGTATGCAAAACACCATTTAGCACGAGTTTAGAGAGGCTTTTAACCTGAAGTGGATTAATATCAGCCAGTTTATGGTTACAGTTGATGCTGATTGATTATTGACATACGTGTGTACCTTTTCTAGGGAATCTTCCAACAGTTTGATTCTGACAAGTCTGGGAGCATGACATCCTATGAGTTACGCTTGGCAGTTAATGCAGCAGGTGAGATTACCTGGTACATTATGGCAAAGTTTGTTTTTCGTATCTTCCTGTAATGCACACTGGTACATCTGCAGAGATATTTGGTGACCTAGAATTGTTCTGTTTATACCTTGGTGTCAAACTTGTGAATTTGAGCTTCTCTGTCTTCATATGGCATTTTCTACTTGCTCCCCTCTCCCCACCCCAACTGGTCCATTTGTGGAGTAATCAACCTGAATCCATCAAGTCTTGTTCTTCCCTCCAATCTTTTTCCCCTCACTTATTTTAATCTCTATTATGACCTGTGAACCTTTCTCTTCTCGCTGACCTTTCCCTTATGCCCACGTGTACCTTTTTACCCTCACCAGAGAATACATTACATTTGCATCCGTTTGTTAGTTTGTCTGTCTGTTTGTCTGTCCGCATATAATGTTGCTAATGGAGGCCAGAAAAGCCAGCTGGTAGTAGCCAGTATTACACGTTGTCATTTTTTTCAACTGAGTACCTCTATAAAATATGTTCAATGAGAATGTTATTACATTTATAAAAAAATTTAAATTCTCATATCTGGATCTGGATTCGGATCTTCACCAAAATCGAATCAATTCGTCCTTGTCACACACCTAATGTGTCCACTAAGTTTATTCTGAATCCGTCCACAACTTTTTGACATATCATGCTATGTATCGTTTTTGGCCTGATCTCTCAATGGTGAAGAATCACTTTTAAAAATTCTAGTAGTAAGATCCGGATCTTCACCAAAATCTCATCAGTTCGTCCTTGTCACACACCGAACCTGTCCACAAAATTTCTTCCGAATCCGTCCACAACTTTTTGACATATCCTGCACACAAACAAATAAACTGACAAACAAACAGACAGACAGAGATGAAAACATAACCTCCTTCCACCTTCGGTGGCAGACGTAAATATCTACAATTAGAAAGCGAGTCAGTCTATAAAAGATGTACATTTATAATGGAAGTATATCTATAAAGTATGTACAATTAGAATGTGAGCATGTCAATAAAGTATGTAGTATTAGAATGTGAGTACATCTATAAAGGATGTACTGTGTGAAATGCAAGTAAGTCTGCAGAGTATGTACGATTAGTCTATCACAATGAGAACACGTATATAAAGTACGTACTATCAGAATGCGAGTACGTCTATAAAGGATGTACTGTGAGAAATGCGAGTACGTCTATAAAGGATGTTCTATTACAATGTGAGCACATCCATAAATTATGTACTTCTTCTTACATATGGCAGCTTGGCTGCCGGTGAGCTATTATTTTGTTAGGGCGTGACTATACCACTGATGCTATGCCCCTATACTGCACCAGTACACTGGTACTCATTCTGTCAACATTGGAAAGATGACAGGCTCAGTCAACCACACCTGGTGTTAATTCAGTGGCCAACGGGGCTCAAACTCAGAATGCTAAGATCCCAAGCCAGCCACCCTAACCACTAAGCCAACACCAGGCTTAATTGTGTACTCTTAGAATGCTAGTATGTCTCTAAAGTTGGCACTACACTATTAGAATGCGAGCATATCTAAAAAGTACATACTGTGCTATTAGAATGCAAGTACGTCTTTAAAGGATGTACTGTTAAAAACGTGAGTATGTCTTTCAAGTAGGTGTATTAATAATGTAAGCGCATCTATAAAGTACGTACTATTAGATAGTGCATACTTCTAGAAAGTACAGAACGTGACCACGTCTATAAAATACATACAGTTGGAGTGTGAATCTATGCAATAAAACCAAAAAGGTTTATTTTTCCTCTGTATGAACATAAGCTACATTGCCAATGCATCGACTACACACCACACACCACACACAACACAAACACACACCACACAAAACAAGTCCTGGCGAGGGTCTGTAATCTTTGGTTGCTCTATCTAGTTCATTCCCCTGTCCTTCCTACTTGCATGTCTCACATTTGCCTTGACTCTCCTCTTTTTGTGATGTATTATATACGTTTGTCTGTGTTGTTGTTGTTGTTGTTGTTGTTGTTGTTGTTCTTGTTTGTCTATAATTTGCCTGTTTTTTCCATGCTCCCGATCTGCTTGTTACTCTGATCCACCGTGGGTGTATTGGCCTCACATCCTCATAGTTATTGTTGAGCACTTTCATGAGCATTATCCTCTGATTGAATTGTAAAAATAAAAGCAGTTGCTGTTTGGTTGGCAATATTAGGTGAAGCATTTTTCTCACAAACAAAGTTGGGAATGTCTGAAATGGTGTTACCATGAAGTTTTGTCAGTGATGGAAATGGGCTTCAATCGCTGTGTGATTTTAAACATGATCTTTCCATGCTTCCTGGCAAGACCAATCAGTTAACATTATTGTGGACCATTTGCAATTTTTCAGGTTACCAAATGAACAACCAGCTGTATCAGATAATCAGCATGCGTTATGCTGATGAAAACCTAAACATCGACTTTGATAACTTCATCACATGCCTTGTACGGTTAGAAGGCATGTTCAGTGAGTTACTATTTCCATTAATACTTTCTCAATCATTTTTCCTCCTTATGTGAATGAAGATAAGCAAAAGTATAATTGAGCCAGTGAGAAGTAAATTGGCTGGGTCTCATATTGAAGGCCAAATTGAGTGTAGTGTTCCAAGTAATCTTTCAAGGTCAATACACCTTTGGGGTTGACGTCAGTTTTCAACAAAATGTTTGAGGCTGATTCAGATTTTATTTATTTATTTTTTCATTGGGGTTGAAAAAAGATTCTAAATGGGGAACCTGAACTTTGAAGTCCTTTTCCTCAGAAATTATCATGTTGGATAGCCCAGTTTACTTCTCAGAAGCTCAATTCAATTAACATGGCCATCAAGTTAATGTCCCGAAACATTTTCTATTATTATCATTACTAAAGACAATGATCAATGTCCATAAATTTCATTTAAAGCAAATATATTTTCAGATATATCATACTTTTGTTTTTGTCTTTTTGCCCCAATGAAATCGATGTAATTCTGTGATTTTAAGTATGAAAGAAAAACACTCAAGCAATATTGCCAATGACTGCTGATGAGATCTAGTTTGCATGAAAAAGAGAAAAGCCTATGAAGATGATGATAATCTTTCAAGATGCAGTCAAAGACGTTGGTGAACTGCGCCAAAGAAAATTGCCAGAGCTATTTACAAAGTGTCTGGAAGATTAAAATAAAATAAAAAATCTCCCTAACTTGGAAAAAAACCCCTCACAGTTGATACAAATCCACACACAAAAAAGGAGATAACTCGAGCAGGACTCGAGAGAGCGCAAACCTCCGCCGGGCTGAACAGCTCTTGCTCCAGCTTCTCTGCTCGAATTCCCTGTTCCTTTTCTTTGTTTGCATTTTTTCCAGCTCCGACTTTCTTCCCGCCAATGTCTCTTCATCACCTTCTGGGCTTCGCTTTTGGAGGACTGCAGTTCAGCACGCAACGCTCTGATCTCCTGGCGTAAGCTCTCTATCAGATCTTTCACCTGAAATCACCATTACTGGACTCACACGCTCAGCCAGCACAGATTCCCTCGTTTCTGGCCCCTGTTCCCCATCGCACCAGAGTTGCTCCTCCATGGGACGGGAGACTCGGAGACTTGGATCTGGTATGACCTAGGTGAGAGGTGCCAGACAACACTGTCCAGCCTGTGTCATGGAGGTAGCATGTGGTTGATTCAAAGATGCAGAATTTGCTTCAAAAAGGCTGAGCTCACTGTCATTATCGGCAAACAGCTCCACTGTCAGCTGAAAAACGGCGCCAATGCCACTCTCTCCCGCAGCGCAAAGCTCCCCATTTGTCACTGCCAAGCCAGATGGAAAAACCGGCCATCCAATGTTGCAGTCAACTTTCTTTATGATCAATATGATGTAGATGGACACAAGCCAACCACAACGGACATGACGTTGGCTCTACACATGACCAAGCTCCTTTAATCAAATAACTTGAAGTGAGGAATCCTGCAGAACATTGCAGTGTTCACCACGCAAAAGCTTGTGGAGCAAATTGCAGAACTTCCAGCTGAGAACAGAGTTGCTGGAAAAGGAAAAAGTGCCTGCTACATTCCAGAAGGTGTTGGCACCTTGTTCTCGGTGGGTGCCCAAGATGCAAATGCGGACCTGTTTCTCTTCCAAGCCTGTACTTGACTCACTCTGGCCGAATTCAAGAGGAGCCTCCCGCTCAGCCAACAGGAAGTCATAGTCGCTGCAACTCTCCTCCTCTACATGTTCTGTAAGTGTTCAAACATTGGCTCTGCCAAATCTGCTTGACCCTGTTCAGGAACAACCCCAATGTCAAAGTGCAGTTAGTCCAACTCAACTTCATACAATTCAGTCAATCTAAGCATGGTCTCAACAGAACCATCCATGTCACAATTGAGATTAACAGAAACTTTCCGTTCCATCACCTCTCCCTTGATGGTAGTGTCCCAAGTGTTCAGCTGCTCCTGTAACATCTCATTCATCCTTTCCACAGTCAATTATGGCTCCCATAAGCCTTTATCAACTAACACCTGCTCTTGTTCTGTTACACAAGTTTTCAACTTTTGCACGTCCTCGGTCAAACCACCACCCTGACACTTACAAAATCCAAATTCCTCTACCTGTTCTGTAGCATCACGGCATCCACACGGGTGCGATATCCTTCCAGGTCCTCATTTACCTTGTCAATTATTCGATTTTGCATGTACCGTATATTGGTTAGTCGATTTTGTTATTCTGTCTGTTGGGTAGTCGATCTCGTCCAAAAATAAAATTTTATCAAAAAATTTTTTTTGGGAAATTTGTTCTACCCTTATTATCGGTATTTCTGTTGATATGTTTGTCTGTCTGTCTGTCCCTCTGTTCGGTCCAGTGCTCCGTTAATACAATGGCGATTTCAATTAAACTTGGTTGGTAGGTTCATACCATGACCTAGTTGTGTGCAAATGAGAACCGTTGCTATGGGCACCACCGTTGCCTAGCAACGGGACTGAAATTTTTGAAAAATCATAAAAAATTTATTTTTTAGAAAATCAAAAATCGGGCCAAGAGCGACTGTGGGCAGTACATTCAGCCATATTGTCAAAAATTTCCAGCCAGATCCTATGAAAACTGTCAGAGAAGATAGACTTTGAATGAACCCTGGTCGAAAACAATAAAAAAAACTAGAACGGGCACTCAGTAGAGCGCATACCTTCGCCAACGCTACATTTTGCCCCCCCCCAAGAAACCGTTGATTGTGAGGGTATTTAATCCCATACCACATCTGCCATCTCATATGTGTTATGATGGCTTAAAAACATTAAATTTCCCGCTGTTTGACACTGATTCACGTACATTGTACAATTTCTGTATGAACTCCCTGACCTTTTTGGGTGTCGGTGTAAAATCAATCTGATGACAACTGGTCACATTATAAGAAATAAGTTCAGTGACACCCTCCCCCCCCCCCCCCCCAATGCTTTAAACTCACCAATAAAGTCACTGTCAAATATTACACATCACAGGACAGGGAATTGAATTCGAAACATTTTGAATCTACTTACATGCAAATTGTATAAGAATTGACCGCGTTATGATAATAAAGGTCGTTGACCCCCCTGACCTTTGACCCAAACCGCTAACAAATGTAATGACGTCATTGTGTCATATCGTATATCACAAGATTGGGCATTGAATTCACATCTTGGCATTGGTTGCATGCAAATTGGATAAAAATCGACCGCACTATGGCAAAATGACAATTTTGACCTTTTCATGACCTCGACCTTGACCTTTGTACTCTTAATTTTGTAATTGGTATTAGAGTGTGGGGAACAGAACAGTCAACATTTTGGTGTTGGTTTCATGCAAATCAGATAAGAATTGACCGTGTTATGACTAAAACCGCACATTTTGCAATGTCGTGACCCCCCCTGACCTTTGAGTCCCAACCGCTAATAAGGGTTATTACGTCATTGTGTCATGTCACATATCACAAGATGGGGCATTGAATTCTGAACATTTTGGCATTAGTTGCATGCAAATTGGATACAAATTGACCACGCTATGGTAAAAAGACGATTTTGACCTTTTCATGACCTTGACCTTGACCTTTGACCCGATCGCTCCCAAAATCTAATCAAATGGAACTCGGATAATAACCAATCATCCCACCAAATTTGCTGCGATTCAGTTCAACACTTTTGGAGTTATGCGAATAACAAAAAAACAAACAAACACATATTCACAAATAAATAAATAAATACACGGCGATCAAAACATAACCTTCGCAACAAAGTTTGCGAAGGTAACAAAGTTCGTTATATCTCAGAGACTATGAGTCAGATATACATGAAACTGGTATGGTAGGTTCATGGTATGTCCTTGTTATGTGTGAGAAAGAACCGTTGCTATGGACCCCTCCGTTGCCTAGCAACGGCCGAAAAACCTCAATGTGGGGGTATTTTAATGAAAAAACAATCTGCAGCATTAACCCTTGAAGCAAGAATCATGAATTTTCTTGTGCTTAATCCTCAGGTCATTCCCCATCGAACGGGCCCATCGCGTCAGGTTATTTTGGGTAATCGACTACCCATGTCCGCCTACCGGCTTGTCTGTCGCCTGCAGGTCACAATTTTAAACCGATTTTCACGAAACTTCACCACATGATAGAGTTTGTCATAAGGAAGAACCCTATTGTTTTTGAGGTCAAAAGTTCAAAAGGTCAACATAGGCTAAAAGTCAACAACTTAGATGAGATTTTTATAATCCTCAATTTTCATCTGATTGACATGAAATTTGAAGAGTATTTTCAAATCAGGTCACTGAATTCAACCACCAATTATTTTTGAGGTCCACATCGGCCGAATTTCTAAAATTGTCAATTTTCATCCGATTAACTTGAAATTTGAAGAGGATTTATATTTCAGGTCACTGAATTCAACTGGGCAATTTTTTTTTAGGTCAACATAGATCAAAAGCTCAACGTAGGCCAAATGTTAACAACATAGGTGAGATTTCTAAATTCCTCAATTTTCATCTGATTGACTTGAAATTTGAAGAGGATTTATATTTCCGGTCACTCAATTAAACCTGCCAATTATTTTTGAGGTCAACATCAACCAAAAGGTCAACATAGGCCCAAGGTCAACAACTAAGGTGGTATTTCTAAAATCCTCAATTTTCATCCGATTGACTTGAAATTTGAAGAGGATTTATATTTCAGGTCACTGAATTCAACCACCAATTATTTTGGAGGTCCACATAGACCAAAAGGTCAACATAGCCTGAATTTCTAAAATTGGCAGTTTTCATCTGATTCACTTAAAATTTGAAGAGGAGTTGCATATATTTGGTCATTGAATTCAACCACCAATTATTTTTGAGGTCAAATTTGTTTTATGGATTTTGCAAGTATCGTGCTCTGTACGACGACTTCTTGTTTTATTTGTTGTCCCAATTTCTTCTTCGAACTTTTCCCCCAATTTAATTCCTTTGTTCATTAATTTCATCCTCCTTTCCAAAAATTTTATTTGATGTTCTTTTAATTTGTTCTATCAATTCACGCATCTGTTTCTCAATTTTATTTTTTATTCCATCTATTTGTTCACTTTTTTTTTTTTAATCCCTTTGTTCATTTTGTCTCCTTAGTTTTTCATCCCTTCGTTCATTTTGTTCATTCATATTGTTTTCTAATCGTTCATTATTTTGGTTCATTTGTTCACTTTCTTTATTCATTTGTTCCATTAATAAATGAAACAAGTCTTGCTTGGACATCACACCCGCTCCTTGCGTCTCATCCTCCACCACTGTGGGGGAGGAAGGACTGACGTTTGCATCTCATCCTCCACCACTGTGGGGGAGGAGGGACTGACGCTCCCACCCTATCATCATCACTCAATTCTCCCCTGGGCTCGCTTCCTTCATTCCTACTACCTTCCCTCTGAACCGCCATTTTGTGATTGTCCGCCATTTCCCGCACAAATTTCATCTCTTCAGAAAAAAAAGAAAAATTAACATTTCCAAGCATTCTCCCCCCCCCCCACCACCAATTATCATGATCAACAATTTCATGTCCCCTGTGAAATGTTGTTCAGAGTCTGAATACCACTCCTGACACCAAATGTCGTGTCCAGAGGGTCTGCCCCTACCTGGACGGATGGCCAAACAGTTCTCCCTTGGAGGCTTCTGTGAGATTCTGGCGCGCACGGCAAAGAAATGCCAGGCGCTTCACCAGGGCAGGGTTTTTACTCTCGAACCTACAACAGAAACACGGACACAAGCAAATTAAATAAATAATGATTCATTTAACAGAAAATCAACAATTGTAATGAAAATGAATCAAGACTTGAGGTAACCTAAATCTAAATCTAATTTTGAGGCACGTCCACATGCGCGCAGAAGCACACACACACACACACAGTCATATAAAATAAATAAATTAAAAGAAATCCCTTTTTCTTCCTTCACGTAGTTGAGTCCAGGCGATCTTTTTGCTGAGGAAGTGTGCTCGGACCGCGTTGTTGCTGTGCGGGTAACCGCACCCCCAAAAATGGCGCAGAGCAATTAGTGAGGCAATATTCAACGTCGGGGCTCCTAAAGTGCAGTGTAGCTTCTTCGTTGACCGCGCTTGCCGATCCCGCCTGCAGAATGGCTCCCTTTGTTGATATACATTAGGCTTCGAGGTCCGTCTCTCATGACCAACCAAGAGTCAATAGCCAGCGTCTTGCCCAGCATGTGGCCAATTTGCCTCAGTATGAATATGAGAATCACACAACTATTTTGTCATGCCGAGAGGAAAGCAAAGCGAGATCCTCCCTCCCAGCCATGTTCCTCTGACTCCCGTGTCCTCTCTCCCCTTCATACGTCGAAGGAAAGCCAGCCATTATGCCCTGCTCTTTCGACCGCTGATCCTACCTCTCTCGCTTCTGTCCCGTTACATTTGGCAGTTGGGGATTGTATCAACATCATCCATAATGGGTACTCGACAAATGGATCAACTTTCGACAAACAATAATCAACAAGATCCAAAGGGGGTTTGATTGTGGTTACTTCCCCTGTGAGCAATTCCGAGCGTTGGGAAGCTATTTGAGCAAACCGATCCCGAGCGATGGCAAGCTATTTAAATGAACCAGTGAGGAGAAAGCGAGCAGGAAGACACACAACTCTGATATATACTTTCTTGGCACGGCTCCTCCGAGTGCCATCGGTGATCCTTGTCAAGCAGCTGAGGCCCTACGACCTCTCGGGGAAAGCACTCTGGCTGGCTGCAAAAAAAAGCCAAACAATGATAATCAGTCACAGACAAGGACGAGATGGACATAGACCCCTCTTACACAGATGCGTAGGTCTGTGCTGCCACACCAAGCAGCCAGAATGTGTGCTGAAAAGGATAATGACTGCACCTCCTCCAGTGAGGAAGGGATCCCTGCCTCACGACAGGACAGCGCTCTACACCAAAGATAAAAGCTAAAACGGTGTCATCTGTTCAGCAACCAACAACTACTAGGCTTCAGACGAATCGTAGAAGATTAAACAACCAGAGCTGGAGCTTAGAGAAGGAAATCGTCCTCCATTGCAAAGTGTATTCTGCGCATGAAGCATGGGGGACTAGCGGTAAAGGAGAAAGATTAATGAACCAATTGAAAACGAACAAAGCTGGCAGCCAAGGCTGAAAGAGTTCCACTAAAGCCACAAATGAGCTATAAGTGGAGGCTGTCAGAGGTTCAGTGAAGATTTTGAAAAGAGCCCTTCGAACGAGGCTACGAGAATGAAACTTCACAGCTTAGTTTGTGAATCACTATCTTTTACCAAAAAATAGGTGGAGATTTTGAGTTCTGGGAGAACTCCCTCCCACCTCCTGAAACCCACAAATGGAGATAACAACCAACGAGAGGTACTTCATCCTATAGTTGTACCGAATGGCTCAACGTTTCGACCAGCAATACGACAAGCCGTACCTCCACTTGCCTTTCTCAAAAGCAAATTTTCACATCCTCCCTTTTTATATCTGGGTGGAGGGGGTGGGCCTACTCAGTTGAGCAATCACAGAGCTGATTCCCCTGGTGCATTGACAAATAGCCATGAACCGAACCAAGACCTAGCTTTATTCGTGCCATGCCAAGTGTGGCTTCAGGGAAGCAAACTTCACTTGAGCATCATTCCCATTAGTGCATGTCTGACGGGGGTGGGTGTAGTGATTGGGCTGTAGAAAATGCCCGTGTCGTTATGGCCACAGGCATTCCCACCCCTTGGGGTGGCAGTGCAGCGAGGAAGCGCCCCCCAACACTCCCTTCCTTGTGTGCAAATGTTCCTTTGTACTGTGCGTGTGTTTGAGAAGCATTATCCTGCGTGATGAATGTAGAAGTGCTGGGAAGAAAGAATTGGGGAAGGGAATTGGACTGGTCCAGATGAATAATTGTCTCTGACATTGAGGGAGCCACCAGCGTGTACAGGGTTGAACGGTTGGTTGATTGTGAATAATAAGAGACAAGATAGTGAAGAGTTGGATGAACGGATGGTTGATTGTGAATAATAAAAGAATGGGTGCATCAAGTGGTGAGGGAAATGGATACAGACAGACTGAAGACAAGAGTAAATTGACTGGGGGTTGAAGGGAAGACTGATGGGGGTGAAGGAGGGGTTGTTGAATTGAGGTTTGGTGAAGTGGATTGTTGGTGTATTGAAGCGTCAAATGGGAGACATCACACCGGCAATACACAGACTAACCTCACAAAGCATTTCCCCTATCAAAACACCTGGACAAAGCACAAAAGTTTACCTACCACATAAACTGATGAAATACGTAACTCATTCTGGGGAATCCTACGTGTACATTAATGCTCTCCCCTGGGGTACATTTCCAAAACCGTAACAATATGTAATGATGCAAGAATGCCCTCTTGCTTTGAAGAATGGAAAGAAAGGTGGAGGGGAGGACAGAAGGTTGGACTGGGGGGTGTTAAGAGGGGAAGCAGTTGGGAGAGGGGAGTTGAGGCTTGTTGTGGAGTGGTTTGATTTATTTAAGCAACATCTTTAGGGAGCACATAACTAAAGAATATTAAATTCCCATGATATTAACTGTTCTTTGGATAATATTGTTGAAGTCGCATTTTACATTCCACGGGTACCTACTTGCCCAGTATATTATCACTGTAATAATCATGGTTTTTGTGGGCTTTTTCCATATTCGAGAGGTTTAAAATAACCCATTTGTTTGTGTCTATGAACCCCCAGGAGCATTTCAAGCTTTTGACACTGATGGTGATGGCATCATAAAACTGAATGTACTTGAGGTATGGATCTGACACGTATGTTAATGTTTGACAAGTTGTGTAACTTAAAAGTTTTTTCTCGAATTTCATTTGTATGAGTGTAATGGTTTTTAAGTTGGGCTGAGAGAAGAGGTATGTGCACTCTTCTTTGAGCTGTCTAGCTTGAGGATGTTAAGCGAGAAGACCCATCTATCACCACCGGGAATGTTAGTTGACGATAACGATCCCAGGGTGCCTTTCGCGAAGAGTAGGGGAATTAACGCCGATTCGCCTGTACCCTGAATAAACTCCAAATTCCTGCCAGTCGAATGTTTGGCCATCTGGTCCCAAATAGACTTAAGATAGAATCGTTCTCCGTGGCTGACCCCACAAGGTGGGAATAATTGGGGTTGGGAAGGAAGAAGGAGAATTCTCTAAGGCATCTCACATAATTATTACATTCTGGTGCAAGAGAATTATCCCCTTAAGGATTGCATTTGATTATGATGGCATGCAACACATTCTCACATGTTGGCTGGTGTAGCGCAACTATTTGATGCACCCTTAAATTTCGGATGATTTTCGATGCATCATGTCACAGCAACTGAGCATAAAACAAGTCTTGAAAAAAAACAACAAAAAGAAAACGATGCAGTCAAGCATTAATACCACTGGAATTTCAGTTTTTTGTTTGTTTGATTGGAGCTTTGTAGGATCTTCAAAGTAAGAATGTTCTACGTTGCACGTTGCAGCAGCTGAATAATACCAAATGAAAAATGTAAAATAGAAAAGCCCACTTAACACAGCAATTGCTCTTAATGGCCAATTTACCTCTTTCAAATTCATCCTTGTATGATGGACTTTTCTAAATTATTTTACGATTCAATACATGATTAAAAAAAAATTCAAAAAGCAATGCACAAATCGCTCTCTGAAAAGTTTGTGAGGAGGGTTTGCGTGGGATGAGAGGGTCGAATGACACTTTTGATCGAATAGCTTTCACAAGCAGAGAGATTCATCAATGTGGGTGCCGTCCCTCGGACTGTGGCGTATTGGCATACGCGTGCAAAGCACAATGCGGAGAGCATTGTGGGGGCGTGGAGGAGTGGTGTTGGTAGTCACGTGTCCACAATGCATATAGTTGTTCGCGCCACTAGAGGCGTGGAGTAGTCTACAGTAGTGTACATCCGGACACGCAATAAACAGAGTTACAGCAACCCTCACGACTCTACGTGCCTCACTGCTCTCCGGACATTACATTGGCGACGAGGCCGTTTCGGATCGACGCGTGCAGAGTGCTTGGTTTTCCTCGGTGTTGACTTTGAGTCTTTGGCCGGAGCAATTGGATTGTAGGGCGCACGGAGCGCCGGGAAAAACAGCGCAGTTAGCGCGGTTCGAGTTCGATCACCTGGCGAGGAGCCCAGGGAAGCGCATCACGAGTTTCGCGCGCCCGCGGCCGCACGCACAGTCTTCGGTGCGGGTCGAGTCCTGCAGCCAGACATCTCGCCGTCGCCTGCGAATTCGCGTCGAGTGAACGGCAGGACGGCTCGAGGATGGCGGAAGGTCGGGGCACAGCGCACGGACGAGTGCCCGTCTTCGTCGGAGACAACTTCGAATTGTTTTCAGAGCAGTTGGGGTGCTATTTCCACGCGAATGATTTAGACGACGAGAGCAAGCGCAAATCGATCGTGCTCGCCTCGCTATTAACGGAACATTATCGACTGCTAAGTGATTTGGTGGCGCCGGACAAGCCCAGTGACGACGGCTGTCGTTTCAGGACGTGGTAGAGAAGATGAAAGCCCACATGGTGCCGGAGAAGTCATTGCAGCTGGCTCAATACCAGTTCGATCACCTCGCGAAGGGTGCGGAGCAGCGCGTCGCAGATTTTGTGGTGCGGGTGAAGCATTCGGCCGTGGCTTGCAAGTTCACGTCAGGGAAGCGTCCAGCTCGACTCAGAGATCGCTTTATTTCTGGGTTGCAAGATGCGAAGATGGTGTCGGCGATTCTGCGAATGCGAGGTGTCGACGTTACATTCCACTCGGCGGTCGAGACTGCTTCAGCTGTCGAGCAGACACTCAGAGATGTCCGCGCCATCGCCGGCCAGGGCGTGACGGGTGATCCCAGATGGGGCATGTTGGGTGACCCCGGGATCCACGCGATGACCCAGGTGCCCCAGGCCACGCGCACGCCTTTCGGTGCGGGCCGGGGGGCGCACGCCGCAGCACGGCCGCACGGGCAGCGAGATGAACACACAGGGGTGCTGGGGGTGTGGAAGACAGCACCTGCGGCGGGTGTGCCCATATAAAAACAGTGTGTGTTTGCATTGTCACAAGGTGGGACATCTGAAGCGTGTGTGTCGAATGGCGGGGGCCGCCGTTAAGGTCTTGGATAGCGAGGTGCGGGACGACCCCAGCGACCTGGAGCGCGGCCTGCAGCCTGGGCATAGCGATCCCGGCGGCCCGGAGCAGGAAATGCAGCCGATGTTGAGCCTGTTTTCAATTGGTCCGGAGGTGACAAGACCAATGACAGTGGAGGTTGAGGTGAACGGGGCACCGATTGTGTTTCGAGTTGAGACCAGAGCGGCGGTGTCGATCATAAGCGGGCGCACCGCTCGTGCACTCCCCGGTCTACGTCTTTTCAGGTCTACCCTCGCATTGCACACGTATACCGGTGAAGCGCTACCAGCGGTTGGCAGGGCACATGTCTTGGTCGCCCATCAAGGTCAGCGGGTTGCGCTCTCGCGGTTCGTGGTGCGAGGGGAGGGGCTCGCCCTTTTGGGCCGGGACTGGCTGGCTAGCCTCAGGCTAGACTGGATGGCGCCAGCCAGTGGCCTTGGACGTCCCGTGCCTTGGACGTCCCGTGCCGGGCACAATCCGGGACAGGTCGCCACTCCGACACAGGATACCAGCAAGCTGGAACTCATTTTGCCGACCTCGGAAGGATGCCAGGCAGAGTGTTAAACTGGGTGTCCCATCTGCTAGCATTAGTAGGTGGACGTTAAACATCCACCACGTCCTTCGCGAAGAGCGGGTGGACTTTCGCCGGCACCATGAAACAAGCTCCAAATTCCTGTCCAACCAACAGAGGGCATTGCATCAGCGGCACAGCCGCATACAAAGCCATTGATACTACCAGCAGCCTTGTGCTATATACGAAAGAAGATCTATAGAAAGTTAATCTGGAAGCTTTGGACTGTTCCACTGAATGCCCATGGTTTGAAGTGATGCATATTTATCCCGCGCGTGCAAAGCAGAAAGCGGGGTTAAGCAATTGGTTCACTTTGTCTGCCTGTGTACCGATGTCAGTCTATGATCCAGGAACAACTTGATTTCAATTTAACTTTGTATTTTGAATACTGTAGAACACAAATCGGAACAAGAACGTGCAGTTTAGCAGTACTTTGGGTCTGAAATTGGCAAATTGTACAGACTCTCGTCCCGATCACTCATGCACAGAGAGGAGTAAGGCAATTTTTAAGTGGTGTAGCTGCTTCCGTACTTGGAATGTCTATCCGGTCATCCGTCAAAATTTTTTTTAGCATGAACACTGAATTGACACAAGGGGTTGCTCGAGCTGCCCAGCATCAGGAGAAGGAAAAATCATTCCAAACAGGAAACTTACTATTTTTCAGGACTTCATAAAGGACACAAACAACAGGCACAAATAACTAATTTAACGTGCTAAATCAGGTGGTGGGAAGAAGATGCATAAACGACGGTAAACTTCCAGAAAAAAAATTTGCTACAACCTTTGAAACATTTATTTTATTTCAATTGAATTATATACTTGAACACTAGAACACAAATCACCTTTTTGGAGCTTTCAAAAATCTCAGTTTAGCAGTACCTGGGAAAACATTTTTGCTGTCTCATTCCCTGAGGGCAGAGTAACTGCGAGATTCAGCATTCAGACAAATATGACAGCACCTAGTACTGCTTGTTTAGTGCAAAAAGCAAAGCAAGAGTTTAAAAGACCCTTCCTACATCCTGTTTCTCAACACTGTGTGGAGTAAGGTGTTCAATGAACTCAAAGTATTTGATGGGATGGAGTTGGTATCAGTTGTGGGTTCACATTCAGATACCATTCCACTATTTGCATTGGTGCTATTTGAACTTCAATCCCAAAATAATTCTGGTCAAATCACCAGTGAACAACAAGTCATCCTTAATAAATTGCATACCTCAATTCAGGTCAGGTATGGGAGCATGTGCCAGAACAGCGCGTCGCTGCGTCCACTTTCCGCCGGTACTCCAGGGGCCTCCGTCTGGCCATCCCCCAGGCAGATGCCAGGCCCATCCCCATCTCCTTGAGATGATGGTCAACCTGTTGCAACCATGAGGCACGTGGTCAGCCCACTGGCCTCCTCCACTCATGAGACTCCCTCGCTGAGAGAATCTGGTGAGCAGGATCAGCATCAGGAAAACGAGCCACATGTCCATACAGCCGCAACTGACGCTCACGGACTATGCAGGTAACAAATCTCATCCGAGTCTCTCTCAGCAACCGCTCGTTGGACACAAAATCCGACCAGCGATAGCCAAGGATTCTCCGAAGAGACCTGGTACCAAAGGAATTAAGTCTCCGTCTCAGATCCTTGGTCAGAGTCCAAATCTCGCACCCATAGAGCAAGACTGGAAGTACCAAGGACCTGAAGACTCGGACTTTCGTCCTCCCGCACAGGTACCAGCAGCGCCACACCCCATGATTCAGTGAATCCATGACTCCCCAGGCCCGACCCAGACGTCTATTGACCTCTGACTCGCAGCCAGCAGAGACATGAATATCACTGCCAAGGTAAGTGAATCTCTCCACGACCTCAACATCCTCACCACAAACAGACACAGACAGGACAGCAGCATCCAAGATGTCACCGAAAGCCTGGATCTTAGTTTTGACCCAAGAAACCCGTAATCCCAACGGCTCCGACTCCTCATTCAGCACCTCGAGGGCCCCCAAGAGGATGTCTAAAGTCTCCGCAAAGATGACTGCATCATCTGCAAAATCAAGGTCCGAGATCTTGACATTTCCAAACAATGCACCGCAACTTGATCTCTCCGACATCCTCCCAAAAATCGAGTCCATACAAGTGCTGAAAAGTGTGGGGGCAAGTACACATCCCTGACGAACTCCAGTAACAACTGGAAATAAGTCAGAGATGGTACCACCACACTTCACAGCACTCTCAGTACCAGAGTAGAGTTCAGACATCAGATCGATCAGTTTTGGTGGCACCCCACGAAGACCAAGAATCCTCCAGAGGACATCCCGATTCACTGAATCGAACGCTTTACAGAGATCAACATAGGCTGCAAGCAGCCCCTGCCGAAACTCTCGTCTGCGTTCGGTGAGGACACGAAGAGCAAGGATACAGTCAATCGTTGACCTCTTTGGTGTAAAGCCTGACTGCTCTGGACGCTGGTGCTCAAGCAGATGGTGGCGAACCCTATCAAGAATTATCCGAGCAAAGACCTTGCCCGGCACTGAGAGCAGCGTCACCCCTCGGTAGTTGTTGCAGTCTTGGCGATCACCCTTCCCTTTCCAGAGAGGGACAACAAGGCCCCTCTTCCAATCAGTTGGGATGATGCCTGTGTTCCAGGCAGAGCACAAAACTGCATGCAACGACACGAGTGCAGCATTTCCACCAGCCTTGAGAAGTTCGGCATGGATGCCACAGATCCCTGGAGCTTTGCCCCGTTTCAACCGGTTCACCGCAGCCCGTGTTTCCACAAGCGAAGATGGACCACAGTTGATTCGAGGGTCAGCAACAGGGATTGTAACACCCTTGACGTCCAACTCAACAGCTGAGGGATCAGCCCGGTACAACCACTCAAAGTAACCGGCCCAGCGGGCCTTCACTTCAGACTCCTCTGTCAAGAGCCTACCACTCTCTGCTCGAACTGCAGTGCTCCGAGGGATGGGGTTGGATGAACGTAATGCGCGAATTCCCCTGTAAGCGGGACGAGAATCACCTGTCCACAGGTGATGCTCTACCCCCTCACAGATTCCTCGCACATAGGCCTCCTTGTCCACCCTCAGTGCACGTACAGTTTTACGCCTCAGCTCCCTGAACAGCTCAGCTCTGCCATTCAGCCTGGCCCTGCGACTCTGGTCAATGGTATCCAGTGTCCCTTGAGAGACAAAATTCTTCTTTGCCCTGCGGTGAGCTCCAAGGCATCCACCGGCAACATCAAGGACGGTGGTCTTGAAGGCACTCCACAACTCTTCAGGACCCCCAAAGCACCCAGACCCCCCAAGTGTCCACTCAGCCTGTTCGCAAACTCCTCAGCTACTCTCTCATCCCTGAGCTTGGCAACATCCAGCCTAGGCTGGGATGGTACCATTCTCCAGGATTTAAGGTGCAGCTTTAGAGTTGCTACAACAAGCCTGTGGTCAGTATTGAGGAACTGAGCACTCCGGTAGACCCTGCAGTTCTGGATCATCCTCCAACGACCGTCAATGAGGACATGGTCAATCTCCTTTGCCACACCGCCAGCGTTGGAATACCAAGTCCAGCGATGAGCTTGTGGGCGCTGAAACCATGAACCAGCCACCCTAAGTCCATGACTTCTTGCAAAGTCAAGGAACTTAGTGCCATTCTGGTTCATAGTTCCTGACCCATGGGGACCAACACACACCTCATAACCATCCCTATCAGTTCCAGTCGATGCATTGAAATCCCCCAAGACTAGAAGTGTATCTCGTCTGGGGCACTGATCAACCACAGACTCGAGCGTGGCGTAGAATGCATCCTTCACGGTGAGATCACTCGCCTCAGTCGGAGCATAGACAGAGACCAGGGAAATGACACCTAAGGAGTGACGAATCCTTAATCTCATAATACGCTCGTTGACCGGTGTTACCTCAATTATCATTGGGGTCAGCTTATTGGACACAGCTACAGCAACTCCTTGGGTATGGTAACCATCAGGGCGACCAGACCAATAGTAGGTGTAACCACCCACCATTATCTCGCCGCAATCCGGTCTCCGAACCTCAGAGAGAGCTGCAATCCCGATGTCCAAACGCTTGAGCTCAGATGATAACAGAGACAGGTAATCATCCTCTCTTAGGGATAGGACATACCTCAATTGCTTGGTTTTAACTGTCAAAATTTAATCTTTATCCATCCATTGGGACCATACTCTGCACAGAGCGTTGGTTCTGCCAAAGCAGTCTCCTTGGCTATTGGGCACAATCCGGGACAGGTCGCCACTCCGACACAGGATACCAGCAAGCTGGAACTCATTTTGCCGACCTCGGAAGGATGCCAGGCAGAGTCAACCCCACCTGGTATTAATTCAACAGCAAAGGGGGATTTGAACTCAGGATCCTAGGATCCAAGCCCACCACCCCAACCATTAAGCCAACACCAGTCATAATCCTTATCGTAATGGCAATATATTTCTTCACTGGATAAATACAAGGTATCTGAACATGCTGCATCTTTATTGTAAAGACTTTTTCATCTCGTTTTTAAAAAATACGCCTAATGATGCTCAAAAATGTAGCGAAATTTGACTCGTTCTACGAATCTTAGAAAAACCCCAGGATAAGTCGACAGACATATAGATTGCACAGTTCTCATGGGATAAGTTGAGTGTATGCAAGGTAATTACATTGTATACTTTTTCCTCTTGACAGTGGCTGCAGCTCACCATGTATGCATGAGAAATGTCCACATGAGGGCCATGACGAGGAGAGGCATTGTCTCGAGCATTATGGAACATTCAAGCAGTCTTCATCCAACTTCAATGATGCTCTGGATGTTGTTCATATGCCACTCAGTGTGTTGAAACCTCACAATTCAGCACATTTGCAAGCATTGAGCAATATTGGATGGATTGACCACCAGTTTGGTTGTGTGATTCGAAGAAGATGCCGATTAATTGTGACCTCATTCCTTCTAATCTCAAAATGCCAACATGAAAATTGAACGAATCGGAGAAAACACGCAGAACTGTGTTGTTTTTCTTCCCAATGAGTGTGGATGGATGATGTTTGAAACAAAATACTGGACCTCATTGTTTATATGATCTGTGCTTCATCTGGTGTCTCCACATACCTCCACCTGTCTCCTGCAAGATGGCACTTGTACAGCTTTCTGGCCTTTGTATTGCATTCCCGAATGTAAACTATGCTTTTAAATTGTTTATGCAGCCGCAAATCCTGTTTCATCACCCCGGCTGCAATATGTACTGATACACAGTCATGATACCATGTTACTCCGAGTGGGATGATTTTCTTGGGGTACCCAGTTCTTGGTTTTTGGAATGTTAGCTGCAGTCCTTTGGGGGTTTCCTTGTCATTGGTCTGTGTTGCTCAGCTTTTTCCTTTGCTTTTAATAATGCTGTGTATCCCTTTTAATGAAATGGTAAATTCACTTGCAATGACTGCAGTGTTTAATGATGTCCCTCGTGGAGTAACCATCATCGGAAATGGAGGTAATGTATCCCTCCCATCAGGATTCAATTTTCTGAGGCATGATTGCTCTTCAATGATGCTCTGAAACAGAAAGAAGATGCATTAATATCTTCATCTGACCCAAGTCGTACAACCTAACAGTGTTACATGAGCAATTTTAAGCATTTCAAGTTGTTACTATAATCTCCGAACACTTCTCCGTACAGTTATTCCAAATAAAAAGTTTTAATTTAAAGATTGTCTGAGAAACATAAAGCTATAGCTTAACTCAAGTCTAAGCTATCTAGCCTGGGTTTGAATCCCGACTCGGCTATAAACTGTCACCCCGATGTTTCGCAGGGAGGGTGAATCCTCAATGTGTGCGCCGGCCCTCGGGTGGATGTTAAACTGGGTGTCCCCGGTATTAGTTAATGGAAAGTTTTTTTTCTTAAAATATTGTTAACGGGCGATACGAGACCGCTGGAGATGAACTCCCAAGACGCCAAGTTCTTTTCTTGCATATGGCAGCTTGGCAGTCGGGTAACTATCATTCATGGGAAGTGCTGCTGTGCCGCTGAAGCTGTGCCCATCGACCAGTGTACTGGTACTCATTTCGCCGACCTCGGAAGAATGACAGGCTGAGTCACCCACACCTGGTGTTAATTCAGCAGCGAACAGGGCTCAAACTCAGGATCCTAAGCCAGCCGCAAAGCCAACACCAGGCTTAATAAGACGCCGAGTCGAGGCATTCCACACAAGTGACTGGTTTGGTTAGGATTTAGTAATCTAACCACAAGGCGGTTTCAGCGCACATGTACGGTTCTGAGGGGAATTTGATTATGCGGTGGCCAATCCTGTAGCTAAAAGTGCACAGAAACTCGCTTTAAAAGCGACAGGTTGAATAAATCATGACTGAGCATGCAAATACACACACGTGTAGATATATATATATATATATATATATATATATATATATATATATATATATATATATATATATATATATATATATATATATATATATATATATATATATATATATATATATATATATATATATATATATATATATATATATATATATATATATATATATATTTATATATATATATATATATATATATATATATATATTATATATATATATATATATATATATATATATATATATATATATATATATTTATATATATATATATATATATATATATTTATATATATATATATATATATATATATATATATATATTTATATATATATATATATATATATATATATATATATATATATATATATATATATATATATATATATATATATATATATATATATATATATATATATATATATATATATATATATATATATATATATATATATATATATATATATATATATATATATATATATATATATATATATATATATATATATATATATATATATATATATATATATATATATATATATATATATATATATATATATATATATATATATATATATTTATATATATATATATATATATATATATTTATATATATATTTATATATATATATATATATATATTTATATATATATATATATATATATATATATACTCCGTTTCCTCTTCGCCTGTGCTCCTGTTAGGGTCGCCACAGCGACCAACCGTCTCCATTTCGCTCTATCCTCCACATCTTCCATTGACACTCCAACCACCCGTCCTACCTAGGGGTCCGCCCTCACCGCATCCATGAACCTCATTTCTTATCCTTCCTCTTCTCCTCGCTCACTCCCAACGGATGTCCTTTGTCTCCAGCATCTCTCATACTCTCCACCTCCAGCTCCGCTTCCCTGTCTCTTTGTTAACTCCGTCCACTGCCTCCAAAACCATACAACATAGCTGGTCTCACTACTGCTCGCTTACATACTTTCCCCTTCACTCTTGCAGCTACCCTTCTGTCACAAATCACTCCAGCAACTCTTCTCCACCCACTCCATCCTGCCTGCACTCTCTTTTTCACTTCTCTCCCACACTCTCCGTTACTTTGGACAGTTGATCCCAAGTATTTAAACCAATCCACTTCCCCACCTCAACTCCTTGCAACTGCACCATACCACCACCCTCCCTCTCATTTACGCACATGTACTCCGTCTTACTCCTACTGACTAACATTCCTCTTCTCTCCAGTGCGTACCTCCACCTCTCAAGGCTCGATTCAGCCTGCTCCCTACTCTCCCTACAGATCATGATGTCATCCGCGAACATCATAGTCCATGGAGACTCCAGTCTGATCTCGTCCGTCAACCTATCCATCACCATTGCAAACAGGAAAGGGCTCAGAGTGGATCCTTGGTGCAATCCCACTTTAACCTTAAACCGGTCCGTCATTCCTACCGCACACCTCACCGCTGTCACACTGTCCTCATACATATCCTGCACGATCCTCACATACTTCTCCACCACTCCCGACTTCCTCATACACGGCCACAACTCCTCTCTTGGCACCCTATCAAAGAGCTTCTCTAAATCCACAAACACACAATGTAACTCTTTCTGGCCTTCCCTATACTTCTCCATCAACATTCTCAAAGCAAACATCGCATCAGTGGTGCTCTTTCCTGGCATAAACCCATATTGCTGCTCACAGATCGTCACCTCTCCTCTCAACCGAGCTTCCACTACTCTTTCCCACAACTTCATGGTGTGGCTTAACAACTTTATCCCTCTGTAATTTCTACAGCTCTGCACATCACCCTTATTCTTGAAAATCGGAACCAGTACACTTAATCTCCACTCCTCCGGCATCCTCTCACTTTCCAAGACTTTATTAAACAATCTGGTTAACAACTCCACTGCCATCTCTCCTAAGCACTTCCATGCCTCCACTGGTATACCATCTGGGCCAACCGCCTTTCCACTTTTCATCTTCTTCATAGCAGTCCTCACTTCATCCTTACTGATGCACCCCACTTCCAGATTCACTATCTCCACCTCTTCCAACCTTCTCTCTCTCATTTTTTCATTCATCAAGTGTCAAAGCCATCCACCTTGTCAACACACTCTCCTCGTTAGCACATTCATTTGCGTCCTTTATCATTCTAACCTGCACATGTTTCCTTTCTGTCTTGCCAATCGGTATTAACTTTCTTCCCTTCTTTTGTATTCAACTTCTTCATACGTCATATGCCTTTCCTGTCTTGCCACCTCTCTTTGCTTTTCGACGCCACTCCTTGTACTCCTGCCTACTTTCTATCTTTCTGACTATCCCACTCTTTTCACCTTCTTCTTATACTTTCTCTGTACTTCCTCATTACACCACAAGTCTCCTTATCTTCCTTCCTCTGTCAGATGTCACACTCGCAACCTTCCTAGTTATCTCCCCTCACAACTTCTGCTGTCGTTGCAATCATCCACCCATCTTTGCAATTATCCAACGCCTGTTACCTCCTCCCTAAATTTCACGCAACAGTCTTTCCTCCTTCAGCTTCCACCATCTGGTCCTTGGTTTCCTCACTCTCTTCCTCAACCTCACCTCTAAAGTCATCCTACAGACCACCAATCGAGATATGAGCCTTGTTATCTCCTTTCCTGCCACAACCTCACAGGTTGCATCTCCTACTTAGATGTAATCCACCTGTACTTTCCTCCACTCTTGTATGTCACCCTGTGTCCTCCTTCTTCTTGAAATACGTTACACTACATTTCCATTCTTTTTGCAAACTCTACGACCATTTGCCCTTCCACATTTCTCTTGTTGAGACCGACTCCCCATCACTTCTCATCCTCTTATTTCCCTTCCCCAACATGTCCATTGAAATCTGCTCCAATCACCACTCTTTCATCCTTGGATACACTCTCCTCCACTTCATCTAACTCACTCCAGAAATCTTCTTTATATTTAATCTCACACCCCATATGTGGGCCATATGCACTGATGACATTCATCATCACCCCTTCAATTTCAACTTCCACACTCATCACTGACACTCTCCTCCTTCCAATACCCTCTTGACATAATCTTGCTCAGGATTATCCAGACACCATTTTCTCCTCCACATACCATGGTAGAACAGTTTGAAACTACTCAATGCTCGCCTCCCCCATCCACTTGGTCTCTTGTACACACAGTATGTCCACCTTTCTTCTCTCCATCATATCAGCCATATAGATAGATATATATATATATATATATATATATATATATATATATATATATATATATATATATATATATATATATATATTTTAATATACATTATATATATTTTAATATACATATACATACATATATAATATATATTTATATACATACATATAAGCCTGGTGTTGGCGCAGTGGTTAGGGCAGCGGCTTGGGACCCAAAAGGTCCTGAGTTCAAGCCCCGTTGGGCCACTGAATATATATATATATATATATATATATATATATATATATATATATATATATATATATATATATATATATCAAGTTGTATAA
>NC_140969.1:93080857-93265857 GCF_056783735.1 Eptatretus burgeri
GGAGGGTGACGCTGGACATCGATCATGCATTTGGTCCACATGCCGCTTCCACACTTCCCCACCATCAGTCCTCTCCATGCAATTTGCCGGCCCCAGTACCACAGACACCACAGCCGGCACCCATTTGGAACTGTGGAAATAATCGCGCACCATTACCCGCTGTCCCACATCGAAGCCGTGCAGCCGCGTCAGACGCGACACCGCCCCACTCCCCGACCCTCCAGGTCGCAGCAAATCCAGCCTGGACCGCAATGCCCGTCCATAGAGACGAATGGCAGGCGAATCACCCGTGACAGGATGAATTGCGTTCCTGTAATAGAGCAAAAAGACATCGACCACCGTCTGCACAGGTGCAACACCCCCCCTGCGCAAAGCCCGTTTCAACATCTTAACAAACGACTCAGCTTGCCTATTCGTCTCAGGATGATACGGTGCGGACCTGAGATGTCGAATACCATTTTGGTGCATAAACTCATCAAATACACCCGCGATGAACTGCGGACCGTTATCAGAGACCAGGATCTCCGGTAACCCTTTATTAGCAAAGATCGTCCGCAGTTTCTCTACTGTAATGTTTGCTGATGTATGCTGCATTACTACAACCTCCGGCCATTTAGAGAATGCATCGATCACAATCAAAAACATTTTGCCATTAACCGGCCCCGCAAAATCTACATGGACCCTCTGCCAGGCTCTGTCTGGGGTCGGTCATAGTCCCGAGGCTCGACGCGGGTTATCAGCATCTGTTTGACACGTGGCGCAACGCTTAACCAACTGCTCAATGTCTTTGTCCAACCCCGGCTACCACAACAGGCTACGAGCAAGACTATTGGTCTTCACGACGCCAAGGTGACTGACATGCAGTTCTTCCAAACACCGCTGCCTGAACTTTGGTGGAATCACCGTCCTCATTCCCCACATAACGCACCGTTGGACCAACGACAGCTCCGATGCGCGCGACGTGAAAGGTTGAAATGCCGGTGTCTAAGGCAGATCGCTCCAATTCCCCGTAGAAATCGCCTGGACGACACAGGCGAGCACCGGATCACGAGCCGATTCCACCGCGACCTGTCTGGCCGTGACCGGCCCGCTTTGGACCTGGCCCAGCGCGAACACATCGACCCGGTCGGCCAACCCAGACGCAGCTGGACCCTCCGCACACGGCAAGCGTGAGAGCCCGTCGCAGTTAGCATGCTTCTCGGTGCTTCGGAACTGAATATCATAATCGTAAGCACCCAGAAACAGACACCACCGCTGTATTCGCGCGGCCGCTACCACCGGCACCCCGCGTTCGGGTCTCAGGATAAATTGAAGTGGTTTGTGATCCGTCTGCAAAGTGAAATGCCACCCCAGCAGGTATTGATGAAACCTCCGCACACCTCACACGAGGCTGAGAGCCTCGCGCTCGATCTGGACATATCCCCGTTCTGCTGCGGACAGGGTCCGGGATGCAAAACAAACAGGCCGCTCGGAACCATCGTCCATCCTGTGGGAGAGCACTGCCCCGATACCATATGCAGAGCTGTCGCATGCCAATAGGAGCGGACGCGCAGGCTCGTAGTGCACGAGGACCGTATCCTCTGCGAGCGGACGCTTGACGCGGTCGAACGACGCCTGGTGTGCAGGCCCCCAAGCCCAGTGCTCGTCCTTCCTGAGCAACCGTGTTAACGGCGCAAGTTGTGAGCTGAGCTCTCGCACAAACCTTTGGTAATACTGGGCCATACCAATGAACGAGCGCAGCTGCGTCTTGTCGCGAGGCGGTGGCATGTGTTGAATCGCTTCCACCTTCCGAGGACCTTTCAACAGCCCCTCCGGCGTGATGATGTGCCCGAGGTATTCCAAGCGCTGCTTGAAGAACGCGCACTTGTCCCTGTTCAAGCGCAGGCCGCACGCTTCTAGCTTTGTCAGCACTTGGGCAATGTTCGCAAGGTGCTCGTCCGCCGTTTTCCCCGCAATGAGCACATCGTCCAGGTAGGTCTGAGCGGGCAGGCCAATGCAAACCTGATCCATGGCTTTCTGCCACAAGGCTGGGGCCGAAGCAATCCCAAAACATATCGGGTATATCGATAGAGTCCTTGACACGTGTTGATTGTCAAAAGCTCGCTACTCCTGGGATCCATCGGCAGGTGAAAATATGCATCACGCAGGTCTAGCTTCGTGAAGTATTGACTCCCCGCCAATCGCGCATATATTTCATCGATTGACGGCAGTGGATATTGCTCCACGCTGAGCCCCGGGTTAACCGTGGATTTGAAGTCCCCGCACAATCGGACGTCTCCATTCTGTTTCAGCACCGTGACAACCGGGGTGGCCCAATCTGAGTACGACACCCGTTCGATCACTCCACAGGCCTCCAGCCTATCCAGTTCACCCTTGACCTTGTCCCTCAGGGCATACGGCACTGGACATGGTTTACAAAAACTAGGAACCATCCCCTCCTTCAGGAAGAGTTTTGCCTCCATGCCGTTGAGTTTCCCAAGGTCGTCGCAAAACAAACCTTGATGTCTTTGAAGAATCTTCTCCAACTGATCCTCCCACCGGCTCGGCACGGGTTGCACGAGGTGAACCGCGGCCCAGTCTAGCCTGATGCGGGCCAGCCAATCTCGGCCGAGGAGAGACGGTCCCTTCCCCCGCACGACGTACACCCAAAGCGTGGCGACCTGGCCTTGGTACCGCACAGACACGTCTGCCATCCCGAATGGCGTTATCTTCTCGCGGGTGTACGTGAACAGCGTGAGGTTGGACCTGATAAGCTTCAGGCTGTTGAGTCTACGCGCGGTCTGCTCGCCGATGATCGACACAGCCGCCCCCGTATGGACCTGGAACGTGATCGGCGTTTTGTTCACTTCGATTTCCACCGTCATCGGGCGCGCCGCCGCCGGGCCAATTGAAAACAGGCCCATCAACGGCCACCGGTTCCGCCCCGGGTCGCCTCGCACATCGCCGTCCATGACCCTAACGGTGGCCGGCGCCCCACGGCACACACGCTTCAGATGACCCACCTTGTGACAATTCAAACACACGGTGCCTTTATACGGGCACGCACGGCGCAGGTGTCGACCTCCGCATCCCAAACACGTCCGCGGGGCCAATTCGCCGCACGTGCAGTCGCGCGGCGACGTCCGACCCGCACCGAAGCTCGAGCGTGCGTCCCTGGGTGCTCGCGACCCCGCGTGGCCGGTGATGCCCCGAACATCCCCGCGAGTCTGCTCGACCGCTGTAGCCGTGCTGACCGCCGAGTCGAATGTAATGGCTTCACCCTTCAGCCGTAGAACCACTGAAACCATCTTCGCATCTTGTAAACCAGCGATAAAACGATCTCTGAGCCAAGCTGGACGCTCCCCCGCCGCGAACTTGGAGGCCACGGAAGAATGATTAATCCACGCCACGAAATCAGCGACGCGTTCCTCTGCACATTTCGAGAGGCGATCGAACTGGTACCGAGCGAGCTGTAATGACTTCTCCGGCGCCATGTGTGCTTTCATCTTCTCCACAATGTCCTGAAACGACAGCCCGTCATCACGGGGCTTGTCCGGCGCCACCAAATCACTCAGTAGTCGATAATGCTCCGCCGAAAGCGAAGCGAGCAAGATCGACTTCTGTTTGCTCTCGTCGACCACATCATTCGCGTGGAAATAGCATCCCAATTGCTCCGAAAACAATTCGAAGTCGTCTCCGACGAAAACGGGCACATGTCCGTTTTCAATCATCCTCGTCGCCAACTAGAGTGTACGAGGTGCAGTGGAACACGAGAAGCAAGCGTGCCAGCATCAACTCCGCTTTATTGCGCGACCGGAAGTACATTCCTGCCACCCCTAGCGGGTGAGGCATGATATACGAAAACCCAATCACGTGATACAGCACAGTTCCGATTTTCAAGAACAAGGGTAATGTGCAGAGCTGTGGAAATTACAGAGGGATAAAGTTGTTAAGCCACACCATGAAATTGTGGGAAAGAGTCGTGGAAGCTAGGTTGAGAGGAGAGGTGATGATTTGTAAGCAGCAATATGGGTTTATGCCAGGAAAGAAAACCATTGATGCGATGTTTGCTTTGAGAATGTTGATGGAGAAGTATAGGGAAGGCCAGAAGGAGTTACAATGTGTTTGTGGATTTAGAGAAAGCTTATGATAGGGTGCCAAGAGAGAAGTTGTGGCATTGTATGAGGAGAAGTGGTGGAGAAGTGGGAGTGGTGGAGAAGTATGTGAGGATCGTACAGGATATGTATGAGGACAGTGTGACAGCGGTGAGGTGTGCGGTAGGAATGATGGACCGGTTTAAGGTTAAACTGGGATTGCACCAAGGATCAATTCTCAGCCCTTTCCTATTTGCAATGGTGATGGATAGGTTGACGGACGAGATCAGACTGGAGTCTCCATGGACTATGATATTCGTGGATGACATCATGATCTGTAGAGAGAGTTGGGAGCAGGCTGAGGCGAGCCTCGAGAGGTGGAGGTACGCACTGGAGAAAAGGGGAATGATAGTCAGTAGGAGTAAGACGGAGTACATGTGCATAAATGAGAGGGAGGGTGGTGGTATGGTGCGGTTGCAAGGAGTTGAGGTGGGGAAGGTGGATGGGTTTAAATACTTGGGATCAACTGTCCAAAGTAACGGAGAGTGTGGTAGAGAAGTGAAAAAGAGAGTGCAGGCAGGATGAATTGGGTGGAGAAGAGTTGCAGGAGTGATTTGAGACAGAAGGGTAGCTGCAAGAGTGAAGGGGAAAGTATATAAGACGGTAGTGAGACCAGCTATGCTGTATGGTTTGGAGGCGGTGGTGCTAACAAAAAGACAGGAAGCGGAGCTGGAGATGGCAGAGTTAAAGATGCTGCGATTCTCCTTGGGAGCGACGAGGATGGACATGATAAGGAATGAGTATATTAGAGGGACTGCGCAGGTAGGACTGTTTGGAGACAAAGTGAGAGAGGCGAGATTGAGATGGTTTGGACATGTGCACAGGAGGGAAGCGGAGTGTATCAGGAGAAAGATGCTGAGGATGGAGCCGCCTGGCAGGAGGAGAAGAGGAAGGCCAAAGAAGAGGTTCATGGATGCGGTGAGGGCGGACATGCGGGTGGTTGAGTGTCAATGGAAGATGTGGGGGATAGAGCGAAATGGAGATTATTGATCCACTGTGGCAACCCCTAACGGGAGCAGCCGAAAGAAGAAGAAGAAGATATACATCCATATATCTATATATATATATATACATATACATACATACATATATATATATATATATATATATATATATATATATATATATATATATATATATACATACATACATACATACATATATATACATATACAGGGTGAGTCAGAAGTAGCGCCCGATTTCTATCAGTTAATTGTTTGCCATTTGTATTACAGTGCATAAGAAGGTATAAATAAATGAATGACATGTTCATTTACCATTTATTCAAGAAAAAATTATTACGGAACTGTACCAAGCTGTTTTACTTGCAATTTTCAAAGTGCCCTCCCTCGTGATCGATGCACAATTGCAACCGAGCAGGCACAGAGCGGCACACACTTCTGCAGAGTTCGATATCAATTTCCTCAAAATTTGCAGTGATTTGAGTCTTCAATTCCTGAATGGTACGAGGCTTTTCACGATAAACAAGGTCTTTCACGAGCCCCCAAAGAAAGAAATCTGGAGGTGTAAGGTCTGGGGAGCGTGCTGGCCACTCGATCGGACCGCGGCGGCCGATTCACTTTCTGGGAAAGTTTTCATCAAGCCAATGATGAGCATAACGTCCATAATGAGTTGGAGCTCCTTCATGCTGGAAATTAACAGTCCTGATCTTGTACCCTGGGCCAAAAGAAGGTTTGCAGCATATCCAGGTAAATTTCTGCAGTGACAGATCCCTCAAAGAAAAAGGATCCAATTATCCCTAATGGAGATATGGCTGCCCAAACTGTCACTCCAGGTAAATTTACCTCCTTCTCAACTGTCACTTGGGTTATTCGCAGCCCAGTAGACACAATTGTGTCTGTTAATTGTGCCATTAAGCTTAAAACATGCCTCATCTGAACACCAGATGTGTGTTATATATATATATATATATATATATATATATATATATATATATATATATATATATATATATATATATATGTATTATATATATATATATATATATATATATATATATATATATATATATATATATATATATATATATATATATATGACCATTGTGTCATCTTGTGTCATCTAAAACATGCCTCATCTGACCATTGTGTCCTCCTCGTGAAGTTTAGCTAAGAACTTCGCAAAATTGAAGACGGTGGTCGTCATCTCCATCATGAAGGGCATGCAGTAAGCGTGGAATGTAAGGTTTCCATTTTTTCTGGTGGAGGATACGGATAACACTTGATTGGCTCATTTCCAACTATGCAGATAAACGGCGAGTTGACATTTGCGGACTTTGTTCCAGTCTTCTGATGGCTTCTTTAGCCTTAGCTACATTCGTTGCCGTTTTCGGACCCCGAACTTCTTTGCAGTGGCTACTGACCCTGTTGCTTCAAATTTCTCGACAATCAATCACATGTTTCTTCCCTGAGGTGGTTTAATATCGAATTCCTGTGCCAAACGGCATGCCGCCATCGTTGGTTGTTCATTACATTTGTAGTAATGTTTCACGGCCGCAATGAGTTGATTCATTGAAAGGTAATTCATGGTTCAATTTGGTGCAAATTCAGTAACTTTCCAAACTCACAGCAATAACCTGCAAAACAAAATCAAAAATAAATAAGTTACGAAAACTAATCATCTGCAAGACAATTATTAACAAGATGACTTCCCAGAAAGAATCTGACAGCCGAAAAAACAGAAATCAGGTGCTACTTTTGACTCACCCTGTATATATGTGTGTGTGTGTGTGTGTGTGTGTGTGTGTGTGTGTGTGTGTGTGTGTGTGTGTGTGTGTGTGTGTGTGTGTGTGTGTGTGTGTGTGTGTGTGTGTGTGTGTGTGTGTATATGTATATATATATATATATATATATATATATATATATATATATATATATATATATATATATATATATATATATATATATATATATATATATATATATATATATATATATATATATATATATGTATGTATGTATGTATGTATGTATATAGTGTTGGGCACCGATAACCAAAAAGTTAACTTCGATAACGATAATCCAATAACCCCAATTTTTAAGTCCGATAACGATAATCTGGTAATTATAATACAAAGTTAACGATAATCCGATAATGATAACTACTTTTTAACATAAATTAAAAAAAAAACAAGGAAAAAGCTTCAAAACCCATAGAAAAGGCTTATTTATACTAAACCCAAGAATAAAATAAGCATTATGCGTCTTTTTAGAGTCTATGACACTATGTGCTGGTTGCCCTTGAGCAAGGGTTCCCAA
The DNA here is from genome assembly GCF_056783735.1 of Eptatretus burgeri. NCBI lineage: Eukaryota > Metazoa > Chordata > Myxini > Myxiniformes > Myxinidae > Eptatretus > Eptatretus burgeri. The sequence continues at coordinate 93,088,269 of NC_140969.1, forward strand.
CCGGGGGAAATTTCCCCCAGGGGGGAAATTTGGGTGTTTCAGGGGAAAATTCTAGTCTGGAATTAAAATTCTGGAAATTATCAGAAAATAATTAGAAAATAATTTCCAGTAATAGCTTTCTGTTCTTCTCTTCTCAGGAGTACCCGTTTCCTGAACTTTACCCGCTTTCATTCTTATGTTTTATTTTCTTTCTTCTTTTTTAGTTTGTTCTTTTCTATTACATGTCTTAATATGATCTCTCTTGTTCTTTTCAGGTCCGCAAGTGATCATGTCGAAAAAACGGATATATTCAGAAGCATATCTAGATTTCGGTTTTACGTTCGTTGTGAATAACGGGGAACATCTGCCACAATGTGTCATCTGCACAAAGACCTTGGGGAATGGTAGCATGAAGCCATTCCAGATGAAGCAACACCTTCAAGGATGCCATCCCGAACTACAGAACAAGGATCGTGAATACTTCAAGCTGAAACAAAATTATCTGAAGAAGATGAGACTGGACTCAACTGGAACGTTTCGTCAGCAAACGGACGCTATTGTGAAAGCGTCATACGAAGTCTCGTACAATATTGCGAGGGAGAAGAAACCACACACAATTGGTGAAACATTGGTGAAGCCCTGTATGCTGCAGTGCGTGAAGTTGGTCCTTGGTGAGGCTGCCCACAACAAGATGACCCAGATTTCCCTTTCAAACAACACCATTCGGTCACGGATCAATGATATGGCTGAGAGCATCAAGAACCAAGTTGTCAGAAGGTTCGAGGGTCACAGTTTTTTTCGATTCAACTCGACGAATCGACAGATGTTGCGAATCTGTCCCAGCTGTTGGTCTTTGTTCGTTATACCACCGAAAAAGGAATTGCAGAAGAATTCCTCTTCTGCAAACCTCTCCAGACCACGACCAAAGCTCAGGATGTGATGGACCTTATCAATGACAGCAACATCAGCTGGGAGTCTCTGGTTGGGGTGTGCACGGATGGTGCCCCAGCCATGCTCGGCTCTCGATCGGGGTTCGTCACGCTCGTCAAGCAAAATAATCCGGCAGTGGAATCGACACACTGTCTGATCCACAAAGAGGCGCTTGCTTCGAGAACTCTCCCCAAGAACTTCAAGCAGCATCTCGAGACTGTCATCAAAGTCGTCAACTTTATCAAGGGTTCCGCTCTGAACACTCGGCTGTTCCGTCGGCTCTGTGAAGGCATGGAAGCCGACCACGAATCGTTGCTGTTTCATACTCAGGTGAGGTGGCTCTCAAAGGGAAACATGTTGCAGCGAGTCCTGGAATTGTTTGATGAGGTGGTAGCCTTCCTTCGGGCCCAAGAGAATGTTGTGCTTCTGGAGGCGTTGAAGGGTGAGTTTTTCCGTGTGCGGCTGTCCTACTTGTCCGATATTTTCAGTGCATTGAACGAGCTCAACAGGAAACTGCAGGGCAAAGGGACCAACATTCTTTTTCAGTCGGAGAAGATCAGAGCTTTTGTGGCTAAACTGGAACTGTGGAAGAAAAGAGCGGGGAGTGGAAGTTTTTCCTCATTCCTTGCTCTGAACGAATGTGTGGAGGATATGGAGGATGGTCTGCCTGATCCAATAGCCGAGGATATCAAACAACACCTCAAAGGCTTGGAGGAAGAATTCAAGTATTACTTCCCGGGGATCACAAACGAGAGCAACGAGAACAAGCTTATCAGAGACCCATTTCAGAGGAACATTGATGATGTGCCAGAAGTGTGGCAGGAAGAGTTCCTGGACTTGAAAAACGACTCGACAGCGAAGGATGCCTTCCAGAATATGGAACTGGAAGAGTTTTGGACCCAAGTCAGAGGAACCTACCCGCTTCTTGCGACCAATGCTCTGCGGATATTGGTCCAGTTTTCTTCCACCTACCTGTGTGAGACAGGATTTTCGGCACTGGTACACCTCAAAACAAAGGCACGCAACAAGTTGGAGGTGGAGGCAGATCTTCGCTGTGCGCTCTCCATAACTCCCCCAGACATTGAAGGACTCGTGAACGGCAAACAATGCCAGAAGTCACACTAAAATGCTGTGTTCTTATTCAATACAATTTAATGTTAGCTGTGTTAGTGCATTTGAAAAATAAATTAGTAAATAGTCTGTGTGTTTTAACTGTTCTTTCTCTCATACACATGAAGGGGGAAATCTGGATGGTTGAATTGGGTGCAGGGGGAAATGACAGAAAAAAGGTTGGGAACCAGTGCCCTTGAGGAAGACAAACTTCTCAAAGTTAGGCCCAGCTGACAGTCTTGACCTCTTGGGCCTCAGGATGTCCTTGCCGAGAGAGAATAGCCGTTCCACTACGGCAGAGGACGGAATTGGGGTGTTGTACTTCAGGAAGAGGTTGGTGAGGATCTCCTCCCCCATGAAGTCAGAGTCGACCATGCCCTCCTTCCCATCAATGTCCAGCCAGGTGTCGACAAGTTTCTTGGCCTTCTGCTTGACACTGGTACGTGAGCCAGCGGCCGTCCACCCAGCGAAGAGGTCGTCATGCATGCTGCTGTTGTTGGAGCTGGTGGTGTTGTCGCCGTTCCGGTCCCTCACGACCCTCAGTGCTCTCTCGACCTCGTCCTCCATGGCGGCCTTGACAGAGACTTAGGTTTCTGTCGAACCTGTGCAGCCAGTGGAGCCGGAACTTTGGATGGAAGGCAGCTGCCAGCTGGCAGTCCCGGTCGTTCAGGTAGTGGTTGAACCGGGTGGCGATGGCTGCTACCAGGACGTCGACCAGTGGCTTGCAGACAGCGAAGCTGTTCCTCATGTTCCTGAACTTTGTGAGGGTGATGGCCACTGTGGGAAGGAGGGTTCCAAGGTAGGCGTTCTTCTCCCCCTGGATGGTGTCAAGGGCGATAGCCACATGGGACATGACTTTGGCCCACTCCTTCAGGAAGGTTATCTCCTGGTCGTTGAAGGCCGAGAGTTTCTCCATGTGTTTAAGGAACCTGTTCAGCTCAGCCTGAGCCTTGCCATGGGCATTCTTGTTGAGGGTGTTGAAGGCAGCGACAGCGGGGGAGGCCCTTGCCCAAGGCCCTGCTTGAGGAGGCCCTTGCCCAAGTCCAGCGTGGCCACCAGATTGAAGGTGTGAGCCGCACACCTCATGTGGACTGGTAGACTGGGGTGCTCTGATTCCTCATCAAGGAGTTCGCCGAGGGTTACAATGTTGATGGCGTCGTCACCCTCAGCCGTGTCGTCTGAGTCGGCCTCAGGCGGTTCGGCAACATCGTCGAGGTCAGGCAACAGATCCACCTGGCCGCCATATTGGGTGAAAGCCTTCATGAAGTTGGGCCCGTTGTCGGTGGTTGTCCTGACTACCTTGTCCTGAATGTTGAAGCGCTCGTGAACCTAAACCATGGCCTCCGTTATGACATCATAAGTGTGGCGATCAATTTGACGGGTACAGGTGAGGACAGCATGCTTCCTGGCCCTGGTGGTTGGGTCAATTCAGTGAGCTGTCATGCCGAGGAAAGATCTCAAACAAAGAAACAGACAAAAGAATACAATTTATTTTCTTAAAAAGATAAGTTTTTAACTTGTCATAAAATTGCCTATTCTACTGTCTACATTATTAAATAGATGATATACTATACACAGACTATTGAATATTAATGTTTCTTTTTATAATAATTTGCGTAAATTAAACTAAAATAAAACATAATAATCAGTGTGTTAATCAATAATCACTTAATCACTGATTACTGATTAAGTGATTATAGATTAATACACTGATTATTAAGTTTTATTTTAAACATTTCAAAATGAAAGTTAAGCTTAATTTATGCAAATTATTATAAAAAGAAACATTAATGTACTACAGTCTTCATTATTGAATTGTGATTAGTACTGATAAATGATGAAGTGATTATTAAGTTTTATTTTAAACATTTTGAAAGTAAACTGAAGTTCAAGTTACACCAATTTTTATAACAAAAAGCAGTAATATTCACTTTTTTACATAATAATTTATTTTACTAAATACATTAAAACTTTCAAAGTAGTTAGTACAATAAATATTTATAAATACATAAATGATAATTACCTATTGTGAGCAGTCCAACAGTCGGCAGTGGTCGCCAAGTAGGTCAGCCCATCAAATGTGTTGATGAGGGCCTCCTCGACTGCCCGTTGTTTGTCATCAATGCGCCTGCCCAGGATGCGGCGGGACAAGCTGACCTTTGTTGGGTTGAGGGTCCTCACCAGGTCAACAAACTCCTCAGACTCAACAACGTGGAGTGGGAGTATGTTGTTGACGAAAAGGCGGACTATCTTGTCGTTAACAGTGGACTGGCGTACGGCAGTGCCAGTGCTGGTTGAGCCCAGGGCCTCGCTGATGGTGGGCTGCCGGACCTTCTTGGCAGGCAGCTCGGGGGTGGCGGAGCCAGAGCTGCGCACGCTGCTGTTGCCGGAGGTGTGGTGGCGGCGCTTGCCACGGCCAGAGCCAGCCTTGATCTCCTCCTCAAACTGGATATCTATGGATAGGTGGGTCCTCTTGATGTGGGACTTCAAATTATTAAGGCTGGTGACATGGCTTCTAACAATTTTCTTGGTCGGGCAGCATTTTTGGCACTCAAAATAGAGTACCTTTTCGTTGTCCTTATCCTGACGGCTGAGCTTGAAGTAGCGCTCGAGGTGGGGCCAGGGGTTTTGGAAAGGCTCCTGGTCCTGGCTGGCGGCGGCCTGGCTGCCAGATGGCTGAGAAGTTTCCGCCACAGAGAGTCAGATTGGGACTCAGAAGTTCCTGAGACAGAGGCAAACTCAATGTTGAGAACTTCTTGGTGTTCCATGGTTGTAGACTGTAGTCTTGTAAGTTGCAAAGAATGCTTGGTAACTGGTAAGCAAGAACTGAACGCTGTCAAGTTGACGATGATACTGATGAACCTGAAAAAAAAAGTAAAACGATAAAAATGTTATCGGACTAAAAAAATTGAGTTATCGGAAGTTAACTGGTCCGATAATGAGAAATGGAAGTTAACTTCCGATAATAGCCTGATAAAAAAAAAGTTAACTTCAATAATTATCTGTTATCGGATTATCGCTTTTGTGCCCAACACTGTATGTGTGTGTGTGTGTGTATATATATATATATATATATATATATATATATATATATATATATATATATATATATATATATATATATATATATATCATTCCATATATATATATATATATATATGTGTGTGTGTGTGTGTGTGTGTGTGTGTGTGTGTGTGTGTGTGTGTGTGTGTGTGTGTCTGCGACCGCAGTTTCTCGACAACCGCCGGTACGATCTGATTGAAACTTGCCAGGAATATTGCCGGGGACACGCGGATGTGCCTTTTCAAGGTTTGATATTAATCGGACGAACGGTTCCCAAGTTACAGCCATTTTATTGCTTTTTTCAGTGTTGGAAAGGTGTATACATCGCAGCTGAAGTATCGTTCCACCTTATCATGCCATTTTTTCCCAAAGGTATCTCAGAATAATGATAACAGCATATAATAATAATAATAATAATAATAATAATAGCACAATAATTGGCAGTAATAAAAAGAACTAGAACTGCCACTTTATAACTGCTGGCAGTGATGACCGGGTACCCAGTCCGTCCGCCTTTGACACAACTGACACAACGTGAGACTTAAATCATAGTCGCAAAGTTTCGCATTTATCGGATAAGCGGTGCCAGAGAAAACATTAGTTAATGGTGATACAAACACAGGCCTGCTTCGAGACGGCGCGGAACAGACGAGTTACGAACCGGGCAGCATAAAGCGTTCAATTTCCTTATTACTGGCGACCAGATTCAAATAATTAAATAATTCTGGCTGCCAAACCACGTGGCCGATCAGGTTGAAATTTTAAACTTTTGTTTCACATGTAGCCTAAATTATAAATATGAAGTTTCGCATATATAGAAGTAGTGGTTCCAGAGTAAACATGAATTAATATTTATCCTTCAATCTAAGATGGCGGCCAAACCATGTGACTTGTGACCTCATAATTTTTACCATGTATGCAGATATCATGGAGGATGAGAGACGCAAATTTTCGCTTCGATAGGTTAAGCAGTTCCAGAGAAAACATTATTTAATATTTTTCTTAAATTCAACATGGCTGCCAAACCATGTGACCTATCAATTAGAAATTAACAAACTTGTATTCCCTACTCATGTGCAATAGGGGTGTGAAGTTTCCCCTTGATCAGATTAGGTGTTCTGGAGAAGAAGATGTTTGAAGGTTTTAAGGTAAATTCAAGATGGCCGCCAAACCATGTGACCAATCAAGAACAAATTAACAAACTTGAGAAAGGACCTCATGGGGAATATATGTGTGAAGTTTCGGCTTAATCTGTCTTGCCTTTCTGGAGAAGAAGATTTTTAAAATTTATTCATTTTCAATCCAAGATGGCTGACGAACCATGTGACCTATGACATCAGAAATTTATATTCTGCTTCCAACTGGGTATTGGAACACGTTTGTAAAGTTTCGTGTTAATCGGTAAAGGTGCGTTTTTCTATCCAAGATGGCCGCCAAACCATGTGACGTGTGATGTCATAATTTTTACCATGCGTGCATACACGATGGTAGATGATAATTACAAATTTTCGATTCGTTTGGTTCAGCGGTTCCAGAGAAAACATTATTTAATATTTTTCTTAAATCCAAGATGGCGGCCAAACCGTCTAACGTATCAATTCGAAATTAACAAACTTATATCGCCTACGTGTCCCGAATATAGTTCTGAAATCTCCCCTTCATCCGACCAGCGCTTCTGGAGAAGAAGATGTTTGAAGGTTTTAGGGTTTTTTCAAGATGGCCGCCGAACCATGTGACCGATCAAGAACAAATTAACAAACTTGAGAAAGGACCTCATGGGGAATGTATGTGTGAAGTTTCGTCTTCATCTGTCTTGCCCTTCTGGAGAAGAAGATTTTTAAAATTTATTCATTTTCAATCCAAGATGGCTGCCGAACCTTGTGACCTATGATATCATAAATTTAAATTCTGCTTTCCATCGTCGACCCGAACAAGTGTGTGAAGTTTCGTGTAAATTGGATAAAGTCGATTTTTCTATCCAAGATGGCCGCCAAACCATGTGACTTCTGAGGTAAAATTTTTTTACCATGTATGCAGACTTGAGGGAGGAAAGCACTTGCAAATTTTCGCTTTGATGGCTTATGAAATACCAGAGAAAACATTATTTAATATTTTTCTTAAATCCAACATGGCGGCCAAACCATGTGACCTATCACTTTGAAATTAACAAACTTGCATCGCATACATGTCACGAATATAGTTCTGAAATCTCGCCTTCATTGGACCAGCGCTTCTGGAGAAGAAGATGTTTGAAGGTTTTAAGGTTTTTTCAAGATGGCCGCCAAACCATGTGACGTATCAACAACAAATTAACAAACTTGAAAGAGGACCTCAGGGGGAATGTGCCTGTAAAGTTTCGCCTCAATCTGCACAGCCGTTCTGGAGAAGAAGATTTTTAAAAAAAACACAAAAAAACAAGATGGCGGCCGAATTACGTCACCGATGACGTCAAAATATTTTTTTTCTACGATGAATTTTTGTGTAGATGATGCTCAAGAAATTTCAAATTTTTGCCATGTGGCGTTCTACTTGACGAATTTTTACTGGGATACCTCTTCACTGATGACGTCACGAAAATCACACGTATACCCGAGAGGGAGCTTGTTCAAATGTATCAAGCGAAATTTTTACACTAGAAGGTTTCCGAGATACAGAGGTCCAAAGTTGATCTGGTTTTTCAAGATGGCGCCCGTATCACGTGACCTATGACGTCATAATTATCAATTATGTATGCTATCAAAAAAGATACATATCTGGTGAAAATTTTGTGTCGATTGGTCTTACCATTTCTGAGAAAATGGCATTTAAAGCGAAAAAAACTGGAAATTTTGCAAATTTACGGCGGAAGAAAAATAATAATAAAAATAATAATAACTAGAACTGCCACTTTATAACTGCTGGCAGTGATGACCGGGTACCCAGTCCGTCCGCCTTTGACACAACTGACACAACGTGAGACTTAAATCATAGTCGCAAAGTTTCGCATTTATCGGATAAGCGGTGCCAGAGAAAACATTAGTTAATGGTGATACAAACACAGGCCTGCTTCGAGACGGCGCGGAACAGACGAGTTACGAACCGGGCAGCATAAAGCGTTCAATTTCCTTATTACTGGCGACCAGATTCAAATAATTAAATAATTCTGGCTGCCAAACCACGTGGCCGATCAGGTTGAAATTTTAAACTTTTGTTTCACATGTAGCCTAAATTATAAATATGAAGTTTCGCATATATAGAAGTAGTGGTTCCAGAGTAAACATGAATTAATATTTATCCTTCAATCTAAGATGGCGGCCAAACCATGTGACTTGTGACCTCATAATTTTTACCATGTATGCAGATATCATGGAGGATGAGAGACGCAAATTTTCGCTTCGATAGGTTAAGCAGTTCCAGAGAAAACATTATTTAATATTTTTCTTAAATTCAACATGGCTGCCAAACCATGTGACCTATCAATTAGAAATTAACAAACTTGTATTCCCTACTCATGTGCAATAGGGGTGTGAAGTTTCCCCTTGATCAGATTAGGTGTTCTGGAGAAGAAGATGTTTGAAGGTTTTAAGGTAAATTCAAGATGGCCGCCAAACCATGTGACCAATCAAGAACAAATTAACAAACTTGAGAAAGGACCTCATGGGGAATATATGTGTGAAGTTTCGGCTTAATCTGTCTTGCCTTTCTGGAGAAGAAGATTTTTAAAATTTATTCATTTTCAATCCAAGATGGCTGACGAACCATGTGACCTATGACATCAGAAATTTATATTCTGCTTCCAACTGGGTATTGGAACACGTTTGTAAAGTTTCGTGTTAATCGGTAAAGGTGCGTTTTTCTATCCAAGATGGCCGCCAAACCATGTGACGTGTGATGTCATAATTTTTACCATGCGTGCATACACGATGGTAGATGATAATTACAAATTTTCGATTCGTTTGGTTCAGCGGTTCCAGAGAAAACATTATTTAATATTTTTCTTAAATCCAAGATGGCGGCCAAACCGTCTAACGTATCAATTCGAAATTAACAAACTTATATCGCCTACGTGTCCAGAATATGGTTCTGAAATCTCCTCTTCATCCGACCAGCGCTTCTGGAGAAGAAGATGTTTGAAGGTTTTAGGGTTTTTCAAGATGGCCGCCGAACCATGTGACCGATCAAGAACAAATTAACAAACTTGAGAAAGGACCTCATGGGGAATGTATGTGTGAAGTTTCGTCTTCATCTGTCTTGCCCTTCTGGAGAAGAAGATTTTTAAAATTTATTCATTTTCAATCCAAGATGGCTGCCGAACCTTGTGACCTATGATATCATAAATTTAAATTCTGCTTTCCATCGTCGACCCGAACAAGTGTGTGAAGTTTCGTGTAAATTGGATAAAGTCGATTTTTCTATCCAAGATGGCCGCCAAACCATGTGACTTCTGAGGTAAAATTTTTTTTACCATGTATGCAGACTTGAGGGAGGAAAGCACTTGCAAATTTTCGCTTTGATGGCTTATGAAATACCAGAGAAAACATTATTTAATATTTTTCTTAAATCCAACATGGCGGCCAAACCATGTGACCTATCACTTTGAAATTAACAAACTTGCATCGCATACATGTCACGAATATAGTTCTGAAATCTCGCCTTCATTGGACCAGCGCTTCTGGAGAAGAAGATGTTTGAAGGTTTTAAGGTTTTTTCAAGATGGCCGCCAAACCATGTGACGTATCAACAACAAATTAACAAACTTGAAAGAGGACCTCAGGGGGAATGTGCCTGTAAAGTTTCGCCTCAATCTGCACAGCCGTTCTGGAGAAGAAGATTTTTTTAAAAAAAAACACAAAAAAACAAGATGGCGGCCGAATTACGTCACTGATGACGTCAAAATATTTTTTTTCTACGATGAATTTTTGTGTAGATGATGCTCAAGAAATTTCAAATTTTTGCCATGTGGCGTTCTACTTGACGAATTTTTACTGGGATACCTCTTCACTGATGACGTCACGAAAAATCACACGTATACCCGAGAGGGAGCTTGTTCAAATGTATCAAGCGAAATTTTTTTACACTAGAAGGTTTCCGAGATACAGAGGTCCAAAGTTGATCTGTTTTTCAAGATGGCGCCCGTATCACGTGACCTATGACGTCATAATTATCAATTATGTATGCTATCAAAAAAGATACATATCTGGTGAAAATTTTGTGTCGATTGGTCTTACCATTTCTGAGAAAATGGCATTTAAAGCGAAAAAAACTGGAAATTTTTGCAAATTTACGGCGGAAGAAAAATAATAATAAAAATAATAATAACTAGAACTGCCACTTTATAACTGCTGGCAGTGATGACCGGGTACCAGACGTGTCGGCCTTTGATACAACATGGGACTTTCTGCAGATGACAGTCGCAAAGTTTCGCATTGAAAGGATAAGCGGTGCCAGAGAAAACATTATTTAATAGTGATACAAACACAGGCCTGCTTCGAGAGGGCGCGGAACAGACGAGTTCTGAACCGGGCAGCACAAAGCGTTCAATTTCGTTATTACTGGCTTCTAGATTCAAATAATTAAATAATTCTGGCTCCCAAACCGCGTGACCGATCAGGTTGAAATTTTAAACTTTTGTTTCGCATGTCACCTGAATTATAAATGTGAAGTTTCGCATATACAGAGGAAGCGGTTCCAGAGTAAACATTAATTAATATTTATCCTTCAATCCAAGATGGCGGCCAAACCATGTGACTTCTGATGTCATAATTTTCACCACATGTGCAAACACAATTGTAGACGATAAGTGCAAATTTTCGCTTCGCTAGGTTAAGCAGTTCCAGAGAAAACATTATTTAATATTTTTCTTAAAACCAACATGGCTGCCAAACCCTGCGCCCGATCCCGTTGAAATTTCAAACCCTCATTCCGCATGACTGTTGCACCATAAAGGTGATGCTTCACATTTATTGATGCAGTAGTACCAGAGTAAACATTAATTAATATTTTTCCTTCAATCCAATATGGCTGCCAAACGTTGCGTCGTACCTCAAAGGGGGTTGGAACTTTTTATTCGTCAAGGAGAGGCGGTCATAGTGGTCGAGTTTCGCCTGGATCTGTTCAGCCGTTTCAGAGAAAAAGACGTTTGAAGATATTGTTTTTCAATCCAAGATGGCTGACGAACCATGTGACCTATGACATCAGAAATTTATATTCTGCTTCCAACTGGGTATTGGAACACGGTTGTGAAGTTTCGTGTTAATCGGTTAAGGTGCGTTTTTCTATCCAAGATGGCCGCCAAACCATGTGACGTGTGACGTCATAATTTTTATCATGCGTGCATAATGCCCTCTCGATGATAATTACAAATTTTCGATTCGTTTGGTTAAGCGGTTCCAGAGAAAACATTATTTAATATTTTTCTTAAATCCAAGATGGCGGCCAAACCATGTGACTTATCAATTCGAAATTAACAAACTTATATCGCCTTACTCTCCCGAATATAGTTCTGAAATCTCCCCTTCAGTGGACCAGCGCTTCTGGAGAAGAAGATGTTTGAAGGTTTTAGGGTTTTTTCAAGATGGCCGCCAAACCATGTGACCGATCAAGAAGAAATTAACAAACTTGAGAAAGGATCTCATGGGGAATATATCTGTGAAGTTTCGTCTTAATCTGTCTTGCCCTTCTGGAGAAGAAGATTTTTAAAATTTATTCATTTTCAATCCAAGATGGCTGCCGAACCTTGTGACCTATGATATCATAAATTTAAATTCTGCTTTCCATCGTCGACCGAACAAGTGTGTGAAGTTTCGTGAAAATCGGATAAGGTCTATTTTTCTATCCAAGATGGCCGCCAAACCATGTGACTTCTGAGGTAAAAATTTTTTACCATGTATGCAGACTTGAGGGAGGAAGGCAATTGCAAATTTTCGCTTCGATGGCTTATGAAATACCAGAGAAAACATTATTTAATATTTTTCTTAAATCCAACATGGCGGCCAAACCATGTGACCTATCACTTTGAAATTAACAAACTTGCATCGCATACATGTCCCGAATATAGTTGTGAAATCTCGCCTTCATGGGACCAGCGCTTCTGGAGAAGAAGATGTTTGAAGGTTTTAGGGTTTTTTCAAGATGGCCACCAAACCATGTGACGTATCAACAACAAATTAACAAACTTGAAAGAGGACATCAGGGGAATGTACGTGTAAAGTTTCGCCTTAATCTGTCCAGCCCTTCTGGAGAAGAAGATTTTTTTTAAAAAAACACTAAAAAACAAGATGGCGGCCGAATTACGTCATCGATGACGTCAAGAAAAACATTTTCCGCAGCAATTTTAGGCGTAGATGATGCTCAGAATTTTTCAGATTTTTCCTATATGGCGTTCTACTTGACGAATTTTCACTGGAATATCGCTTCACCTATGACGTCACGAAAAATCACACGTGTTCCCCATAGGGAGCTTAGTAAAATGTATCAAGCGAAAAAAATTTTCCATTGCACGGTTTCCGAGATACAGATCTGCAAAGTTTAGCGCTTTTTTCAAGATGGCGCCCGTACCACGTGAGCAATGACGTCATAATTATAACGTGGTTGTGCTATCAAAAAAGATACATACTGTGGTGAAGATTTTGTGTTCGATCGGACTTAGTATCCCAGAGAAAATGGTTTTTAAAGCGAAAAAGGGTGCAAAATGCCGTAGGAAAAAGAAATAATAAATAATAATAATAAACAGAAGAAAAACAATAGGGTACCCTGTACTCACAGGGTACCCTAATAATAATAAACAGAAGAAAAACAATAGGTTATCCAGTCCATTTGACTGGATACCCTAATAATAAACAGAAGAAAAACAATAGGTTATCCAGTCCATTTGACTGGATACCCTAATAATAATAAACAGAAGAAAAACAATAGGTTATCCAGTCCATTTGACTGGATACCCTAATAACGTGAAACAATGACCAATGTCTGTCAACCAATAACGACGAATAACGTCTGTCAACCAATGACAGGGCAGGGTGCTATGATGTCACGAATGACGTCACAATTAATGCGTATTTATTTATTGTTTTTTTTTTTTTGCACGATTGAGGTCACAATTCTTCTTCTTCTTCATTTGGTATGACGTCACAATCGACTCTGGGGACCTGAGTATGTGCCCTTTCAAGGTTTGATATCGTTCTTCATCCATTTCAGCTGTTTCAGCTGGGGGGAGGGCAAGAGAGGGGGCGAGAGAGGGGAGGGAGAGAGGGGCGAGAGAGGGGAGGGAGAGAGGGGTGAGAGAGGGGAGGGAGAGAGGGGAGGGAGAGGGGGCTGAGAGAGAGAGGGGGTGAGAGAGAGGGGGTGAGAGAGAGGGGGTGTAACAATTCAAGAGAGGAGAGAGGAAGTGGCGAGAGAGGGGTACGAGAGGGGGGTGAGAGAGAGGGCGGAGAGAGGAAGGGGGAGAGAGGAGGGGGCATCACAATTCTTCTTCTTCATTTGATATGACGTCATGTCACAATTGACGCTGGGGACCTGAGTATGTTTCCAAGGTGTTTCCCAAGTTATGGCCATTTATGATACGGTTGGTCCGATCTAATTGAAACAATGCCCCAATCCAGTCGTCGTTTACGAGAGCAAAGGAACGAAGCTGCACATACTGGCACGCACCTACAGGCACGCGCTTATGGGCCTGCACCAGTATATATATATATATATATATATATATATATATATATATATATATATATATATATATATATATATATATATATATATACATACATATATACATACATATATATTGTTACGAATTCTGGCCCGCCTGGCGTGCGATCGGCCACGCACCTCTAATGGCAGCCACGTTGCCCACCGGATGGACAATTCCGTCATGACCCTCCTGGAACAACCACCAGGAGCCAGTCACGGGTGGGCGTTTAACCTCACCACAACCCAGTCCGCATTCTACCCGCGCGAAATAGGGTGAATCGCCAAATGTCGATATACCTAAATACCCGCACGGGTAACCTACCGAAGGGTTGCACCACGTCGCAGGTCGGCTTAGGACACGAACTGCTAAAACGGTTCGTTCTGTGCTACAGGGATAACCGAGCGGTGTTATCGCCGAACTCGACGGTTCAGATTATTTATCGGGTGTTTAAAACCCACCTAATTATTCCACGACGCAAGATGGCATTTTCAATGGGGAAAGAAGACGCAACGAACGAGATACATTTCACACAAGGACATTTATTATAAAGCACATATTGCACACACAAGGAATCATGCAATATACAAGCAAGACAAATAGAAAGCAATACAACCGACTACAATGAGAATGTACATGCACTTAACAGGACACGGCGCCACAGCATGCATACAAAAACAACAGGAACACCCTCCCCATAGGCAGGGAGGTAGACGGGGTTCGTAAACCTTTATGGTCGAAGGCCGTGGATGACCGAAAAGGCCCGCGAGACCGTGCTGGTTACCTGCCCCCTCGAGGTGTGACGGTGGGCAGGTCGCGACGCCTTGTTCCCACGGCAGCTGGCGTAGCCGTGCCTGCTCTCGGGCCTTTGCGATGACGTGGTCGGTGAGTTCTCTCCGGCGTCCCTCGCCAGCCGCGCAAATTCGCACCACACAGCCGGCGGGGCTGCGCCTCCCGTCTGCGTCTCCGAGGCGTCGCCCGGACTCGCCACCGGCCCGCGCCTTCACCGACAGGTCGCCCAACGCCAAGACGAGAGTGCCCGACCTCGACCACCAAGAGAGAGCTCGAAGATTAAGCGAGAGGATGACGTCCACCAAGAGAGCGAGTAGAATCCAACACGACCCCGACAGGAGTGAGCCTCGCGCGCGGTCTGCCTTATATAGCAAGGGGTTCCACCCTTCGCTCCTCCCCGTTTTTGGCTCCACCTTCCTTCGAGAAGGTTCCCGAAAAGGGGCGTTCCCTCACCCCGCCGGCCTCACACTGTTCATCCACCAATCGGCGGCGAGCTGCCCTCCCCCTGCCTCCGTCACACTCCTCGGAGAAACAGGCGGGAAAAATCCGCGCGCCCATCGGATCTCCTCTGGTTTCCTTTTGCGTTCGACGGTTTTCAACGGACTTGTTGCTTGCTTGGAGGTTTGTTCAAAATAACAATAGAAAAAGAAAAACGGCTATCGCAAAGAGTCGCAGGCCGGTGAACATGAAGAAAACCCTTTAAACAACGGTGGGGACCTATCTGCACATAAACTTAGCGTCATAACTGATCTAAGGACCCTTTCTGATGTATTGCGAATTTCCACAGCCGTAAATATATATATATATATATATATATATATATATATATATATATATATATATATATATATATATGCGTATATACTAACAGGGTTCATACACTTACATCTATCTATAATTCCAGCAATCTCTGTGTGTGTGTCTGTCTGTCTGTCCATCTGGTTGTCTGTTTGTCTGCGACCGCCGTTTCTCAACGACCGCCGGTCCGATCTGATCGAAACTTGCTAGGAATATTGCCAGGGCCCCGCGGATGTGCCTTTTCGAGGTTTGATGTCAATCGGACGAGCGGTTCCCAAGTTACGCCCATTTATCTGTCAACCAATGACAAGACACGGTGCTATGACGTCACGAATAAAGTCACAATTAATGTTTATTTATTTATTTGCACGAATGACGGTCCGATCTGATTGAAACTTGCCAGGAATATTGCTGGGGACCCGCGGATGTGCCTTTTCAAGGTTTGATATTAATGGGATAAGCGGTTCCCAAGTTACGGGCATTTATCTGTCGACCAATGACAAGACACGGTGCTATGACGTCACAAATAATGTTTATTTATTTATTATTATTATTTTTTTGCACGATTGATTGGTCCGATCTGATTGAAACTTGCCAGGAATATTGCTGGGGACCCGCGGATGTGCCTTTTCGAGGTTTGATATTAATCGGACGAGCGGTTCCCAAGTTACGGCCATTTATCTGTCGACCAATATCTGCGAGAGAGGGGGACGGGAGAGGGGGGATGAGAGTGGGGGTGAGAGGGGAGAGAGAGGAGGGGGGAGAGAGGAAGGGCAAGACTAGGGGGAGAGAGCGAGGGGGGCAAGAGAGGGGGAGAGAGGGGGTGAGAGAGGGGCGAGAGAGGGGGGCGAGAGAGGGGGGCGAGAGAGGGGGCGAGAGAGGGGGGCGAGAGAGGGGGGCGAGAGAGGGGGGCGAGAGAGGGGGCGATGAGAGTGGGGGCGATGAGAGTGGGGGGGGGTGAGAGAGGGGGCGGGAGAGGGCTGCACATACTGGCACTCATCTACGGGCACGCACCTATGCGCCCGCACTAGTTAAAAGAAAATTCCAGGAGTTTTCCAGGACAATAAATTCAATTTTCCAGGAGTTTTTGGCACAATTTTTAACAAAGTCAAATTTTGATCAGTGTCGAAGATTCAGTAATTTTCATCATGAAACAGTTCATCCAGACAGTCAGCCTATACATCAAGAAATTGTTCATCCAAACAGTCCACCTATACATCCATAAAACTGTTCAAGCAGTCAACCTATTCATTCTTTTAGCTTCTGAACCTTCTCTTCCAGCTTGGAAGATAAAGTGATGAGCTCTGCCTGTTTTGGCTTGGCCGTTCTCCTCAGACTGTTCGACTTGGTTGTGAAGGTAATCTTTCCTGTCGCCTCTGCTTTTTCTGAGAAGTCATCAGCTGATTTCTGTAATGAAAGGACGTCATTCTGCAATAGTTTCCTCTTTGATTTTATTTCATCAATCTCCTCGAGCAGATTTTTCGTTGGTTGGTTTTTTTGTGGCCTCTGCACCTTCCTTCTTCTTCCTTTCCTCGTCAAGATGAGCCATATATCCCTGCCTGCCTGATGCTGCAGATACAAGCAGTTGCTTTGACATTTCTACTTGCTGTATGCCCCCAACGCTATCTATGTGGTCACAGATCAGCAGCTGGGCAATGACAGATTCCTCGTGCAGGTTTTCTTCCTCAATCTGTCGATTGACAGAGAAGCCCCGTTCCACCGATGCTTGTCCATGGGATAGCAGTAACAGATGCTTCACCACCCTCCATAATGAACTGATGTGTTGGTTTGTAGCCATGGACTCGAAGAGCAGCACATCTATCCTACTCTTGTCCTCATACGGCTTGGAATTCTTAAATGTGGAGTAGTTAGCAGCCACGGTTGCGTCGATGAACTCGTCAAACTGTTGAAGAATGTCATCACATGCAGAGGCACCACCTCTGACACAGCCTGCCTCCACTAGTGCTGTGAGAATTTTCCGCATTCTCATGAGGCATCCGGCTTTTGAAGCGACCATCTGTCTGGGATCCAGGCATGACATGTTATTTGTCAAGGGGTACTTCAGGGGACAATTCTCCAATAATTTAACAACTATTTTTAGCAAGAAGTCTTTGCTCCATGATTTGTCAGTCACTGACAACACTGGTACCAGTGGCTGGTGATTTAATATTCTTCAGCTCCTGCTCAGCTGCAAAGCCAAAATCCACTTTGCTAAAATTCCGATGGATTTTCTTATCCTTTGGATCCAGTTTCATGAGTTTGTTGATGGATGAGGTGTCAACATCCTCCTTCACAAAGCACTTCACAATGCCAGAGAGCAGCCTGTGTAGATCTTCAGCAATGAAGGGCATCATTGGTTTGTCGGTTTGGTAAGTTACAAGGAATGGCGATACCAGTTTTGCTATTGACAAGAAAGCCAGGAATTTTACCATTATGAGTGGATCTTTTGTGCACGAAACCAATGTCATAAGATGCTGTTTTGGGGTTTGGGTAAATCACTTGGGATACCTTGTGAATGTACACTTTAATCTTTGGCCAAATGTCTATTGCTCTCTGTACAACAGGAACATTCTCTACCAATCTATGGGCACAAAATTTCAGCGGAAATAGGTCTGTTCCAGTCGCATTCACATAATCCTCTCTTCTAGCAGGCATCTCCTTGAAGAGTTTGTGTAAGCTTTTCAAAACATCCTGAACAGGCCATGCAGAGGCAGCTGCTCCATCCTTGAAAGCACCATGAACAATATGTAGGCCACAACTTCCAATGCTTAGTAGGGATTGGTTGAAAGTCATTGATATCTTCTGCATTAGACGGTGAAATTTCCAGTTGATGTTAGGCCCATCCATGAATATTTGAAGCATTCGACCGATGTTTAGGCCTTCCGTGCAGTTTTCGGAATGTTAGACCATGTCCTCCAAAGTCGCATGCCCCATGAATGTGGATCTGTAGTAATGTGTCCTAACCTGATAAATATAATAAAATTCATACATAAGCTAATGGAATAAACAAGAAAAAAAAATTCAATTATAACCTCTAAAATCTGATGAAATATATAGATTATATAATTGTATTATTGTGTAAGCAATTGTTTATCTCCCCCCCCCCACCACACACACACACACACACACACACACACACACACACACACACACACACACACACACACACACACACACACACACACACACACACACACACACACACACACACACACACACACACACACACACACACACACAATTACATGTACAAGAATTGGATCATCAATGTATTCAGATTATATTAAAATTATCTGATTCACTATACAACCATTGATCAATGATGCAATCATTAGGCCTAAGTCACATATGCTCTACGGCGAGGCCGTACGCCCTCTGAATTGACAGAAACGTGCGGCGGCCGCAGAGTTTTTGCGGTGGCCTCAGGGTAGCCCTACGCCGTTTGGCTATCTTTTACAGGCCGTAAGGTCGCCGTGGAATTATAACGCGGAGTTATAACTTTTTTCATTTCTACGTTTGCCGTAGCAATTCTACAATCCAAAACAAAAAAAAACTGGTAAAAAAAAAAATAATAATAAAAAATTAACCCACTCGTTACCATCCGTCTGGCAGCACGTTCACCTTGCAGGCACCTTGAGGCTACCTTGCATCTGCCTTGAAAATTCTATGGCCGCCGCAGGGCCCCCTTAAGGTCACCGTGCGACATCAAATCAAAGACCGTACGGCAACCCCACGTTTTCGGTCTCCACAATTTCTAAGACCTAAGGCCAAAGTCACATTTGCTCTACGGCGAGGATACGGCGGCCGTACGCCCTGTGAATTGACAGAAACGTGCGGCGGCCGCAGAGTTTCTGCGGTGGCCCTACGCCGTTTGGCTATATTTTACACGTCGTAAGGTCACCGGGGAATTATAACGCGGAGTTATAACTTTTTTCATTTCTACGTTCGCCGTAGCAATTCGACAAGCCGAAACAAAAAAAAAACTGGTAAAAAAAAAAAACCCCACTCGTTACCATCCGTATGGCCGCACGTTCGCCTTAGGGCCCCCCTGCGGTCGCCTTGCGGGCACCTTGCGTCTGCCTTGAAAATTCTGTGGCCGCCGCAGGAACGCCCTAAGGTCACCGTGCGAGATCAAATCAAAGACCATACGGCACCCCCATGTTTTCGGTCTCCACAATTTAAAAATATGCCGTGCAGCTACCCGAAAAATAAAAACATATGTGACTGCTACATTGTGTGACCGTGGAAATACTGCGGCCGCCGTATAATTGCTAGTGGCCATAGATTTTGAAGACCCCACGGCCGCCGTGGCAAATGTGACTTAGGCCTTAATCATTTAAAACAAACGATATCTTTGGAACTAGCATTACATGTATAATCTATCTATAATTCCAGCAATCTCTGTGTGTGTGTCTGTCTGTCTGCGACCGCCGTTTCGACGACAGCCAATCCGATCGGATTGAAACTTGCCAGGAATATTGCCGGGGCCCCGCGGATGTGCCTTTTCAAGGTTTGATATCAATCGGACGAGCAGTTCCCAAGTTACGGCCATTTATCTGTCAACCAATGACAGGACACGGTACTATGACATCATGAATGAGGTCACAATTGTTAATTTAATTATTATTTTTTTTTGCATGATTGACGTCACAATTCTTCTTCTTCTTCGTTTGGTATGACGTCACAATCGACGCTGGGAACCTGAGTATGTGCCTTTTCAAGGTTTGATATCAATCGCACAAGCGGTTCCCAAGTTACGGCCATTTATCTGTCAACCAATGACAAGACACCGTGCTATGACATCACGAATGACGTCACAATTAATGGGTTTTTTTTTGTTTGTTTTTTTTTTGCACGATTGACGTCACAATTCTTCTTCTTCTTCGTTTGGTATGACGTCACAATCGACGCTGGCGACCTGAGCATGTGCCTTTTCAAGGTTTGATATCGTTCTTCATCTGCTTCAGCTGTTTCCCAAGTGTTTCCCAAGGTTTGAAAGCTGTTTTTTCCCAAGGTTTGAATTAATTGTTCAAATTATTAATTCATCCCAAGGTTTGAATTTTCCCAAAGGAAAGAGTTGTTTCCCAAGGGTTTGAAAGCTGTTTTTTCCCAAGGTTTGAATTAATTGTTGTGCTTGGTAGACATTTGTGAATACATTTACAGAGAGAGGGGAGAGAGGGGGGGTACCGAGAGAGGGGGGGCTGAGAGAGGGGGGCGAGAGAGGGCGGCGAGAGAGGGGCGTCACAGTTCAAGGGAGGGGAAGAGAGGAGGGGCAAGAGAGGGGGACGGGGAGGGGGTGAGAGTGGGAGAGAGAGGCGAGAGAGGAGGGGGGAGAGAGGAGAACGAGAGAGAGGAGCGAGAGAAGGGTGAGAGAGGAGGGGGAGAGAGGAGGGGGGAGAGAGAGGGAGGCGAGAGAGGGGGGAGAGAGGGAGGCGAGAGAGAGACGGGGCATCATAATTCTTCTTCGTTTGATATGATGTCACAATTGACGCTGGGGACCTGAGTACGTTTCCCAGGTGTTTCCCAAGTTATGGCCATTTATGATACGGTTGGTCCGATCTAATTGAAACAATTCCCCAATCCAGTCATCGTTTACGAGAGAGAAGGAACGAAGCTGCACATACTGGCATGCACCTACGGGCCCGCACTAGTATAATCAACACATAATTAATTACAGTACCTGATCCTTTTCTCAGATTCGGGCATGTATATCCATTTGTTTATTCTTCGTATTTTGATTAAGACTTTCGTCGAAGAGAAGAACATAACCATCTTCATCAGAATTATTTTCGTTAGTTGATGCTTGAAATACGGTGCAATACCGTAATTGCACATGTATGCACATTTTCGCTCACCACAGGAGAAATGTTTCGCAATTTCTGAATCTGGAAACATCTGCGCGAACAAGGACGAGATATCTGTACATGAATTAAAAGAGTAGTAGGAGTTCACCACTTTAAGAGTCCACAATACTTCCGATGTAAGGCAATCGTTATGGCTGACGAATGAGGTTAGTGGTGCAGTTGAGGGCTTCCGTAATGTTGGAGTTGGAGCAGCTGTGCTCCCCTGCCATTCATTTGCCTTCGATGATCCAGAGAAGAAATCTCGAATGGTGCATCCACAAGCTGCCTTCTTTTGCTCCAGTAACTGCTTGCGTTTCGATCCTTTTCCGTGGCTCCGAATAGCAGGCTTGTCCATGTTCGAAATGTCGGAAATCTTCAGGCAGATATTACACTTTGCACTGTATTTATCTGTGCCACACTCCAACCAAGATACGTATTCCAGATGTAATATATAATACGTATTCGGAAATCCAAAATATAATTTTTTAAGGAGTTTTCAGGTGTTCAATTTGATTTTTAAGCATATTCCAGATTATTCCAGGATAGGAATTGAATTCCAGGAGTTTTAAGAACTTTCCAGGAGGCGTGCTAACCCTGTCGAAGAGATCACCAAGGATGCGGCACATGAGTTCTTCGAGTGCCATCTCTGATCCAGGCATTCCCATTGCAGATCTGGTATACACACGTATTCCACGGAAGGGTGTGGTTACACTGCAGTACTTCATGGACTGGCGGGAAAATGGAATTTGGTAAAAGGCACTCCGAAGGTCAGTAGTAATTAGATACTTCCACTGAGAAATTTTGCGCGGGATGGAATCTACGTTTGGCATAAGAGAGGGTTGGGGCTTACTGTACCGGCCCACATCAGCAAAGGCCGTGATTAAGTGAAAACCGCCACTGGGCTTATTGATCAACAATGAGGGTTTCAGATATTCCACAGTAATCCCCATGTCCTCAGGGTGAGCAAAGACTCCAAAGACTGTCACTACTCGACATGTCATTTGGGAGGACCATTTTGATAAACTCTCTGGGCCACAGAGTACTTGTGTGGGGTGGGGCACGTAGTACATGAGCTCTGCATACTGCATGGCGATCAAAGCTCCTTCCCTGAGACCCATACACGTACATGGTGCCATCACCCAGGATAACTTGGTGCTTCGCAGGGCGGATTAGACTCCATGAAAGGTGTTCCCGCCAGTACCTCCACGTCAAGATTTTCGATGACCAGGCCATCGAACTGAAATTATCTTCAATCACGTGTCAGTGTCAGTCTGGTCTCACCAACAATTTGAAGAGGGGATGATCCATCAGCCTGATGAGCAGACTGCGCACTCTTCTGAATCTTGGCTCCTACATTTCTTGCCGTTCTCACGAATCAGGTTTCCCGTGGCACCGCTGTCAATGGAGACTCGGGTTGTGTGGTAACCGTGGAAGGTGTCGAGATATGGAGACTGGCGTATCTGTAGGATTCGGTTACTATCCTACTGTAGGACACGTAGGAGAGTGGCCGGTTCTGTAAAATCTGTGTTACTAACTACCTTGTCCCCATGGGCACATGTTATGTCTCCAGGCTCGTCGTTTGACTCTTCAGTTATGTCAGCCACTTGGCGTGCTCGTGCAATGTAGCGACAATCTCATTCAGGGAGGAAAGGACATTCACTGACGAAATGATTGTAATCAGTATGGCGTACTTGTTTGCAGAGGGGACAGGACTTCGTAAGTTTGTTGGAACGAGTCCCCGAAAGGACTTGACGGGGTTTTGACGATGGGAATGATGCCGGGCGGGAGGCTTGTAATCGAGACGTTACAGTACGCAATGACTTTACATCTTCAGCAGTGTGGAGCTCATCTAATAGTGAGTCAAGTGCCTGGGATATCTCCGACTTTATGGAGGCTAAGGTGCGGGTCCTGAGCTCGGTTCCATAGCGATGTTTGACGAGCCCGGGGAGTCCACTGTGAACAAGACGAAGCCATGTGAGCACAACAAAGTTCTCCAGTGAGGGGGATAACTCCTCATCTTCAGTGATCACCTGGTTGTGGTGGGAGATTCCACCATCTCGGCGAAGCAAGGTACCTTCCACAAATGCCATCAGGCGTTGCTACAAGTATTCATGGCGCTCCTCGGGGTTATGGCGTATCGCTGCAAAGTCAATGAAGTGTGCACCCGTCGACTGGAATCCAAAATGTTGTCAAATCGACTGCTATATGTTGGCTACAGAAGTGGAGTTTCGGACTATGGTGTTACGTGATATTGTTACGGAGTTGGAAACCTTGTGCACACAAACAGCCAGAGTCCCCATAGTTCAGTTATTTCAATAAGTATGTGTTTATGGTTGGAATCCATCCCCTTCTGTCTAATGGGAATTTCATGTGTGCGCTGCGAGTTATTTTTTTTAGTTAGGTTTTTACAACAACTACAACAACAACACCGTCCCTCACTCGACCCAGTCGCCATTGCCCATGTGTTTTTGGTTGAGGATGTGGGCAGAGCCTCCGTCACTTCGGATCGAGGCTCCGCCCCAAGAAAGTGCATGGACCGTTTCCTCCAGCCAATAAGCGGAGGGCGAGCACCACACGCGTGCCCCAGCCAATCGGGAGGCTTACCACGAGTCGTCCGACAATCCCTCGTCCAATCAGGAGGTGAGGGGCAAGAAAATAAACCGCTCCCCGATTATTGTTATAAATAAACCCCTGTTAAATGTACCAGCTCGTTTTCTGTGCTTTCTCCCATTGGCCTAGCATGGTACAGGTTTGAGAATTAGCAAGACCGTACGTGCCGTAAATTATTCATTTGGTCCGGCGCGGCTTTGGTAGCTTCTGCTCGATAACGCCGGATCCGAGTCGGTGATAGCGACTCGATTCGGACAAAGTCGGCCGAGGGTGTGGTTTCCCCGGTAGTTGGACGGCATGAGTACTTCGGTAAATTGGAATTCGACAAGTGGACCCGACCTCACGCCATCAAAATATTGGCGACCACGGTCCTCCAAGTGACCCGTGACCTTCCAGAGTTGTCAGAGAGTCACGACCTAAATTCCGGGTGTTCGGTGGCAGACGACTCCACTGCTCCACCACGTGGTCGTTTATCGCCACAGAACCCCGGCCCACAACAATATCACAGAGCAGTAGTTTGCAATCTGACCCAGCATAAGTTCCAGTACGGTGACTTTCTGTTGGGCAGTGCGACGCCGCTCAACGGGGACGCTCTCACCATCATGCAAAAGTCAACGAAGAGGGAACGCTCTGCTCTTCTTCTCCGAGGTGACGCCCTCGGTGAGGAAGGGAGCAAAGTTGGGATCGAGCGATAAAATATAAAGGAGATTGCGTCTCCAACATTCAAATGAGTTCACCGTTTCACTCTTGCTGAGTGACCACTGCTTTGGTGCACGGTGTTAAAGAGTAATGTATGAACACGAACATTGGTAAAGGTAATAACAGTTATATTCTTGTGTATTTGCAGATGCAGCTTCATCATTTGTAATCTAATAAACGGATGCCACAAAACGGAGTAGTTCCTACTTATGATGAAACTGAGCATTGAACATCACCACTGAGACAACCAACCCCCAGGATGCCCACCGTAAACTGTCCTATCACTGACTGTGAGTACTCCACCCCCGATGTTGAAGCAGTCCTGGCTGTGGCGCTCATCATGACTAATGCCACAACTCACACAGCTGCCAATGTCAACATCGTTACAGCTAAAGTTGAGCAGGTGAAATGTCCCACGATCTCATCCGCTGGGACAAGTGAGGAATGGGCCTATTTACAATCGCGGTGGTCCGACTATGAAGATGCAACCAAAGTGACAGGCAAAGACAAGGTCATCCAACTGCTGGAATGTTGCGATGAACAATTAAGAAAAGACTTGACTCGCAATGCTGGCGGCACACTAACGAACAACTCAGAGGACGATGTCCTTAAGGTTATCAAGCGACTTGCAGTGAGAGAAGAGAACATCATGGTTGCTCGCGCTACACTACATGATATGCACCAGGACCACGACGAACCCGTCAGATCATTTGGGGCACGTCTCCGTGGTCAAGCAGGTGTATGTAAATTCATCATTCAATGCCCTCATTGCAATCAAGATGTGAATTACACAGAACCGGTCCTCTGTCACTCTGTAACCCATGGGCTCATTGACCAGGACATTCAACTCGACCTAATGGCCGACCGTAACCAGAACATGAAACTCCAAGGAATCTACCAGTTTGTCGAAGCTTAAGAATCTGGCAAACGCTCAGCCTCACGCCTCTTCCAGTCACAATCACCTGGGATGGATGCCGCTAGCAGCTCCTACCAACGTCACAAGAATGAGACACTAAGAGGCTACCATGACGATGATCGCAAAACAACAGACAAGTCAGAGCAGTGCTACTACTGTGGAAAGAAAGAACACGGGCACCAATCTCTCGCCAAGTTCAGAAAGGAGTGTCCCGCCTATGGTCACACATGTGTGCATTGTGGGAAGACCAATCACTTCGATCATGTGTGCAAAAACAAGAACAAATCAACCACCAAGGCCAACGCTAACGAATCAGAAGGTGCCGTGTTTGATTCCTTGTGCACAGTCGCAACTGATGCAACATCCCCCGAATCTATGAGCCTGGACCACCACATGTACAAACATCTATCTGACACCTGGATCCGGAAATCATCAAAGCTCCAACCGTTCGTTAAACTGATGATCGGAGCATTCCAGGTTGATTACAAGCACCTCGGATACAATCTCTACACCAAGACCAAGTCCAAATGCATCACTTGTATGGTGGATACTGGTTGTCAAAGCTGTTTGGCTGGCATGAAAGCTATCTCCGGCCTTGGCTTCAAGACCAAAGACCTAATCCCAGTCACAATGAGGATGCACGCTGTCAACAACAAGGGGATCAAAATCATCGGTGCCGTCATCCTCAGGATATCAGGCGAAGACAAAGATGGCAGCAACCTGGAGACTCAACAGATTACCTACGTCACTGACAGTTCAGACAAGTTCTTCCTCAGTCGAGATGCATGTATCAGTCTGGGCATGATCACCGACACCTTCCCTACAGTTGATGAGATAGACAGAGACACAGTCCACGCCACCTCAGATGTACTAGACCCCCTACCCAGAAATGACAATGGACTTACATCTGAATGTGACTGCCCTCCTCGGGAGAAGCCACCACCAATGCCCACAAAGTTGCCTTTCCCAGCCACGTCAGCGAACCGTGAGAGACTTCATCAATTCCTCCTGGATCACTACAGATCAAGCACTTTTAATACCTGCGAGCATCAACCCCTCCCAATGATGGATGGACCACCACTACATCTCATGATCAACCCAGATGCTACACCCATGGCCCACCACACACCAGCACCAGTCCCCATCCACTGGCAGGATGAAGTCAAAGCTGGATTGGATCGCGACATTAGGCTAGGTGTTCTCGAACCTGTCCCAATCTGAGAGCCAGTTACGTGGTGCCACCGTATGGTTGTGTGTGCTAAGAAAAACGGAAAACCTTGTCGTACGGTAGACATGCAACCTCTGAACTGCCACGCTACACGCGAAACCCATCACACACAATCACCCTTCCACCAAGCACGGTCTGTACCCTCAGGAACACTGAAGACAGTATTTGATGCATGGAATGGATATCACAGCATTCCACTGGAAGAAGGTGACAGACACCTCACGACCTTCATCACACCCTGGGGCAAGTACCACGACCGTACCGCTCCACAAGGGTATATCGCCTCTGGCGATGGATACTCAAGGCGTTTTGATGAGATAGCCTCTGACTTTCCAAACAAAACAAAGTGCATAGATGACACTCTACTATGGGCTGACAACCTAGAAAAAAGTTTCTTCCAGGCTTGTAAGTGGCTGAATATCTGTGGACGAAACGGCATCACCCTCAACCCCAAGAAGTTCGTATTTGGCCAGAAGACTGTGGAGTTCGCTGGATTCCAGATCACACAGGATAGCGTTCGGCCCTGCAAACGATTCCTACATGCTATCATGGAATTCCCTCTGCCCAGAAACAGCACGGATATCCGCTCATGGTTTGGGCTGGTAAATCAAGTTTCATATGCATTCAGTATGACAGAGCGCATGCTACCTTTTCGAGCCTTCCTCAAGCCTGGCACCACATTTGCCTGGGACGACCGCCTAAACGAACTGTTTCATGAATCCAAGAAGGTCATTGTCAATGAGATCGAGTCTGGCGTACAGATATTCGACAAGTCTAGACCAACATGCCTTGCCACAGATTGGTCGAAAGTCGGCGTCAGATTCTGGCTCTTCCAGAAACATTGCCCATGTCAATCAACCACCCTGTCCTGCTGTCCGACAGGATGGAAGATCACACTAGTCGGAAGTCGTTTCACACACTCAGCAGAATCTCGTTATGCCTCTGTTGAAGGGGAAGCCTTAGCCCTGGCTGACGCATTGGACAAAGCTCGCTATTTTGTCCTGGGATGCAAGGATCTCACTATCGCGGTCGACCATAAACCGCTTCTCAAGCTCTTTGGCGACAGATCACTCGATGAAATCCCAAACAACCGACTCCTGAACCTCAAAGAAAAAACACTTCGCTACATGTTTAACATGGTCCATGTCCCTGGTGTAAAGAACAGAGCGGCCACCCTACAGGTGACGCCATCCTACACCATTTCCTGGCACCCTACAGGTGACGACAATCCCGAGAAGATGCACCTGAAAGATGACATATCATCTATTGCATCTACGCCCCAGAGTGACAACACCATTCCTTACCCTACAGTACGGCAAGACTTTCTTGCTGGCATATGCTGCATCGAGACATCAAACACTGATTCATCCTCATCGCACACCGCTGCAGTTTCATCCCTCAAAACACTCGAGACCATCACCTGGAACAAGGTTCGATTGGCTACTAGTAGTGATGAGAATATGAACAGGTTGGTGAACATCATCGAATCAGGCATGCCGATCTCTCGTCAAGATATCCCATCGACACTCCAAGAATACCACCAAAACCGGGATCACCTACATACCGTGGATGGAGTAATCACCTACAAGAATCGCATTGTCATCCCACCGTCCCTCCGACAGGACTGCCTGGAAGCTCTTCATGCTGCACATCAAAGAATATCATCCATGATTGCCAGAGCTGAATTGTCTGTGTTCTGGCCTGGAATCACCCCTGCAATCAAATACGTCAGGAACAATTGCAACCACTGCAACCGCATGGCTCCCTCACAACCCAGCGCACCACGCATGAACAAGATCCTTCCAGACTACCCGTTCCAATGCATATGCGCCGATTACTTTCAATACAAGGGCTTTCATTACTTGCTCATCGTCGATAGATACTCCAATTGGCCTGTCGTCGAGAGGGCACCGGGAGGTTCGGCTGGCTTGGTGGATTCCCTGCGTCGCTGCATCGTCACCTATGGCATACCTGATGAACTCTCTTCCGACGGTGGCCCTGAATTCATCGCTAGCAATACTCGCCAATTCCTACTGAACTGGGGAGTCCACCACCGCCTACCATCCGACGTGTTCCCCCATAGTAACTGCCGGGCAGAAGTAGGAGTCAAAACCGTGAAGTGCATGATCACTGACAACACCGGCTCTCATGGTGAGCTGGACACAGATTCATTCCAGCGTGCGATCCTGCAATACAGGAACTGTCCTGATAAGGACACAAAGCTATCCCCCGCCATGTGCGTGTTTGGCAGGCAGATAAAGGACTTCATACCTATCCTCCCAGGCAGATACAGACTCCATGAAACATGGAGAGACACTTGAGCCAACCGGGAAGCTCCTCTCCGCAACCGCCACATGAAAGCTGCTGAACGCTGGTCAGAGCACACAAGAAGGCTACCACCACTCACTATCGGAGACCACGTCCGCATCCAAAACCAGATTGGCCACAATCCTCGCAAATGGGACAAAACAGGCACAGTGATCGAAGTCCGCCAGCACAACCAATATGTCCAACGTGTCGACGGTTCAGGGCGAGCGACGCTCCGCAACAGGAGATTTCTCCGGAAATACGTCCCAGTCCACACCATGCTCGCCCCGGAATGGCCCCTGCACGGGAACCCCGTGCCCACACAGACACTGAGGACAGAACAACATGATGGCGTGAAACATTCCCTTGAGACACTCCACACGGTTTACCTGATCAACCAGCAACACGGACACGCCGTCGGCAGTAGTTTACTCAGTGAACATCACCGCAATGGTTAAATATTTTAAAAAACTGTTTGTTAAAGAAAACCAAGATGTTTTTCAAGTTCAACAACAGAATCGACGATAAATACGAAAAAGAACCCAGAAACGGAACAACGTTGGAGGCACGAAGCATGCCGGGATATTCTGAAGCCACGCCTCCTCTCCCATTGTGTGTGTTATTTAATTTACTTGGAAACGATGACCCGTTCATGTAAACGTGGACACGCTCATTCCGGGAGGTGTGCTGTCTTCGAAAACCACACTATTAACGTGGGAACGTGTGGTTGTTTGATTTTGGGGGAAAGAACGCGGTTAGAGGAGGTTCGAGATATTAAAATATTTATTTGTGTTCGAGAAACATCCTTTTTCAAGCTTTTGAGGCTGTTTAAAGGGAATTAAAATGACGTTTTTTTTAATGTTTCCCATCTTGAAATGCTCATCAAATCCTGTGATGAAGTAAACTGGCTTTGGCTCGACGGGACGAGAAACAGCTGGAATGTGAGTGTTATGAAGTGAGAAGAAACACAGCGAGTGGGACCCGGAACAGGTGTTTCCAACGACGTCCTCTTTTATGACATAAAATAAACAATCAAACGGGAGAGCGATGCTGCATGAGGTCAGCGGTGGTGGTCATATGGCAGCTTCGCTGCTGGGGTAGCTATCATTTATTGAAGCACGACTGTGTAGCTGATGCAGTTCCCCTCTACCAGTACACACACTGGAACTGGTGATCATTTCACTGACCTCGGAAGGATGACAGGCTGAGTTAACCGCCTGGTGTATTAATTCAACGGCCGACGGGGCTTGAACTCAGGACCCGAGGATCCCAAGCCGCCATCCAAACCACTGAGCCAACACCAGGCTCAGGTCAGCCATAGTGCCAAGCGTGTGATGTAATTGCTTTGGAGATGGACTTTCCAGAGATACATCTCGGGTCCATCATTTATATTTCTCCCCGTACAAGCAACAATATATTTATTTTCTTTGGTGTATAATATTGGGCCGCAAACAGTCTCGACATTCTTGTCCGATACTAGAACTTGCCGCCACCCTTTTGAAGACCTTCTCCCCAATTTTTCCGTGAAGGCTTGGGAATGGTCCCCCCACTGATAACACACAAAGAAAAAACGTCGAGTTGGATAGCGGGGAGATTGATGGATGGTCATCATGGTGAAAGACTGTTCAGGAAAGAACATCGCATCCGCTCTGCCATCTTACCATGGAGACAAGGAGAACAGGTCTCTGGTTCACTGGACTTCCTGATTCTAACTTTCAAAACTTAACTCGCTCCAAAGAAGGGATTTTACTTCATGGTTTTAAACCTTAACTAGCTCAAAATAAGATATTTTACTCTGTGGTTTTAAACCTTAACTAGCTCCAAATAAGGGATTTTACTTTGTGGTTTTGAACCTTAACCAGCTCCAAATAAGGAATTTTTACTGTGTGGTTTTAAACCTTAACTAGCTCCAAATAAGGAATTTTACTGTGAGGTTTTAAACCTTAACTCGCTCCAAATAAGGAATTTTATTGTGAGGTTTTGAACCTTAACTAGCTCCAAATAAGATATTTTACTGTGTGGTTTTGAACCTTAACTAGCTCCAAATAAGGAATTTTACTGTGTGGTTTTGAACCTTAACTCGCTCCAAATAAGGAATTTTGCTGTGTGGTTTTAAACCTTTACTCGCTCCAAATAAGGAATTTTGCTGTGTGGTTTTGAACCTTAACTAGCTCCAAATAAGATATTTTACTCTGTGGTTTTGAACCTTAACTGGCTCCAAATAAGGAATTTTACTCTGTGGTTTTAAACCTTAACTCGCTCCAAATAAGATATTTTACTGTGTGGTTTTAAACCTTAACTCGCTCCAAATAAGATATTTTACTCTGTGGTTATAAACCTTAACTCGCTCCAAATAAGATATTTTACTGTGTGGTTTTAAACCTTAACTCGCTCCAAATAAGATATTTTATTGTGTGGATTTAATCTTTAACCAGTCTCAAATAAGGGATTTTACTGTGTGGTTTTAAACCTTAACCAGGTTCAAATAAGATATTTTACTGTATGGTTTTAAACCTTAACTAGTGTTACGCCTCAGCTCCCTGAACAGCTCTACTCTGCTATTAATCCTGGCCCTGCGACTAGGCAATGGTGTTCAGTATCTATTTGACTTAAAAGGAGCTCCTCCGCCCTTTGACAGGTTTTGCTTGTAATCCTGCTGTGTGTCCATATCCATACACCTTCCTCCGGAAATCTGGTGGGGGAGACGGTTTAGTCACCGACAACACGACCATGAAACAAGTTAGTGCATGTTTACATGGTACCTGCAGCAAGTCACAGAACTGATCTGTCCTGACCTGACAATCGCGATAGTACATGTTGCCTCCATAACTTATTTGAGATGGACGTCTGGGTCTGGGATGCCATTTCTGTCGCTGTAATGAAGGGTGCTTGACACGATTGACAGTGGTGTTGGTCTGTGCCTGACCGTTTAAACAGTGGGTGGTGCTGTCAGGAACTCTGTGGAAATGGCAATGTCCTTGGCTGTCATGAATTTCAATGTTCATTCGGATAACAGGCATCACTGTATGTAATCGTCCACAACACCAACAACAAGCTGGTCCCACAGCATGTCTTCGAGTGTGTCACTGAACTCACAGAAGTGTGAAAGTTTCTTAAGCTCTGCAATAAATTGGGAAATTGACTGTCCTGTTGTCTGGCTCTGGTGGCAGTAGAGGATAAATGGGGCTTTGAGGCAGCCATTCAAATGAATGGGGACAAGGGAAAAACTTTCTATCTCAAGGTCCAAAAAGCCCAAAATAGGAGACTGATTTCCTCCCCTCCCATACAAATGAATGGGAAAAACTCTCTGACTCAAGCCCAAAAAGCCCAAAATAGGAGACCGATTTCCTCCCCCTCCCATACAAGCAAATGTAAAATTGATACTTACTGATTAAACACAATGATAAACACAATGCCCGAATCCAGTTGTCGTGTACAAGAGCGAAGGAACGACCTGTGTGTTTGTTCGAAAGTTTGTTTTTTTTTGCACGTACCGCCACGCACTAGTATATCTCAATATTATCAATCATTACCTCATATACATCACTTGTCTTAATTTCTAATACTAGTGCATGCCCGTAGGTGCGTGCCCGTGCGTGCATGGCCGTACGTGCAAAAAAAAAAAAATTGTGACGTCAATCCTGATGTCATTGCACAGTGTCCTGTCATTGGTTTGGTAAATAAATGGCCATAACTTGGAAACCACTTGTCCAACTAATATCAAACCTTGAAAAGGCACATCCACAGGGCGCCAGCAATATACCTGGCAAGTTTCAATTAGATTGGACCAGAGGTTGTCGAGAAACAGCGGTCGCAGACACAAAGACACACAGAGATTGCTGGAATTATAGATAGACTAGTGCGGGCCCGTAGGTGCGGGCCTGTACATGTGTGGCCGTATGTGCAAAAAAAAAAAAAAACTGGATTGGGGCATTGTTTCAATTATATGGGACCAACCGTATCATAAATGGCCATAACTTGGGAAACCCTAGGGAAGCAGCTGAAACGGATGAACAAGAACGATATCAAACTTTGAAAAGTCACATACTCGGGTCCTAGCGTCAATTGTGATATCATATCAAAAAACAAAAAAGAGGAAGCATTGTGACGTCATAGCACCGTGTCCTGTCATTGGTTGACAGATAAATGGCCGTAACTTGGGAACCGCTTGTCCGATTAATATCAAACCTTGAAAAGGCACATACTCAGGTCCCCGGCAATATTCCTGGCAAGTTTCAATTCGATCGGACCAGTGGTTGTCGAGAAACGGCGGTCGCAGACACACAGACACACACATACAGACAGACACACAGAGATTGCTGTAATTATAGATAGATTAGATCGGACCAGTGGTTGTCGAGAAACGGCGGTCGCAGATACACATACAGACACACATACAGACAGACACACAGAGATTGCTGGAATTATAGATAGATTAGATCGGACCAGTGGTTATCGAGAAACAGCGGTCGTCGACACACAGACACACACACACAGATTGCTGAAATTATAGATAGATTAGATCGGACCAACCGTATCATAAATGGCCATAACTTGGGAAACACTTGGAAAACAGCTGAAACGGATGAACAAGAACGATATCAAACCTTGAAAAGGCACACACTCAGGTCCCCAGCGTCAATAGTGACGTCAATCTTGATGTCATAGCACCGTGTCCTGTCATTGGTTGGTAAATAAATGGCCATAATTTGGGAACCACTTGTCCGATTAATATCAATCCTTGAAAAGGCACATCCACAGGTCCCCAGCAATATAGCTGGCAAGTTTCAATGAGATCGGACCAGTAGTTGTCGAGAAACAGCGGTCACAGACAGACAGACACACAGAGATTGCTGGAATTATAGATAGACTAGTACGGGCCCGTATGGGCGGGCCCATAAGTGCGTAAATGACGACTGGATTGGGGCATTATTTCAATTAGATCGGACAAACCGTATCATAAATGGCCATAACTTGGGAAACACCTGGGAAACTTACTCAGGTCCCCAGCGTCATTTGTGACGTCATATTAAACGAAGAAGAATTGTGACACACCCTCTCTCTCGCCCCCCTCGCTCCCCCCTAGTCTCGCCCCTCCTCTCACCCCTCTCGCCCCTCCTCTCTCCCCTCCTCTCTCCCCCTCTCTCGCCCCTCCTCTCTCCCCCTCCTCTCTCCCCCTCTCTTGAATTGTGATGCCCCCCTCTCTCCCACCCCCTCTCTTGCCCCTCCCTCCCCTCTCTCCCCCCCGCCCACTCTCTCCCCCCTCTCTCACCCCGGAGTCTCACCCCTCCTCTCTTCCCCCTCTCTCCCCCCTCTTTCTCCCCCCTCATCTCGCCCCTCTCTCGCCCCACTCCAACCCCCTCTCACACCCCCTCTCCCGTCCCTCTCTCGCTCTCTCTCTCTCGTCCCCACTCCCCACCCCTCTCTCGCCCCCTCTCTCCCCCCTAGTCTTGCCCTTCCTCTCTCCCCCTGCTCGCTCGCTCCTCTCTCTCGCCCCCACTCTCATCCCCCCCTCTCCCGTCCCCCTCTCTCGCAGATATTGGTTGACAGATAAATGGCCATAACTTGGGAACCGCGCATCCGATTAATATCAAACCTTGAAAAGGCACATCCACGGATCCCCAGCAATATTCCTGGCAAGTTTCAATCAGATCGGATCGTCAATCGTGCAAAAAAAATAAAAAAATAAAAAAAAAATAAACATTAATTGTAACGTCATTCGTGATGTCATAGCACCGTGTCTTGTCATTGGTCGACAGATAAATGGCCGTAACTTGGGAACTGCTTATCCGATCAATATCAAACCTTGAAAAGGCACATCCGCGGGTCCCCAGCAATATTCCTGGCAAGTTTCAATCAGATCGGACCGTCAATCGTGCAAAAAATAATAATAATAATAATAATAATAATAATTAAATAAATAAACATGAATTGTGACGTCTTCGTGATGTCATAGCACCGTGTCTTGTCATTGGTCGACAGATAAATGGCCGTAACTTGGGAACCGCTCGTCCGATCGATATCAAACCTCGAAAAGGCACATCTGCGGGTCCCGGCAATATTCCTGGCAAGTTTCAATTGGATCGGACCGGCGGCTGTCGAGAAACGGCGGTCGCAGACAGACAGACAAACAGACAGACAAACAGACAGACACACAGAGATTGCTGGAATTATAGATAGATGTGTGTGTATGTGTATGTGTATGTGTATGTGTATGTGTATGTGTATGTGTATGTGTGTGTGTCTCCTCCATAACTAACAGCTTGGTTTGAAACCGGTCCATCTATCCTCACCTTACTCAACTATATCATACTGTTTCAAATCGACCCATCTATCCTCACCTTACTCAACTGTATCATTCTGTTTGAAACTGGCCCATCCATCCTCACTTCACTTTACGATATCATCCTGTTTGAAACCGGCCCATCTATCCTCACTTTAACCTCCTCGTCCCACATCTCCTCCTGAATCTGCTGCCATCAGCACTCCACAAGCACAGTCACCACTTTTGTGCAAATCTGCTCACATGCGTAAGGCACCTGAACAGTTGAATTTGTGGTGATTGTGCCTTGCACTAATGTGTGGTGTAATATATAATTTTTTTTTTTGGGGGGGGGGGGTGATGTTGACATGGTCTGTGTGAAGTGACCTGGGCACGCATGTGCACTGCATGCATTCCGGGAATAAACCCACTGGTCCCACTTAGTTTTTTTTTGCTTTTGACACTTTCATCTTGAGGTTACGTCACATTACCTACAAGGCAATGCAGAACCAAAATATCGTGTAGTATTCGATGTATAAAGTCTCTCCGCCAGAAAGGTTAACGGGAATCCCCAGCGGAGCACCGCGGCCAAAACACCAATCTTGATGAGGTTGAAATCAACTTTAATATCACTCATCACACAACGCGCCCGACTGGGCCAAAACCATCCTCGCCCGGAATGGCCCCTGCACAGTAACCCCGTGCCCACACAGACATGGATAGGAAGACAGAACAACATAATGGTGTAACCACTTGTTTTTAGTAGCGTCTCGCGTAGCGAAGGCTGCTCATAGAGAGCTCGGCGTTGTGTTGTATGAGATATTTTTGAGTTATTTTATAAAATAAATGAGTTCTTTTTCTGGCAACATCTTTTTTTTGATACTTGGGATATACATGAACACTGTGGTATCAGTGAAAAATTGTCGCAGGGGGGTTGCAAGGTTGTTCCCACTGGCCCCGGCCTATCACCGGGTAGACTGCCCTCCCTCGGGGATTATTCTGCCCCATGACAGTATTTATGCTAGCATTGTGACCACAATATGGTTCTAAGCATCCAAAATATAATCCTTGAAGTGTTTGGGCTGGTAGCGCAGACGGTTGGAGCATCTTGGTGTACAGCCAGTTGGGGACACCGTTGGATGATCCTCACAGGTGTCACGGATGGTCTCAATAGATTGGGAGCAATCAGGTCCATGGGTGTTAAGTTTCGGTGATGAACCAGAACCAGGATCTCGTACTTGGCAGATAGGGATTGGCAAGGATCCAGCACTGTTGGCGGGTGAAGACAACTCAAAGGGGATGAATGGGGGAACTGGTGGTTTTGTTGCTGATTGAAGGAAAACGTCCTCGGTATGCAGTGACCCACCATGCACCAGATTGTGAGGGAGTGGAAGCGTATCCTTCTGGTAGTCCGGGACTTTGTAGCATTCAGACTTTTTGACCCGATAAGCTGCACTCCTCACTTGGGACCCCACAAACTTACGTATGTTGCACCAGGGTCCATCTGTGGCAGAGACGAGGTAGCGGTTTCTTGCCTATGACTTCTTGTGGTCAGAGTACAAATAGACCAAATTGCCGACTTCCACTGACACATTGGCCTCGAAAGACCCCATGGGTGCCGTTGACTTCTCACTATGGGGGTGGTTTATGGAGCGAATGTTGGTGTTGAGCTTGTATCATTTGTAAGTCCGAGAAAGGGATTTGCAGATTGGTGAACTGATCCCGCTGGCACCACATCTCTCGGGCTGAGAGGCCCCGTGCACGAATTCGTGAATTCATACTGGTGGTGGCCAGTGCGAGGGTTAGTGGGGTTACTCGTCCTCCCATAGGCTCCTGTCGTAGGAGTTCGTCTTCATATTCACGAACTGCCTTCTCGGCGATGGGATTTTTATTACGACCAATTTCAATGCACATCCGATGGTGCTGAAGAAGCTCATCGTGGACCAGACGTGTGAAGCCGGGGGTTGGATCGGTGCGGATGACAGCAGGAGGTCCATCCAATGGCCGGAGCTCTATGCATAAGTGGATCAAGTTATCGCGGAGAGTAATGTGTTGTTCGTTCTCCACAATACACGATGTAGTGTAGGAAGTGGTCCATTCTCGCAATATAATAATTAGCTGGTGATTGCGTTTGATGATATCTGCTGCGAAAGATACACCAACAGCACCGGGGGGTGGGGGGGGTGGGAGGATCTCCAGTGGACTGCTTGATAATGGTGTGGGGTGCGCTGCGCAATGCAGCATAATGGTGGCACCTCGAGGTTACTTGGTCGATCGCTCTGTCCAAGTCAAGAGCGTAAAAATAGCGGTGAATCACGGAACAGGGTTGATGGCGACTCGAATGATCGAGTTGAATGTGTAACACTGTAAGTAAGCCATTGACCACCTGACATGGGACAATGATGCACTCACATGCCGAGGACAAGGTCTTATCCCGACGGACTACAACTAGACCATCATTGGAAACTGAAGCGACCTGGAGGTATCGCTTGACGTCCTTGATGTTGGTTGCTTTCTTTGATGGATGGGTGCCCTGAATAAAGTGGGAATGAGTCCGCCTTAGGTCTGCGCACTCTGCCTGGACTGCCTTCCAAGCAGTTCTGTTGGTAAAGGGCAGTTTGATACGGCCGGAAATGATGTCTTGGGCTGACACATGCAGGACTACGGCCTCCTCCTCATGTCTTATGAAGGGACAAATTTGTCAGGAGGTGTCAGTACAGTCCGGTGCATTGCGGCTGGCAAAATCAGATGGGGCATTGGAGGTTCCTGCGAGCTGCCGTTCGGTCTCCTGATAACGCCTGACAAGAATGTGGATATACGAGGGCTTGCTGAAAACTCACGACAGAGCTTCTCATTAGCTTGTACGCATGGCATGCTATCGGTGAGGATGGATGCATGATGTATTGACTGGATAATGAAAGGACTGAAGCGTTTTACCGATGCAGTGATGGAAAGGGCCTCCACCTCACATGGCAACCAGGTAGGTTGGCGCCCGCGTAACTTCGGGCGAAAGAAACCCGCAAGGTGAGGTCTACCATTGTGCGTGATGTACAGAGTCAATCCGATACTGTTTTTTTACGGAATCATCTGTCACAATCCATAGCTGATCACTAGGACGAGGAAAAGTAACTGCATGGGTCGAAGTAAGAGTGCCTTGGGCACTGTGGAAGGCAGCATGCAACTCATCAGTCCACAAAACTCTGTCCAGTGATTGGCATCTGGCCACAGCATCATCCAAGGGGGATAAGAGAGTGGAGCAGTTGGGGATAACATGAGCGAGAACCTTATATGCCCCGATAAAGGATCTCATTCCCCTGACCTTCTCAGGAGCTGAACAAGTGGAGAGCTCAGCCACACGATGTGGGCTGGCCTGGATAGTACCACGAGACCAGATCCATCCTAAGCTGGTGGTACTCTTAGGACATATAACTGTTTTCGTAGCAGAGAGGGCAAGTCGGCATTTATACAGAGCATGTAAAACCATTTTCCAGTTTTGGAGGAGCTCGTCCACTGTGTCCCCACCGCAATAGAGGTATTAAGCGAGTTTAGCGACAGTCCCCTTCTCTCAGAGATCACCAAGGACGCGGCACATGAGTTATTCGAGTGCTGTCTCTGATCCAGGCATTCCCATTGCAGATCTGGTATACACAGGTATTCAATGGAAGGGTGTGACTACACCGCAGTACTTCATGGACTGGCGGAATAATGGAATTTGGTAAAAGACACTCGTAAGGTCAGTATTAATTAGATACTCCCACTGAGAAATTTTGCGCAGGATGGAATCTATGTTTGGCATAAGAGAGGGTTGGGGCTTACTGCACCGGCCCACATCAGCAAAGGTCGTGATAAAGCGAAAACCGCCACTGGGCTTCTTGATCAAGAATGAGGGATTCAGATATTCCACAGTAATCCCCATGTCCTCAGGGTGAGCAAAGACTCCAAGTTTTTCCAGGTCATCAAACTTGTGTTGTAATTCTCACAGCTTATGATGCGCATATTGTGGTAGACGACCTTTGCGTTGTGGAGGCTGAACAGGGCCCATGTTAACAATAGCCTCAAAGGGGCCTGCAGCACCATTGTAGCCTTGGAACACTGGGTCAAACACTTCATCATACTCTTCAAGCAGGGCACAAAACTTTGATCGTTCGTCAGGAGCGAACATGTTGTCAGGGTCGAGGGTCACAGTCATAGCCTGTCCTGAGGGTGATGTGAGTGTGCGTTTTGCTTTGGGGAAGCTGGTTTCCGTATAACCACCTGGATGTTATTTGGTGTACTCGGGTATGTACACAGGGCGGATTTGGGAAAACTGCTCCTGACGTTTGAGAACTCGTGGTTCGTTGGTGAAATTGGGGATCGGAACCTTCCTGCTGATACGGATTATACTGGAAGGGGGCCACAACTCACTTGGTCGCAGTGACCTTGCACTTGGGGCATCTGTGCGAGGTTCGAGTGTGAACACTAGGTCACTACTCGACATGTCATTTGGGAGGACCATTTTGATACACTCTCTGGGCCACAGAGTACTTTTGTGGGGTGGGGCACGTAGTACATGAGCTCGGGGTACTGCATGGCGATCAAGGCTCCTTCCCTGAGACCCATACACTTACGTGGTGCCATCACCCAGGATAACTTGGTGCTTCGCAGGGTAGATTGAGATGTCATTCGACTCCATGAAAGGTGTTCCCGCCAGTACCTCCACGTCAAGATTTTCAACGACCAGGCCCTCGAATTGAAATTCTCTTCCATCACGTGTCAGTGTCAGTCTGGTCTCACCAACAATTTGAAGAGGGGATGATCCATCAGCCTGATGAGCGGACTGTGCACTTCTGAATCTTGGCTCCTACATTTCTTGCCATTGTCTCACGAATCAGGTTTCCCGTGGCACCGCTGTCAATGGTGACTCGGGTTGTGTGGTAACCGTGGAAGGTGTCAAGATATGGAGACTGGCAAATCTGGACACGTTGGGTAGTGGCCGGTTATGTAAAATCTGTGTTACTAACTACCTTGTCCCCATGGGCACATGTTATGTCTCCAGGCTCGTCGTCTGACTTCAGTTATGTCAGCCACTTGGCGTGCTCTTGCAATGTAGCAACAATCTCGTTCAGGGAAGAAAGGACATTCACTGAGGAAATAACTGTAATCAGTACGACGAACTTGTTTGCAGAGGGGACAGGACTTCGTAAGTTTGTTGGAACGAGTCCCCGAAAGGACTTGATGGGGTTATGACGATGCGAATGATGACGGGCGGGAGGCTTGTAATCGAGACGTTACAGTACGCAATGACTTTGCATCTTCAGCAGTGTGGAGCTCATCTAATAGTGAGTCAAGCGCCTGGGATATCTCCGGCTTTATGGAGGCTAAAGTGCGGGACCTGAGCTCGGTTCCATAGTGATGTTTGACGAGTCCGGGGAGTCCACTGTGAACAAGACGAAGCCATGTGAGCACAACAAAGTTCTCCAGCGAGGGGGATGATTCCTCATCTTCAGTGAACACCTGGTTGTGGAGGGAGATTCCACCATCTCGGCGAAGCAAGGTACCTTCCACAAATGCCATCAGGCGTTGGTGCAAGTATTCATGGTGCTCCTCGGGGTTATGGCATATCGCTGTAAAGTCAATGAAGTGTGCATCCGTCGACTGGAATCCAAAATGTTGTCGAATCGACTGCCATATGTTGGCTATGGAAGTGGAGTTTCAGACTCTGGTGTTACGTGATATTGTTATGGATTTGGAGACCTTGTGCACACAAACAGCCAGAGTCCCCGTAGTTCAGTTATTTCGATCAGTATGTGTTTATAGTTGGAATCCATCCCCTTCTGTCTAATGGGAATTTCATGTGTGCGCTGCGAGTTATTTTTTAGTTAGGTTTTTACAACAACTACAACAACAACAACGCCACCGTCCCTCACTCGACCCAGTCGCCATTGCCCACGTGTTTTTGGCTGAGGACATGGGCGGAGCCTCCTTCGCTTCGAATCGAGGCTCTGCCCCAAGAAAGGGCATGGACCGTTTCCTCCATCCAATGAGCGGAGGGCGAGCACCACATGCGCGCCCCAGCCAATCGGGAGGCTGACCACGAGTCGTCCGACAACCCCTCGTCCAATCAGGAGGCGAGGGGCGAGAAAAGAAACCCCTCCCCAATTATTGATATAAATAAACCCCTGTTAAATGTACCAGCTCGTTTTCTGTGCTTTCTGCCATTGGCCTAGCATGGTGAGGGTTTGAGAATTAGTAAGGCCGTTTGTGCCATAAATTGTTCATTTCTTCCGGCGCGGCTTTGGTAGCTTCCGCTCGGTTACGCCGGATCCGAGTCGGTGATAGCGACTCGATTCGGACAGAGTCGGCCGAGGGTGCGGTTTCCCCAGTAGTTGGACGGCGTGAGTACTTAGGTAAATTGGAATTAGACAAGTGGACCCCACCTCACGCCGTCAAAATATTGGCGACCACGGTCCTCTAAGTGACCTGTGATCTTTCGAAGTTGTCCGAGAGTCATGTCCTAAATTCCGGGTGTTCGGTGGGAGACGACTCCACTGCTCCACCTCGTGGTCGTTTATCGCCACCGAACCCCGGCCCACAACAATATCACAGAGCAGTAGTTTGCAATCTGATCCAGCATAAGTTTCAGTTCGGTGACTTTCTGTTGGGCAGTGCGACGCCGCTCAACGGGGATGCTTTCACCCCACGAAGAGGGAACGCTCTGCTCTTCTTCTCCCAGGTGATGCCCTCGGTGAGGAAGGGAGCAAAGTTGGGATCGAGCGATAAAATATCAAGGAAATTGCGTCTCCAATATTCAAATGAGTTTACCGTTTCACTCTTGCTGAGTGACCACTGCTTTGGTGCACGGTGTGTGGTAGCCATTTTGGTGATGGGTACGTTGCACAGACGATGTTTATGATGCTGCGACAGAATGAACTGGTTGGCCGCTCATCTTCTTGTGAGGTGCGATTGGGGTTCGAAGATGGCTCTCATAACAGGGACGTTCTACCGATCACCGTCTCCAGGATGAAGAATGCATGGAATCTTATCCCGACGCTGCCACCACTCCACAAAGGTTAACGGGAATTCCCAGCGGAGCACCACAGCCAAAACCAAATCTTGATGCGAGGTTGAAATCAAATTTAATATCACTCATCACACAACGTGCCTGACTGGGCCAAAACCATGCTCGCCCGGAATGGCCCCTGCACGGTAACCCCGTGCCCACACAGACATGGAGGACAGAACAACAAGCCGGAAGGCGACATGGTTGGTCGCTATATAATTGCAAACCAGTCATACAGTTTTTGAAGAAGCGGGTTGAAAATTTTTTACAAGGAGGTTGATTATAGTGCACATAAAAGTGCAGAAGCCGATTTTTGATTTTCGAAAAAAAAAGATTAAAAAATATTATTCTGATTTTTTTCAAAAATTTCAGTCCCGTTGCTAGGCAATGGTGGCGTCCATAGCAACGGTGCTCAAAAGCATACAACTCGATCCTGGTATGGACCTACCAGTCAAGTTTCATCAAAACCGGTTGACTCCTCTGGCCTCCAGAGCTGTCCATCAAATACAAACAAATAGACAGACATACAGACAGACGGAAAACCTGAGACAAAGGGAAGTCCAACGACCACCCAACATAAAGTCTCCACATTTACTTGAGACACTCCACACGGTTTACCTGATCAACCAGCAACACGGACACGCCGTCGGCAGTAGTTTACTCAGTGAACATCACCAAAATGGTTAAAGATTTTTAAAAACTGTTTGTTAAAGAAAACCAAGATGTTTTACAAGTTCAATAGCAGAATCGACGATAAATACGAAAAAGAACCCAGAAACGGTACAACGTTGGAAGCGCGAAGCATGCCGGGATATTCTGAAGCCACGCCTCCTCTCCCATTGTGTGTTATTTAATTTACTCGAAAACGATGACTCGTTCATGTAAACGTGGACACGCTCATTCCGAGAGGTGTGCTGTCTTCTAAAACCACACTATTAACGTGGGAACGTGTGGTTGTTTGATTTTGGGGGAAAGAACGCGGTTAGAGGAGGTTCGAGATATTAAAATATTTATTTGTGTTCGAGAAACATCCTTTTTCAAGCTTTTGAGGCTGTTTAAAGGGAATTAAAATGATGACGTTTTTTAATGTTTCCCATCTTGAAATGCTCATCAAATCCTGTGATGAAGTCAACTGGCTTTGGCTCGACGGGACGAGAAACAGCTGGAATGTGAGTGTTATGAAGTGAGAAGAAACACAGCGAGTGGGACCCGGAACAGGTGTTTCCAACGACGTCCTCTTTTACGACATAAAATAAACAATCAAACGGGAGAGCGATGCTGCATGAGCTCAGCGGTGGTGGTCATATGGCAGCTTCGCTGCCGGGGTAGCTATCATTTATTGAAGCGTGACTGTGTCGCTGATGCAGTGCCCCATTTCCAGTACAGAACTCTGGAACTGGTGATCATTTGGTGATCATTTCACTGACCTCGGAAGGATGACAGGCTGAGTTAACCGCCTGGTGTATTAATTCAGCGGCCGACGGGGCTTGAACTCAGGACCCGAGGATCCTAAGCCGCCATCCAAACCACTGAGCCACACCAGGCTCAGGTCAGCCATAGTGCCAAGCGTGTGATGTAATTGCTTTGGAGATGGACTTTCCAGAGATACATCTCGGGTCCATCATTTATATTTCTTCCCGTACAAGCAACAATATATTTCTTTTCTTTGGTGTGTAATATTGGGCCGCGAACAGTCTCGACCTGCTTGTCGGATACTAGAACTCGCCGCCACCCTTTTGAAGACCTTCTCCCCAATTTTTCCGTGAAGGCTTGGGAATGCTCCCCCCATTGATAACACACAAAGAAAAAACGTCGAGTTGGATAGCGGGGAGATTGATGGATGGTCATCATGTTGAAAGACTGTTCAGGAAAGAACATCGCATCTGCTCTGCCATCTTACCATGGAGACAAGGAGAACAGGTCTCTGGTTCACTGGACTTCCTGATTCTAACTTGTCTGATGAAACGACAATTTCAAAACTTAACTCGCTCCAAATAAGGGATTTTACTTCATGGTTTTAAACCTTAACTAGCTCAAAATAAGATATTTTACTCTGTGGTTTTAAACCTTAACTAGCTCCAAATAAGGGATTTTACTTTGTGGTTTTGAACCTTAACTCGCTCCAAATAAGGGATTTTACTTCATGGTTTTAAACCTTAACTAGCTCAAAATAAGATATTTTACTATATGGTTTTAAACCTTAACTAGCTCCAAATAAGGGATTTTACTTTGTGGTTTTGAACCTTAACTAGCTCCAAATAAGGGATTTTACTTTGTGGTTTTGAACATTAACTCGCTCCAAATAAGGAATTTTACTGTGTGGTTTTAAACCTTAACTTGCTCCAAATAAGGAATTTTACTGTGTGGTTTTAAACCTGAACTCGCTCTAAATAAGGGATTTTACTGTGTGGTTTTAAACCTTAACTAGCTCCAAATAAGGAATTTTACTGTGTGGTTTTGAACCTTAACTAGCTCCAAATAAGATATTTCACTGTGTGGTTTTGAACCTTAACTAGGTCCAAATAAGATATTTTACTGTGGTTTTGAACCTTAACTCGCTCCAAATAAGATATTTTACTGTGTGGTTTTGAGCCTTAACTCGCTCCAAATAAGGTTTTTACTGTGTGGTTTTAAACATAACTCGCTCCAAATAAGATTTTTACTGTGTGGTTTTAAACCTTATAACGAGCTCCAAATAAGATGTTTTACTGTGTGGTTTTAAACCTTAACTCGCTCCAAATAAAGAATTTTGC
This sequence comes from Eptatretus burgeri, assembly GCF_056783735.1. Classification (NCBI taxonomy): domain Eukaryota; kingdom Metazoa; phylum Chordata; class Myxini; order Myxiniformes; family Myxinidae; genus Eptatretus; species Eptatretus burgeri. The sequence goes on from NC_140969.1 coordinate 93,133,263, forward strand.
TGTGTGGTTTTGAACCTTAACTAGCTCCAAATAAGATATTTCACTGTGTGGTTTTGAACCTTAACGAGCTCCAAATAAGATATTTTACTGTGTGGTTTTGAACCTTAATTCGCTCCAAATGAGGAATTTTGCTGTGTGGTTTTGAACCTTAACTAGCTCCAAATAAGATATTTTACTGTGTGGTTTTGAGCCTTAACTCGCTCCAAATAAGATTTTTACTGTGTGGTTTTGAACCTTAACTAGCTCCAAATAAGATGTTTTACTGTGTGGTTTTAAACCTTAACTCGCTCCAAATAAAGAATTTTGCTGTGTGGTTTTGAACCTTAACTAGCTCCAAATAAGATATTTTACTGTGTGATTTTGAACCTTAAAGAGCTCCAAATAAGACATTTTACTGTGTGGTTTTGAACATTAACTCGCTCCAAATAAGATATTTTACTGTGTGGTTATAAACCTTAACTCGCTCCAAATAAGGAATTTTACTATGTGGTTTTAAACCTTTACAAGCTCCAAGTAAGATATTTTACTGTGTGGTTTTGAACCTTAACTCACTCCAAAGAAGGAATTTTACTGTGTGGTTTTGAACCTCAACGAGCTCCAAATAAGATATTTTACTGTGTGGTTTTGAACCTTAACTCGCTACAAATAAGATATTTTACTGTGTGGTTTTAAACCTTAACTCGCTCCAAATAAGGAATTTTACTGTGTGGTTTTGAACCTTAACTAGTTCCAAATAAGATATTTTACTGTGTGGTTTTAAACCTTAACTCGCTCCAAATAAGGAATTTTACTATGTGGTTTTAAACCTGAACTCGCTCCAAATAAGATATTTTCCTGTGTGGTTTTAAACCTTAACTCGCTCCAAATAAGATATTTTATTGTGTGGCTTTAATCTTTAGCCAGTCTCAAATAAGGGATTTTACTGTGTTGTTTTAAACCTTAACGAGCTCCAAATAAGGGATTTTATTGTGTGGATTTAATCCTTAACCAGTCTCAAATAAGGGATTTTACTGTGTGATTTTGAACCTTAACCAGTTCCAAGTAAGATATTTTACGATTTGGTTTAAACCTTAACGAGGTTCAAATAAGGGATTTTACTGTGTGGTTTAAAACCTTAACCAGGTTCAAATAAGGTATTTTACTGTATGGTTTTAAACCTTCACTCGTGTTACGCCTCAGCTCCCTGAACAGCTCAGCTCTGCTATTAAGCCTGGCCCTGCGACTTGGCAAAGGTGTTCAGTATCCATTTGACTTACAAGGAGCTCCTCCGCCCTTTGACAGGTTTTGCTTGTAATCCTGCTGTGTGTCCATATCCATACACCTTCCTCCCCAGGAAATCTGGTGGGGGAGATGGTTTAGTCACCGACAACACGACCATGAAACAAGTTAGTACATGTTTACATGGTACCTGCAGCAAGTCACAGAACTGATCTGTCCTGACCTGACAATCGCGATAGCACATGTTGCCTCCATAACTTATTTGTGATGGACGTCTGGGTCTGGGATTCCATTTCTGTCGCTGTAATGAAGGGTGCTTGACACGATTGACAGTGGTGTTGGTCTGTGCCTGACCGTTTAAAGAGTGGGTGGTGCTGTCAGGAACTCTCTGTGGAAATGGCAATGTCCTTGGCTGTCATGAATTTCAATGTTCATTCGGATAACAGGCATCACTGTATGTAATTGTCCACAACACCAACAACAAGCTGGTCCCACAGCATGTCTTCGAGTGTGTCACTGAACTCACAGAAGTGTGAAAGTTTCTCAAGCTCTGCAATAAATTGGGAAATTGACTGTCCTGTTGTCTGGCTCTGGTGGCAGTAGAGGATAAATGGGGCTCTGAGGCAGCCATTCAAATGAATGGGGACAAGGGAAAAACTTTCTGTCTCAAGCCCCAAAAGCCCAAAATAGGAGACTGATTTCCTCCTCCTCCCATACAAGCAAATATAAAATAGGAGACTGATTTCCTCCCCCTCCCATACAAGCAAATGTAAAATTGATACTTTCTGATTAAACACAATGATAAACACAATGCCCCAATCCAGTCGTCGTGTACGAGAGCGAAGGAACGGCCTGTGTGGTTGTTTGAAAGTTGTTTTTTTTTTGCACGTACGGGCACGCACGTACGGGCACGCACTAGTATATATCAATATTATCAATTATTACCTCAAATACATCACTTGTCTTAATTTCTAATACTAGTGCATGCCCACAGGTTCGTGCCCGTGCGTGCATGGCCGTACGTGCAAAAAAAATAAAATTGTGATGTCAATCCTGATGTCATAGCACCGTGTCTTGTCATTGGTTGGTAAATAAATGGCCATAACTTGGGAACCCCTTGTCCAATTAATATCAAATCTTGAAAAGGCACATCCACAGGGCGCCAGCAATATCCCTGGCAAGTTTCAATTAGATCGGACCAGTGGTTGTCGAGAAACAGCAGTCGCAGACACACAGACACACAGAGATTGCTGGAATTATAGATAGACGAGTGCGGGCCCGTAGGTGCGTGCCCGTAGGTGCGTGCCAGTAGGTGCGGGCCTGTACATGTGTGGCCGTATGTGCAAAAAAAAAAAACTGGATTGGGGCATTATTTCAATTATATCGGACCAACCGTATCATAAATGGCCATAACTTGGGAAACACTTGGGAAGCAGCTGAAACGGACGAAGAAGAACGATATCAAACTTTGAAAAGTCACATACTCAGGTCCCAGCGTCAATTGTGATATCATATCAAAAAACAAAAAAGAGGAAGCATTGTGACGTCATAGCACCGTGTCCTGTCATTGGTTGACAGATAAATGGCCGTAACTTGGGAACCGCTTGTCCGATTAATATCAAACCTTGAAAAGGCACATACTCACGTCCCCGGCAATATTCCTGGCAAGTTTCAATTCGATCGGACCAGTGGTTGTCGAGAAACGGCGGTCGCAGACACACAGACACACACATACAGACAGACACACAGAGATTGTGTCTGTTTCGATAAGCTGATTCGATTAGCTGCACTCCTCAATTGGGACCCCACAAACTTACGTATGTTGCACCAGGGTTCATCTGTGGCAGAGATGAGATAGCAGTTTCTTGCACATGACTTGTTGCGGTCGGAGTACAAATAGACCAAATTGCCGACTTCCACTGACACATTGGCCTCGAAAGACCCCATGGGTGCCGTTGACTTCTCACTATGGGGGTGGTTTATGGAGCGAATGTTGGTGTTGAGCTTGTATCATTTGTAAGTCCGAGAAAGGGATTTGCAGATTGGTGAACTGATCCCGCTGGCACCACATCTCTCGGGCTGAGAGGCCCCTTGCACGAATTCGTGAATTCATACTGACAGTGGCCAGTGCGAGGGTTAGTGGGGTTACTCGTCCTCCTGTAGGCTCCTGTCATAGGAGTTCGTCTTCACATTCACGAACTGCCTTCTTGGCGAAGAGATTTTTAATATGACCAATTTCAATGCACATCCGATGGTGCTGAAGAAGCTCATCGTGGACCAGACGTGTGAAGCTGGGGGCTGGATCGATGCGGATGACAGCAGGAGGTCCATCCAATGGCCAGAGCTCTATGCATAAGTGGATCAAGTTATCGCGGAGAGTGATGTGTTGTTCGTTCTCCACAATGCACGATGAAATGTAGGAAGTGGTCCATTCTCGCAATATAATAATTAGCTGGTGATGGTGTTTGATGATATCTGCTGCGGAAGATACACCAACAGCACCAGGGGGGGGGGAGATCTCCAGTGGACTGCTTGATAATGGTGTGGGGTGCGCTGCGCAATGCAGCATAATGGTGGCACCTCGAGGTTACTTGGTCGATCGCTCTGTCCAAGTCAAGAGCGTAAAAATAGCGGTGAATCACGGAACAGGGTTGATGGCGACTCGAATGATCCAGTTGAATGTGTAACACTGTAAGTAAGCCATTGACCACCTGACGTGGAACAATGATGCACTCATATGCCGAGGACAAGGTCTTATCCCGACGGACTACAACTAGACCATCATTGGAAACTGAAGCGTCCTGGAGGTATCGCTTGATGTCCTTGATGTTGGTCGCTTTCTTTGATGGACGGGTGCCCTGAATAAAGTGGGCATGAGTCCGCCTTAGGTCTGCGCACTCTGCCTGGACTGCCTTCCAAGTAGTTCTGTTGGTAAAGGGCAGTTTGATACGGCCGGAAATGATGTCTTGGGCTGACACATGCAGGACTACGGCCTCCTCCTCGTGTCTTATGAAGGGACAAATTTGACAGGAGGTGTCGGTACAGTCTGGTGCATTGCGGCTGGCAAAATCAGAAGGGGCGTTGGCGGATCCTGCGAGGTGCCGTACAGTCGCCTGATAACGGCTGACAAGAATGTGGATATACGAGGGCTTGCTGAAAACTCACGACAGAGCTTCTCATTAGCTTGTACGCATGGCATGCTATCGGTGAGGATGGATGCATGATGTTTTGACTGGATAATGAAAGGACTGAAGTGTTTTACCGATGCAGTGATGGAAAGGGCCTCCACCTCACATGGCAACCAGGTAGGTTGGTGCCCACGTAACTTCGGGCTAAAGAAACCCGCAAGGTGAGGTCTACCATTGCGCGTGATGTACAGAGTCAATCCGATGCTGTTTTTTTATGGAATCATCTGTCACAATCCATAGCTGATCACTAGGACGAGGAAAAGTAACTGTATGGGTCGAAGTAAGAGCGCCTTGGGCACTGTGGGAGGCAGCATGCAACTCATCAGTCCACAAAACTCTGTCCAGTGATTGGCATTTGGCCACAGCATCATCCAAGAGGGATAAGAGAGTGGAGCAGTTGGGGATAACATGAGCGAGAACGTTATATGCCCCGATAAAGATTCTCATTCCCCTGACCTTCTCAGGAGCTGAACAAGTGGAGAGCTTAGCCACACGATGTGGGCTGGCCTGGATAGTACCACGAGACCAGATCCATCCTAAGATGGTGGTACTCTTAGGACATATAACTGTTTTTGTAGCAGAGAGGGCAAGTTGGCATTTATACAGAGCATGTAAAACCATTCTCCAGTTTTGGAGGAGCTCGTCCACTGTGTCCCCACCGCAATAGAGGTATTAAGCGAGTTTAGCGACAGTCCCCTTCTCTAAGAGATCACCAAGGACGCCGCACATGAGTTATTCGAGTGCTGTCTCTGATCCAGGCATTCCCAATGCAGATCTGGTATACACAGGTATTCAATGGAAGGGTGTGTCTACACCGCAGTACTTCATGGACTGGCGGAATAATGGAATTTGGTAAAAGGCACTCGTAAGGTCAGTATTAATTAGATACTTCCACTGAGAAATTGTGTGCAGGATTGAATCTACGTTTGGCATAAGAGAGGGTTGGGGCTTACTGCACCGGCCCACATCAGCAAAGGTCGTGATAAAGCGAAAACCGCCACTGGGCTTCTTGATCAAGAATGAGGGATTCAGATATTCCACAGTAATCCCCATGTCCTCAGGGTGAGCAAAGACTCCAAGTTTTTCCAGGTCATCAAACTTGTGTTGTAATTCTCACAGCTTATGATGCGCATATTGTGGTAGACGACCTTTGCGTTGTGGAGGCTGAACAGGGCCCATGTTAACAATAGCCTCAAAGGGGCCTGCAGCACCATTGTAGCCTTGGAACACTGGGTCAAACACTTCATCATACTCTTCAAGCAAGGCACAAAACTTTGATCGTTCGTCAGGAGCGAACATGTTGTCAGGGTCGAGGGTTACAGTCATAGCCTGTCCTGAGGGTGATGTGAGTGTGCGTTTTGCTTTGGGGAAGCTGGTTTCCGTATAACCACCTGGATGTTATTTGGTGTACTCGGGTATGTACACAGGGCGGATTTGGGAAAACTGCTCCTGACGTTTGAGAACTCGTGGTTCGTTGGTGAAATTGGGGATCGGAACCTTCCTGCTGATACGGATTATACTGGAAGGGAGCCACAACTCACTTGGTCGCAGTGACCTTGCACTTGGGGCATCTGTGCGAGGTTCGAGTGTGAACACTGAGTCACTACTCGACATGTCATTTGGGAGGACCATTTTGATACACTCTCTGGGCCACAGAGTACTTTTGTGGGGTGGGGCACGTAGTACATGAGCTCGGGGTACTGCATGGCGATCAAGGCTCCTTCCCTGAGACCCATACACTTACGTGGTGCCATCACCCAGGATAACTTGGTGCTTCGCAGGGTAGATTGAGATGTCATTCGACTCCATGAAAGGTGTTCCCGCCAGTACCTCCACGTCAAGATTTTCAACGACCAGGCCCTCGAATTGAAATTCTCTTCCATCACGTGTCAGTGTCAGTCTGGTCTCACCAACAATTTGAAGAGGGGATGATCCATCAGCCTGATGAGCGGACTGTGCACTTCTGAATCTTGGCTCCTACATTTCTTGCCATTGTCTCACGAATCAGGTTTCCCGTGGCACCGCTGTCAATGGTGACTCGGGTTGTGTGGTAACCGTGGAAGGTGTCAAGATATGGAGACTGGCAAATCTGGACACGTTGGGTGGTGGCCGGTTATGTAAAATCTGTGTTACTAACTACCTTGTCCCCAAGGGCACATGTTATGTCTCCAGGCTCGTCGTCTGACTCTTCAGTTATGTCAGCCACTTGGCGTGCTCTTGCAATGTAGCAACAATCTCGTTCAGGGAAGAAAGGACATTCACTGAGGAAATAACTGTAATCAGTACGACGAACTTGTTTGCAGAGGGGACAGGACTTCGTAAGTTTGTTGGAACGAGTCCCCGAAAGGACTTGATGGGGTTATGACGATGCGAATGATGACGGGCGGGAGGCTTGTAATCGAGACGTTACAGTACGCAATGACTTTGCATCTTCAGCAGTGTGGAGCTCATCTAATAGTGAGTCAAGCGCCTGGGATATCTCCGGCTTTATGGAGGCTAAAGTGCGGGACCTGAGCTCGGTTCCATAGTGATGTTTGACGAGTCCGGGGAGTCCACTGTGAACAAGACGAAGCCATGTGAGCACAACAAAGTTCTCCAGCGAGGGGGATGATTCCTCATCTTCAGTGAACACCTGGTTGTGGAGGGAGATTCCACCATCTCGGCGAAGCAAGGTACCTTCCACAAATGCCATCAGGCGTTGGTGCAAGTATTCATGGTGCTCCTCGGGGTTATGGCATATCGCTGTAAAGTCAATGAAGTGTGCATCCGTCGACTGGAATCCAAAATGTTGTCGAATGGACTGCCATATGTTGGCTATGGAAGTGGAGTTTCAGACTCTGGTGTTACGTGATATTGTTACGGATTTGGAGACCTTGTGCACACAAACAGCCAGAGTCCCCGTAGTTCAGTTATTTCGATAAGTATGTGTTTATAGTTGGAATCCATCCCCTTCTGTCTAATGGGAATTTCATGTGTGCGCTGCGAGTTATTTTTTAGTTAGGTTTTTACAACAACTACAACAACAACAACGCCACCGTCCCTCACTCGACCCAGTCGCCATTGCCCACATGTTTTTGGCTGAGGACATGGGCGGAGCCTCCTTCGCTTCGAATCGAGGCTCTGCCCCAAGAAAGGGCATGGACCGTTTCCTCCATCCAATGAGCGGAGGGCGAGCACCACATGCGCGCCCCAGCCAATCGGGAGGCTGACCACGAGTCGTCCGACAACCCCTCGTCCAATCAGGAGGCGAGGGGCAAGAAAAGAAACCCCTCCCCAATTATTGATATAAATAAACCCCTGTTAAATGTACCAGCTCGTTATCTGTGCTTTCTGCCATTGGCCTAGCATGGTGAGGGTTTGAGAATTAGTAAGGCCGTTTGTGCCATAAATTGTTCATTTCTTCCGGCGCGGCTTTGGTAGCTTCCGCTCGGTTACGCCAGATCCGAGTCGGTGATAGCGACTCGATTCGGACAGAGTCGGCCGAGGGTGCGGTTTCCCCAGTAGTTGGACGACGTGAGTACTTAGGTAAATTGGAATTAGATAAGTGGACCCCACCTCACGCCGTCAAAATATTGGCGACCACGGTCCTCTAAGTGACCTGTGATCTTTCGAAGTTGTCCGAGAGTCATGTCCTAAATTCCGGGTGTTCGGTGGGAGACGACTCCACTGCTCCACCTCGTGGTCGTTTATCGCCACCGAACCCCGGCCCACAACAATATCACAGAGCAGTAGTTTGCAATCTGATCCAGCATAAGTTTCAGTTCGGTGACTTTCTGTTGGGCAGTGCGACGCCGCTCAACGGGGACGCTTTCACCCCACGAAGAGGGAACGCTCTGCTCTTCTTCTCCCAGGTGATGCCCTCGGTGAGGAAGGGAGCAAAGTTGGGATCGAGCGATAAAATATCAAGGAAATTGCGTCTCCAATATTCAAATGAGTTTACCGTTTCACTCTTGCTGAGTGACCACTGCTTTGGTGCACGGTGTGTGGTAGCCATTTTGGTGATGGGTACGTTGCACAGACGATGTTTATGATACTGCGACAGAATGAACTGGTTGGCCGCTCATCTTCTTGTGAGGTGCGATTGGGGTTCGAAGATGGCTCTCATAACAGGGACGTTCTACCGATCACCGTCTCCAGGATGAAGAATGCATGGAATCTTATCCCGACGCTGCCACCACTCCACAAAGGTTAACGGGAATTCCCAGCGGAGCACCACAGCCAAAACCAAATCTTGATGCGAGGTTGAAATCAAATTTAATATCACTCATCACACAACGTGCCTGACTGGGCCAAAACCATGCTCGCCCGGAATGGCCCCTGCACGGTAACCCCGTGCCCACACAGACATGGAGGACAGAACAACAAGCCGGAAGGCGACATGGTTGGTCGCTATATAATTGCATACCAGTCATACAGTTTTTGACGAAGCGGGTTGAAAATTTTTTACAAGGAGGTTGATTATAGTGCACATAAAAGTGCAGAAGCCGATTTTTGATTTTCGAAAAAAAAAGATTAAAAAATATTATTCTGATTTTTTTCAAAAATTTCAGTCCCGTTGCTAGGCAATGGTGGCGTCCATAGCAACGGTGCTCAAAAGCATACAACTCGATCCTGGTATGGACCTACCAGTCAAGTTTCATCAAAACCGGTTGACTCCTCTGGCCTCCAGAGCTGTCCATCAAATACAAACAAATAGACAGACATACAGACAGACGGAAAACCTGAGACAAAGGGAAGTCCAACGACCACCCAACATAAAGTCTCCACATTTACTTGAGACACTCCACACGGTTTACCTGATCAACCAGCAACACGGACACGCCGTCGGCAGTAGTTTACTCAGTGAACATCACCAAAATGGTTAAAGATTTTTAAAAACTGTTTGTTAAAGAAAACCAAGATGTTTTACAAGTTCAATAGCAGAATCGACGATAAATACGAAAAAGAACCCAGAAACGGAACAACGTTGGAGGCGCGAAGCATGCCGGGATATTCTGAAGCCACGCCTCCTCTCCCATTGTGTGTGTTATTTAATTTACTTGGAAACGATGACCCGTTCATGTAAACGTGGACACGCTCATTCCGAGAGGTGTGCTGTCTTCTAAAACCACACTATTAACGTGGGAACGTGTGGTTGTTTGATTTTGGGGGAAAGAACGCGGTTAGAGGAGGTTCGAGATCTTAAAATATTTATTTGTGTTCGAGAAACATCCTTTTTCAAGCTTTTGAGGCTGTTTAAAGGGAATTAAAATGATGACGTTTTTTAATGTTTCCCATCTTGAAATGCTCATCAAATCCTGTGATGAAGTCAACTGGCTTTGGCTCGACGGGACGAGAAACTGCTGGAATGTGAGTGTTATGAAGTGAGAAGAAACACAGCGAGTGGGACCCGGAACAGGTGTTTCCAACGACGTCCTCTTTTACGACATAAAATAAACAATCAAACGGGAGAGCGATGCTGCATGAGGTCAGCGGTGGTGGTCATATGGCAGCTTCGCTGCCGGGGTAGCTATCATTTATTGAAGCGTGACTGTGTCGCTGATGCAGTGCCCCTTTTCCAGTACAGAACTCTGGAACTGGTGATAATTTGGTGATCATTTCACTGACCTCGGAAGGATGACAGGCTGAGTTAACCGCCTGGTGTATTAATTCAGCGGCCGACGGGGCTTGAACTCAGGACCCTAGGATCCTAAGCCGCCATCCAAACCACTGAGCCACACCAGGCTCAGGTCAGCCATAGTGCCAAGCGTGTGATGTAATTGCTTTGGAGATGGACTTTCCAGAGATACATCTCGGGTCCATCATTTATATTTCTTCCCGTACAAGCAACAATATATTTCTTTTCTTTGGTGTGTAATATTGGGCCGCGAACAGTCTCAACCTTCTTGTCCGATACTAGAACTCGCCGCCACCCTTTTGAAGACCTTCTCCCCAATTTTTCCGTGAAGGCTTGGGAATGCTCCCCCATTTGATAACACACAAAGAAAAAACGTCGAGTTGGATAACGGGGAGATTGATGGATGGTCATCATGTTGAAAGACTGTTCAGGAAAGAACATCGCATCTGCTCTGCCATCTTACCATGGAGACAAGGAGAACAGGTCTCTGGTTCACTGGACTTCCTGATTCTAACTTGTCTGATGAAACGACAATTTCAAAACTTAACTCGCTCCAAATAAGGGATTTTACTTCATGGTTTTAAACCTTAACTAGCTCAAAATAAGATATTTTACTCTGTGGTTTTAAACCTTAACTCGCTCCAAATAAGGGATTTTACTTTGTGGTTTTGAACCTGAACTCGCTCCAAATAAGGGATTTTACTTCATGGTTTTAAACCTTAACTAGCTCCAAATAAGGGATTTTACTTTGTGGTTTTGAACCTTAACTAGCTCCAAATAAGGGATTTTACTTTGTGGTTTTGAACATTAACTCGCTCCAAATAAGGAATTTTACTGTGTGGTTTTAAACCTTAACTTGCTCCAAATAAGGAATTTTACTGTGTGGTTTTAAACCTGAACTAGCTCTAAATAAGGGATTTTACTGTGTGGTTTTAAACCTTAACTAGCTCCAAATAAGGAATTTTACTGTGTGGTTTTGAACCTTAACTAGCTCCAAATAAGATATTTCACTGTGTGGTTTTGAACCTTAACTAGGTCCAAATAAGATATATTACTGTGTGGTTTTGAACCTTAACTCGCTCCAAATAAGATATTTTACTGTGTGGTTTTAAACCATAACTCGCTCCAAATAAGGAATTTTAATGTGTGGTTTTGAACCTTAACTCGCTCCAAATAAGATATTTTACTGTGTGGTTTTGAACCTTAACTCGCTCCAAATAAGATTTTTACTGTGTGGTTTTAAAGCATAACTCGCTCCAAATAAGGAATTTTACTGTGTGGTTTTGAACCTTAACTAGCTCCAAATAAAATATTTTACTGTGTGGTTTTGAACCTTATAACGAGCTCCAAATAAGATGTTTTACTGTGTGGTTTTAAACCTTAACTCGCTCCAAATAAGGAATTTTGCTGTGTGGTTTTGAACCTTAAAGAGCTCCAAATAAGACATTTTACTGTGTGGTTTTGAACATTAACTTGCTCCAAATAAGATATTTTACTGTGTGGTTTTAAACCTTTACAAGCTCCAAATAAGATATTTTACTGTGTGGTTTTGAACCTTAACTCACTCCAAAGAAGGAATTTTACTGTATGGTTTTGAACCTTAACTAGCTCCAAATAAGATATTTTAATGTGTGGTTTTGAACCTTAACTCGCTCCAAATAAGATATTTTACTGTGTGGTTTTTAACCTTAACTCGCTACAAATAAGATATTTTACTGTGTGGTTTTAAACCTTAACTCGCTCCAAATAAGGAATTTTACTGTGTGGTTTTGAACCTTAACTCGCTCCAAATAAGATATTTTACTGTGTGGTTTTGAATATTAACTCGCTCCAAATAAGGAATTTTACTATGTGGTTTTAAACCTTAACTCGCTCCAAATAAGGAATTTTACTATGTGGTTTTAAACCTTAACTCGCTCCAAATAAGGAATTTTACTATGTGGTTTTAAACCTGAACTCGCTCCAAATAAGATATTTTCCTGTGTGGTTTTAAACCTTAACTCGCTCCAAATAAGATATTTTATTGTGTGGCTTTAATCTTTAACCAGTCTCAAATAAGGGATTTTACTGTGTTGTTTTAAACCTTAACGAGCTCCAAATAAGGGATTTTATTGTGTGGATTTAATCCTTAACCAGTCTCAAATAAGGGATTTTACTGTGTGATTTTGAACCTTGACCAGTTCCAAGTAAGATATTTTACGATGTGGTTTAAACCTTAACGGGGTTCAAATAAGGGATTTTACTGTGTGGTTTTAAACCTTAACCAGGTTCAAATAAGGTATTTTACTGTATAGTTTTAAACCTTCACTCGTGTTATTCCTCAGCTCCCTGAACAGCTCAGTTCTGCTATTAAGCCTGGCCCTGCGACTTGGCAAAGGTGTTCAGTATCTATTTGACTTACAAGGAGCTCCTCCGCCCTTTGACAGGTTTTGCTTGTAATCCTGCTGTGTGTCCATATCCATACACCTTCCTCCCCAGGAAATCTGGTGGGGGAGATGGTTTAGTCACCGACAACACGACCATGAAACAAGTTAGTACATGTTTACATGGTACCTGCAGCAAGTCACAGAACTGATCTGTCCTGACCTGACAATCGCGATAGCACATGTTGCCTCAATAACTTATTTGTGATGGACGTCTGGGTCTGGGATTCCTTTTCTGTCGCTGTAATGAAGGGTGCTTGACAGGATTGACAGTGGTGTTGGTCTGTGCCTGACCGTTTAAAGAGTGGGTGGTGCTGTCAGGAACTCTCTGTGGAAATGGCAATGTCCTTGGCTGTCATGAATTTCAATGTTCATTCGGATAACAGGCATCACTGTATGTAATCGTCTACAACACCAACAACAAGCTGGTCCCACAGCATGTCTTCGAGTGTGTCACTGAACTCACAGAAGTGTGAAAGTTTCTCAAGCTCTGCAATAAATTGGGAAATTGACTGTCCTGTTGTCTGGCTCTGGTGGCAGTAGAGGATAAATGGGGCTCTGAGGCAGCCATTCAAATGAATGGGGACAAGGGAAAAACTTTCTGTCTCAAGCCCCAAAAGCCCAAAATAGGAGACTGATTTCCTCCTCCTCCCATACAAGCAAATATAAAATAGGAGACTGATTTCCTCCCCCTCCCATACAAGCAAATGTAAAATTGATACTTTCTGATTAAACACAATGATAAACACAATGTCCCAATCCAGTCGTCGTGTACGAGAGCGAAGGAACGGCCTGTGTGGTTGTTTGAAAGTTGTTTTTTTTTTGCACGTACGGGCACGCACGTACGGGCACGCACGTACGGGCACGCACGTATGGGCACGCACTAGTATATATCAATATTATCAATTATTACCTCAAATACATCACTTGTCTTAATTTCTAATACTAGTGCATGCCCGTAGGTTCGTGCCCGTGCATGCATGGCCGTACGTGCAAAAAAAAAAAATTGTGATGTCAATCCTGATGTCATAGCACCGTGTCCTGTCATTGGTTTGGTAAATAAATGGCCATAACTTGGGAACCCCTTGTCCAATTAATATCAAATCTTGAAAAGGCACATCCACAGGGCGCCAGCAATATACCTGGCAAGTTTCAATTAGATCGGACCAGTGGTTGTCGAGAAACAGCAGTCGCAGACACACAGACACACAGAGGTTGCTGGAATTATAGATAGACGAGTGCGGGCCCGTAGGTGCGTGCCCGTAGGTGCGTGCCAGTAGGTGCGGGCCTGTACATGTGTGGCCGTATGTGCAAAAAAAAAAAAAACTGGATTGGGGCATTATTTCAATTATATCGGACCAACCGTATCATAAATGGCCATAACTTGGGAAACACTTGGGAAGCAGCTGAAACGGATGAAGAAGAACGATATCAAACTTTGAAAAGTCACATACTCAGGTCCCAGCGTCAATTGTGATATCATATCAAAAAACAAAAAAGAGGAAGCATTGTGACGTCATAGCACCGTGTCCTGTCATTGGTTGACAGATAAATGGCCGTAACTTGGGAACCGCTTGTCCGATTAATATCAAACCTTGAAAAGGCACATACTCACGGCCCCGGCAATATTCCTGGCAAGTTTCAATTCGATCGGACCAGTGGTTGTCGAGAAACGGCGGTCGCAGACACACAGACACACACATACAGACAGACACACAGATTGTGTCTGTTTCGATAAGCTGATTCGATTAGCTGCACTCCTCAATTGGGACCCCACAAACTTACGTATGTTGCACCAGGGTTCATCTGTGGCAGAGATGAGATAGCAGTTTCTTGCACATGACTTGTTGCGGTCGGAGTACAAATAGACCAAATTGCCGACTTCCACTGACACATTGGCCTCGAAAGACCCCATGGGTGCCGTTGACTTCTCACTATGGGGGTGGTTTATGGAGCGAATGTTGGTGTTGAGCTTGTATCATTTGTAAGTCCGAGAAAGGGATTTGCAGATTGGTGAACTGATCCCGCTGGCACCACATCTCTCGGGCTGAGAGGCCCCTTGCACGAATTCGTGAATTCATACTGACAGTGGCCAGTGCGAGGGTTAGTGGGGTTACTCGTCCTCCTGTAGGCTCCTGTCATAGGAGTTCGTCTTCACATTCACGAACTGCCTTCTCGGCGATGAGATTTTTAATATGACCAATTTCAATGCACATCCGATGGTGCTGAAGAAGCTCATCGTGGACCAGACGTGTGAAGCTGGGGGCTGGATCGATGCGGATGACAGCAGGAGGTCCATCCAATGGCCGGAGCTCTATGCATAAGTGGATCAAGTTATCGCGGAGAGTGATGTGTTGTTCGTTCTCCACAATACACGATGAAATGTAGGAAGTGGTCCATTCTCGCAATATAATAATTAGCTGGTGATGGTGTTTGATGATATCTGCTGCGGAAGATACACCAACAGCACCAGGGGGGGGGGGAGATCTCCAGTGGACTGCTTGATAATGGTGTGGGGTGCGCTGCGCAATGCAGCATAATGGTGGCACCTCGAGGTTACTTGGTCGATCGCTCTGTCCAAGTCAAGAGCGTAAAAATAGCGGTGAATCACGGAACAGGGTTGATGGTGACTCGAATGATCCAGTTGAATGTGTAACACTGTAAGTAAGCCATTGACCACCTGACGTGGAACAATGATGCACTCACATGCCGAGGACAAGGTCTTATCCCGACGGACTACAACTAGACCATCATTGGAAACTGAAGCGTCCTGGAGGTATCGCTTGATGTCCTTGATGTTGGTCGCTTTCTTTGATGGACGGGTGCCCTGAATAAAGTGGGCATGAGTCCGCCTTAGGTCTGCGCACTCTGCCTGGACTGCCTTCCAAGTAGTTCTGTTGGTAAAGGGCAGTTTGATACGGCCGGAAATGATGTCTTGGGCTGACATATGCAGGACTACGGCCTCCTCCTCGTGTCTTATGAAGGGACAAATTTGACAGGAGGTGTCGGTACAGTCTGGTGCATTGCGGCTGGCAAAATCAGAAGGGGCGTTGGCGGATCCTGCGAGGTGCCGTACAGTCGCCTGATAACGGCTGACAAGAATGTGGATATACGAGGGCTTGCTGAAAACTCACGACAGAGCTTCTCATTAGCTTGTACGCATGGCATGCTATCGGTGAGGATGGATGCATGATGTTTTGACTGGATAATGAAAGGACTGAAGTGTTTTACCGATGCAGTGATGGAAAGGGCCTCCACCTCACATGGCAACCAGGTAGGTTGGCGCCCACGTAACTTCGGGCGAAAGAAACCCGCAAGGTGAGGTCTACCATTGCGCGTGATGTACAGAGTCAATCCGATGCTGTTTTTTTTATGGAATCATCTGTCACAATCCATAGCTGATCACTAGGACGAAGAAAAGTAACTGTATGGGTCGAAGTTAGAGCGCCTTGGGCACTGTGGGAGGCAGCATGCAACTCATCAGTCCACAAAACTCTGTCCAGTGATTGGCATCTGGCCACAGCATCATCCAAGGGGGATAAGAGAGTGGAGCAGTTGGGGATAACATGAGCGAGAACGTTATATGCCCCGATAAAGATTCTCATTCCCCTGACCTTCTCAGGAGCTGAACAAGTGGAGAGCTTTGCCACACAATGTGGGCTGGCCTGGATAGTACCACGAGACCAGATCCATCCTAAGATGGTGGTACTCTTAGGACATATAACTGTTTTTGTAGCAGAGAGGGCAAGTCGGCATTTATACAGAGCATGTAAAACCATTCTCCAGTTTTGGAGGAGCTCGTCCACTGTGTCCCCACCGCAATAGAGGTATTAAGCGAGTTTAGCGACAGTCCCCTTCTCTAAGAGATCACCAAGGACGCCGCACATGAGTTATTCGAGTGCTGTCTCTGATCCAGGCATTCCCAATGCAGATCTGGTATACACAGGTATTCAATGGAAGGGTGTGTCTACACCGCAGTACTTCATGGACTGGCGGAATAATGGAATTTGGTAAAAGGCACTCGTAAGGTCAGTATTAATTAGATACTTCCACTGAGAAATTGTGTGCAGGATTGAATCTACGTTTGGCATAAGAGAGGGTTGGGGCTTACTGCACCGGCCCACATCAGCAAAGGTCGTGATTAAGCGAAAACCGCCACTGGGCTTCTTGATCAAGAATGTGGGATTCAGATATTCCACAGTAATCCCCATGTCCTCAGGGTGAGCAAAGACTCCAAGTTTTTCCTGGTCATCAAACTTTTGTTGTAATTCTCACAGCTTATCATGCGCATATTGTGGTAGACGACCTTTGCGTTGTGGAGGCTGAACAGGGCCGATGTTAACAACAGCCTCAAAGGGGCCTGCAGCACCATTGTTGCCTTGGAACACTGGGTCAAACACTTCATCATACTCTTCAAGCAGGGCACAAAACTTTGATCGTACGTCAGGAGCGAACATGTTGTCAGGGTCGAGGGTCACAGTCGTAGCGTGTCCTGAGGGTGATGCGAGTGTGCGTTTTGCTTTGGGGGAGCTGGTTTCCGCATAACCACCTGGATGTTATTTGGTGTACTCGGGTATGTACACAGGGTGGATTTGGGAAAACTGCTCCTGACGTTTGAGAACTCGTGGTTCGTTGGTTAAATTGGGGATCCGAACCTTCCTGCTGATACTACGGATGATACTTGAAGGGGGCCAGAACTCACTTGGTCGCAGTGATCTTGCACTTGGGGCATCTGTGCGAGGTTCGAGTGTGAACACTAAGTGACAACTCGACATGTCATTTGGGAGGACCATTTTGATACACTCTCTGGGCCACAGAGTACTTGTGTGGGGTGGGGCACGTAGTACATGAGCTCGGGGTACTGCATGGCGATCAAGGCTCCTTCCCTGAGACCCATACACGTACGTGGTGAGTAGGGTGAATATACTGGTTCTGGCTCACTTTTCCCCATGTAAATGAATGGGGGATTTTCAGCGATTCATATTTTTTTTCCTTAAAAATAAACCCCCTTTTTATCCCAAGGTATATTTATTTGTCTCCCCTTTTAACCTGGGGACACTTTTTTTTTTCAAATAATCCATGCAATAAGATAAAGATTTGTTAAAGGTGATTCTAAAGAAATATCTGAAACGTCTAAGCCTCGGGACACTCTTTATCAAATAACCGATGCATATTGTTTAGCTCACTCATTGAACCTATAAACATTTGTTTATTCTCAAATTCCTTCAATAGTATAATTTTCTTTGCACAATAATCCCCATCTAAAATATTGAAAAACAAAACATTTGAATCTTTATATTTTTTAAGATACCCCTTTTGTGCCATTATGAAATGATAAACTTCTCTTAATGATCTCATCTGGCCACCGCCCGAGTTGCAAATCATTTTTGTGCATAAACCACGCCATAAAAAAAGTTTTGTTTCAAATGTTTTCAGTTCGTGCCATGAAAATGAGGAAGTGTTTTTTTTTGACACGGTCGTGCTGTGAAAATGAGGAAGTGTTTTTGGACAGTCATGCTGTGAAAAAATAGGAACTATTCTGTGAGACAAGGCCTCGTGTTTCTATTTTATCTCAGAACACGAACAAGCTTTTAAACATGTTTAATCAAAATCATTTTAGGGTATTTTAAGTATGTTTTAAAAATGATTCATACAATTTGAGAATATATCGCCCAGTTATTTTCCAAGCTGTCTCGCTCGAAGCGTCATTTCCTGTGGCCACACCCAATGATTAAGCAATCTCCTCATTGTTGCCTTATAAGTAATTCGCCAGACAAAGTTTCTGCCAGATGGGATTTTCATTTTTACAATTGAGACATGAGCGATCTTTCTTCCGCGAACAAAACAGCTCAACACAAAGTTGGTAAGCCTGTGTATAGGTTCCTCTTTGAACGATGAAGCAATTGATTATAAATTAAATCGTGATAATTCTGATATATTTTTTTTTCTTGGCAGGTCCTTGGAAGAAGAGCAGTTTACATATCACAACGAGGTGCATGAAATTAATGCTCTTATTGAAGAGGTCAATCATCTTAGAAGAGAATTGAAAAACATTTTTAAAGACTGACACGACGTCTTATCACGGCCTCTGATCTTTTTGCCATCTTGTACCAATGGTAAAAAAAAACTGAGACATGGACTCACTCTCTTCCGATGAAGATAACAGCTCATTACAAAGTTGGTAAGTTTGTGTATGGTTTCCTCTTTGAACAATGAAGCAATTGATTATAAATTAAATCGTGATAATGCGAAAATATATATTTTTTCCTGGCAGGTCCTTGGAAGAAGTGGAGTTTACATATCACGATGAGGTGCATCAAATGAATGCTCTTATTGAAGAGGTCAATGATTTTAGAAGAGAATTGAAAAACATTTATAATGACTGGTACGAAGTCTTATCACGGCCTCTGATCTCGAATGAATTAAACCAATGGTGAGACACGTGTGTGTGTGTATATATGTGTATGTGTGTGTGTGTGTGTGTGTGTGTGTGTGTGTGTGTGTGTGTGTGTGTGTGTGTGTGTGTGTGTGTGTGTGTGTGTGTGTGTGTGTGTGTGTGTGTGTGTGTGTGTGTGTGTGTGTGTGTGTCTCTTTCCCTGTCTGTTTGTCTCTCTCTATCTCTCCCTGTCTGTCTCTTTGTATCTCTCTCTGTCTGTCTTTCTACCTACCTCTCTCTGTCTGTCTCTCCATCTATACCCTTGACTCATTATTTTTTTTTTCAGCTCGATCACACAACATCAGCTGTTGAAGCAATCTGGTACAACACATGATTTTCTGGAGGTAAATGTTTCTGAATTATTATTTAGTTATTTGTTTATTTATTCTTTTATTAATATCACTCTCTCTTTGGAATGTCGTCTTATGTTGGTTGCATCATTAGTTTGGACGCGGTTTTACCAGTACACTGGAATTCATTTTATTGGCCTTGGAAGGATGACAGGCTGAGTCGGCCTCCTGGTGTGTTAATTCAGTGGTCAACGAGGCTTGAACTTAGAACCAACACCAGGCTTACTCATATTACCATGTAATTATCTTTATAAAACCTAATTATTATCCACTTTTTGTTTCAAAACAGAATATGGTGTCTGAGTTTCGAAATCACAAGACATCTGAAGAAGATTGCTGGGAAAGATTATACATTCTCGCAAATGAATATTTAATATTTTCAATTTTGATTAATTATATTTGTTTTGTTTACAATTACTTGATTTTGAATTTCAAAAAAAGGATCAAGACATGAAGGAGAGGGAGGGAGGGGGGTAGGTGCGCTCCCCCAAACGACCCATCACCCCCTCATCCCACCCCTCCCCTCCCCATGTGTGTGTGTGGGGAAGGGTGGGGGTGGGATGAGGGAGGTGGTGGGTCAAAGGTGGGGCGCACAGGGGGGATGAGGGGGTGGGGCTTGTGTGGGTGGAGTTTATGTGGGCGGGGCTTGTGTGGGCGGGGTGTGTGTGGGCGGGGCTTGTGTGGGTGGGGTTTATGTGGGCGGGGCTTCGGTGGGGGCTTGTGTGGGTGGGGCGTGTGTGGGCGGGGCTTGTGGGTGGGCATTTATGTGGGTGGGGCTTGTGTGGGCGGGGCTTCAGTGGGGTTTATGTGGGTGGGCTTCGGTGGGGTTTGTGTGGGCAGGGTTTATGTGGGTGGAGCTTGTGTGGGAGGGGTTTATGTGGGCAGGGTTTATGTGGGCGGGGCTTCGGTGAGGCTTATGTGGGAGGGGTGAATGTGGATGAGGCTTATGTGGATGAGGTTTGTGTGGATAAATGGATGGGTGGATGGGTGGATGAGTGGAGCTTGTGTGGATGGGTGGATAATTTTTGAATTAAATAAACATGTTGTGTGTGGGGAACTAATTAACTAATCACTAATTATGTGAATATGATGAATATGGGTGGAGCTTGTGTGGGGTTTGTGTGCGCTGAGCTTGTGGGGGGGTTGTGTGTGGTGGGGTTTGTGTGGGGTGGGGTTTGTGTGGAGCTTGTGTGGGGTGGGGTTTATGTGGGTGGGTTTTGTGTGGGCGGAGTCAAAAAGGGGCGGAGTCAAAAAATTTCAATTTATCTTTGTCTTTTGTAATTCCTGTGAATAAAATGAACCTAAAATCTCTTCCCTTTCCAAATCATATATCTTATAAGTCCAAGGAACCGTATCTATTACATCAACAATTTTAAAAAGTTCGTTCGTCCATCGTTTAATATAACCCTTTTCAAAATGAGATTTCCACCTATATATTCTCACGATATCACTAACTTTGAACTTAGGTTTTCTGACATTAATCTCTTTTTCATATTTTAATTTTGTAAATGTTTCTGATGGTTTCATATTTGTTGACGTGTGAACCGTGTCATTATACTTATCCACAATATCCTGAATAAAAGATGACCATTGTTGTGAACCGAGTTGTGTGAATTTTTTATATAATCTCTCTTTTAAGGTACGATTAAAACGTTCAACAACAACTGCCTTCCCTTCATTAAAGGTACTGTATAATGTAATACTGTTATTTTTTAGAAAATTCATAAATGTCTTGTTATAAAACTCTCTACCCTCATCAGTCCACAATTTTTTAGGTTTTCTCTTACTTTTATTAAATATCTGTTGAAAGGCTAACATAAGAGTATTACCTGTTTTGTTTTTTAATGGTACAACCCATGCGTATCTACTCCTCAAATCAATAACGGTTAAAGCATACTTGTACCCCTTATCATTATTGAGTTCAATCAAATCAGCAGACCAGATATAATCTACTTCCTTGGAATAAACTTTCCTTCTCTGAAACTTTGTGAATATTGGTTTATGTAATTCATCAGCTAATTGCTCTTCAGTCTTAATGACATCATTAGAGCCGATAAGTTTTTTGAATTTACAAGTCCAAGTTTCAATTTAGCACTGATCATCTTCTTCACAATGAACCGATCAACTTTTTCTCTCAAGGTTGGATTTTGTATCAGAGACAAATTATACAACATTTCTCTATCGGCTTCATGCTTTTCTTCCAACGTTGTGGTATTCCCATAATCAATATTGTGTCTCATGCACACTTCATCAACTCTATTGATGGGTTCACTCCATGATTTAGGAATGTCTGCCTCATCTAATCTTTTATCCAAGTTTGTGCCTGGACCACAGAAAGAATACCCTGGAAGATGTAATTCCCCTGGTATTCCAGTAGTTGTAAATTTACTTCCTGATAAAAAAAACTTTTGTATATCTCCTCCTCATTTGTGTTTGGAGATAAATTGATTTTTTTTTGAACCACACACCGAACATATACCTTTTTGTATAACCCTGTTATTTTTACTTTTAATATATGAAATATTTTTAGTATGAGTTTTCTTTTTACATTTGAGACAATAACTCATTTATTTATGTGAAAAATTCCTGCAGAGTGCAAAAACCTTTTTAGTTTCCAACATGCACATTTGAATCTTAATTTTTAAAACATAAAGAATCCTTAGAAATGCCTTCACTCTCTCCTCCATTTATTTAAGAAAAAAAAAATAAAAATGAAAAACTTGAATTAAAATGAATATCTTGTCGATGTCAATAGTCTTGAAGAAAATATTTCAAATAGACTTGTCAATTCTTTGTTTTCCTCCTCGGTGGGTTGAGTTATTTTCTGTAATACCACCAATCTTTTTTTAATCTCACTGGTTTCCATATTTTGATATTTATTTTGTCTCGCTCTTTCCTCCCTCTCCTTCTCTCTCTCCTCCCTCTCCTTCTCTCTTCTCCCTCTCCTCCTTCTCTCTCTTCTCTTTTTCCTCCTTCTCTCTCTTCTCTTTTTCCTCCTTTTCCTCCTTCTCTTTCTTCTCCCTCTCCTCCTTCCCTCTCTTCTCCTTTTCCTCCTCTTCCCTCTCTTCTTCAACTCCTTCCTCATCCCTTATTATCCTTGAATTGCTTACACCCCATAGAATATCATACATATATTCATCAGGATTTCTTGTTATTCCTGTATCCAAAATAATTTTTTTTACAACAGGAAACCAATAAAATTTCTTTTGAATTTCTAAAAGAGCCTTACCTTTTCTTAACTTTATAATTTTTTCATTATTTAACATTCTAATTAAATCTAAAGTTGTCGGTTTCTCAACATCAGCATAATGCCAATCTTTTATTGAAAATACCTTTCTTATGTTGTAGAACATATTTATTAAAATACCGAATACCCTTTTCTTGAAGGTATGCTTGGACACAGAAATGATAATTTTCTTGAAGCCTTCTTGCTGTCATTTATGTATTAGAAATATATGTGAGAATAATATTATGGCACGAAACACCTCCACATCTTCCCATAGTTAAATCATTTTGTATTTCCTTACTTATTATATATAATCCTGTTTTTTTCTGTTTTCATGATATAAACAAGGGCAAAACCATTATTATATTTACCCTTATTAAATTCTTTTATTTGTTGTTTACTAATCGTGGTCCCACAAAACTCATTCTCAATACCAAGTGGATAATATTCTTCCTTACGAGACTGATTTAATTGTTCCAGGTCTTCGAGGTTAATTTTAAATGACCAATTATACCCTAAATCATTCATATCATTGTTATATTCTCATACAAACGATACGCCCTTCTTTATAAAAATTTATTTTAATTCGAACTGTGAATTCTGTATGACCTGGAGATAATATCAACACTTCTGTATCTTTGGAATACACGGCCGTTTTATTTAAAGATATATATTGTAATAAATCGCTTAATCTCACCAAGTCATTCGCGTCAGTCGGGCTTGGATAATTTTTTAATTTATAAGCATTTTTCATGTTAATATTTTTGGTTATATTATATTTATGTCATTCAGCCTGTGCCTTTGTGTAATAATTTGATAAATCAATATCCAGTTCTTGAGATACACCAAAGATAGAACCATCTTTACCAACATAAGTCATTTATATTAGATTAAAAATAATATCATAATTTTTTTTATTTTTGTTGAGTTGAAATAACACATATAGACATAATTGACCACAACACTTGGAATTTAATTCTTGGACTTGAAATGTTTGATAAACACCATTCTCTAAGAATTTTATGACTTCAACAGGTGGTGGAAGACCAAAACTATCAAAATAATATTTGTCTTGACTATTAAAAATACAAACCCAATGAGAACTGTTCCCATTATTATCTTCTAAGTTCATAATAATATTCTTTGTATGTTTCGGCACATTTGTTAATTCATCTCTCATACAAATAACCACATGATGAATTTTTAATTTCTTTCAATATTTGACAAGTTGTAAATTTGATGTTGTATTCTTTCCAAATTCTTTAAACCACTCATCAATGCTCATTTATTTATTAGAAAGATATAATCCATTACCTCTTTTCATTAATTTTACACCTGCTTGTGCTATAGAAGAAAGCATATCTCCAACTAACAATCTCGCTTTATCAGGCAGACCTTCAAGTTTTTCAGCAAAATCTACAATTACACCACTTCCACTAATTGGGTTTCTCCAACTCTTTGTTATGTCTTTCCAATTCTTTTTGAGCCTGGAGTTGAGCCTTCCTTTCGTTGGCAGTTTTCACCGCTGTTGAAATACCACCCGTCAATGCTCCAACCGCACTTAAACCAGCAAATAAAGGAATTAGAAATGGGAGAAATCCTCCACTCGTCTCTCTTATTGAATATTTTTTCAACATTGGTTTTGTTATTTTAATTTTAAGTGAGCCAGTGTCATTCAAGATTTTAACCTGTTCTCTTGTGAGCAAAACATCAATTCTTACTGCTCCTTTTCTCTGAATTGTATTAACGTTAATCATACAAGGCTTTTGATTTTGAACACAACATGATAGTTTATGAAGATTGATTTGATTAATATATACCCCAGTTGGTACTTTGCCACTCATTTATTTAACAAAAAATTATGTGAGACTAATCATCACACCATTATCTGTATTAATCTGTAATTCTGTTTCTTCCAAAAGCAAACAATATGTATCAACTTCTTCACTCTCTCCTCTTTCAATGTATAGGGAAGTATCCACTCGATTAGACTTTATAGTTTCCTTTTGAGCGCTCAGGTCAAACGCATAGATTGTATACAAACTTTTAAATGCTGTCATATCCAAAATAGGTTCTTTATTTCCATTACTTTCACACACCTTTTGGTAAGACTTGTATGCTTCAGCAAAATCATTTTTTCCCAATTAATTTCCAATCTATCTCGTGGATAAAATGTTCCATCTAGAGAAACGCGAAGTTGTTTCACCTTAGCATTATCACTCAATGCATTATTCTTATCAGTCGCAGTATCACCATCTGGCTTTTTTAAAATGATCCACAAATATCGTGGCTTTCCTTCCAGAACACCCAAATTCCACGTGTAAGTGGTTTGGTTGAGTTTAACGTGTTGACATCTTCTTTTGAGGTATGATACACTGAGTGGTTTATTTGAGTTAAGTCTTCTATTCAACATCTCTTCTGTTTTAAGATTAGGAGTATATTCACTGATATACCAACTCATTTCCTCAATTACAAATTTATTCTGTTCACCAAAAGCACTACCAACACCAAAAAGCAATCTATTTTCATTATCATTCCTTTGTAGTTGAAATCTAATTTTAAGACCATACAGAACTTTATCATGATCACAAAATCCAAATATACCTTTAAGAGGAACTGCCACAGTAAAACTATTTTCTGCTTTTGTATCATCATTATACATTCCTTTCCTTTGAGTATATCCAGGGTCTGTGTTTGTTCCCGTTTACATATCAGGAATAAAACCTTCGACAGACCCCTTTCCCATTCTATCACTGAATGTATAGAGTGTAAATTTCATCATTTCAGACACAGCAGAGACATAATCAACCGCTTCAACTTCTTGTGTTCCAATATACAAACGCACACTATCAAACATTTTCCAGAAGAAATCATTTACAAGTGTAGCGTTTGTGTTATTCCCAGCTTTAGTGAATTTAAATTTACACAACAAGAAACTTTCGGAGAGATTCAAATAGGTTTGTTGATTATTTATTTCAAAACTTTTTGTACCATTCGTATTCCAGTCTGTTCCAGTTATTGCATTTACCTTGAAGTAATCTTCTTTTTTAGTGGAGTTTGAGATAATAATAGTATCATCCAAATCATAGATACTATCAATTGCTTCCATACTTGTATTTATTTAGGAAAAAAAGATGTTAAAACTTTTGAAACCCTGATCCAAGTATTCAAATTATTTTCTGTCGTTCTTGGGGGGACAACTGAGTTTTGCCTTTCTTAATTTCTTTTATTGCTTGTAATTTATGAGATTCCTTCTGGGCATCTTTTATGCTCTTTACAACACCTGCTACATTTCCCACAGCAGAAGCAGTTGAACCAATTAGATCTTTATGTTTAATAATAGTTGAACCAATACCCATTAGAGTATCAATTATCCCATCTCCTCTAAATTGATGTCCAACACCCCTTTGTCTCTTAGGTTTATAGTATCCTCTACCAAGATACATACCTTCACCCTTGTGGTATGGGGAAAGGAACATCCCATCCCCTGTAATTATTTTATATTTTCCCAACTCATGTTTCCTCACAACAACCATCGTTTTTATTTATTGGAAAACTTCACGTAGGTGAATTCTGATGGATATAACTTCTCCATTAAAAGAAATCATACGATTATCTTGGTCGGTTATCCTAAAATTTACTCTGTGTGTGGTTTTTCCTGACACAGGGAGATAAACCAAATTTTTGGGTTCCATATTGAATTTATAACCAATTGGGGTTGAGTATGCGCTGAATGAAAATATTGCATTTGTTTTTTTTCCATCATTATAAGCACCATCAATCAAATCACAGTGAATTAACACCTAATTTATTCCTGAGGATATTTGAATGACATTATCACTGTAAAACGTCCCATTAGTTTCAATCTTTTTTGAGGAGAAACCCAATAACTCTCTAAATGAATTATCAATTGTGAAATCAACCTTGTAGTTATTTTTAACTTTAATCGTTGATTTTGAAGTATGTTTTTGAATGTCTATAACAATATTTTTTGGTTCATCACCCTGTTCTTTCATAAGACGAGCAATTTCGGAAGATATTTGAGAAATCTCATATGCTCCCGGTGAGACTGTTATCGTTTTGTATCCACTTCCCGGATTATAACTAAACTTGTCATTTTTCTCGGTTATATTAAATAAGGTATTATAAGTTTCCATGGACAATAAAGATGCCTCATATTCTTTTGTTGTGTCAAGTTGTAGTGAGTATTGGAATGAAGATGTGTGGTCGCTTGTTGTGAAATTGAAACTAAGGATTGTGCTTCTCATCTTATTTAATATGAGATAAAATGTCTTTATATTGATATTTATTAATTATTTTCATGTTCATCAACTGGTCTAAAATGGCTGATGCTTCATTAAAACAATTGTTATTTCCAGCCTTCTTACTACCGAACAACAATAACAGTCTATTAACTAATTGTGATGGGTCATTTGGAAGAAAACTAACACCTGAACCAAGGATACTTAAAGCCTGAATAATGTGTTTCTCCTTCTCATTCTTCCTACTTTTACCAGAAAGAATAACCCTATAATTTAGAGTGTTCAGCAGATCAATATATACTCTATCATCATTATTTTTCATATCGAATGGTTTATCAATATACTTTGATTCATCCCTCACAGTTGAACCTTGTCTTCCATCTTTTGTGAGAAGAAACATTAATCTCGGAGTTAGTTTAACAGGGGGTTGAGCAGAACCCAAGAACTTTAATTCATCATTAAATATCAATACCTTTTCTTGAACAAGATGAAATATTGCTGGTTGTTCTGTTGGAATGAGTCCTGCTTTGGTTTTTGAATCCGCTGAATATTCATTGTTTTGAACAGCATTCACAATATAATCAGGGGGTCGATTAATCTCTTCCAGTTGTTGAAATAAACCTTCATCATCATATTCTAATTCTCCTAAATGCTCTAATTCTTCCTCCGTCATTTGATCAAAATCTTTTAACATTTGAAGTTTTTTAGGAGTATATTCTACTGTGGGAACTGTGGAAATATCTTTCATTTTTTTTCTTGGGAAGTTTTTAAAAGTGGTTTAAAAAATTTCTTTTGTTTTCTTTCAAATGCTTCTTCGCCCGTTAGTTTCTGTCTGCGTTTCTTCTTTATGTCTTCCTGCTGTTTTACAACTTTTGAAACCAACTCTTGATGTTCCTTAAATCTTCTTGCTCTTTCTTTTGCATCCATTTATTTATTGTAAAATATCATTTAATGAATTGTAAAGATCAACAGGGAAATTTTCCTTTTCTTCATCATTCAAGTAGATGTGTTCAAAGAAATCCTTTTCTTTAAATATTTCATCAAATTCTTTATTAACATTAATGAGAGTTGTAATTTCTTCTTCACTAATACTTGCATCTCTGCTTTTCATACGTTTGCGTTGAGTTTCTTCATCAACATCAAAACCGAATGATAAAATCTTCACTCCGCTCAGATGTTTAATAATTTGTCTCGTTCCTTCTGGATTAGTTTCTAATATCCCAAGACCACCAGATTTTAGTTTCCTTAACTCACTCTTACAATGTGAATATTTTGTTGTACCAAGAGAAACCTCCTCAATCGCATATGTTCCTCCACTGAAATATAGTGATAATCTTCACCTTTTACTTCTCCAGGTCTTATTGCTCTAGTTGTTGTTGATACAATGCGTATCACGGGGTGTTTTTTAAGTAAATTTACAATATTCTCATTTGTACTACACAAGAACCTTGATGTATGAAAGTTTTTTTCCAGAAGCAGATTTACCTACAAGATTTATAATAATAGTTGTCATTTATATATGTAATTGTTTATAAAACAAAAAATATATCCCTTAATATCTCATCTTGTTTCACAACAATATATTTGTATTTTTCAGTCGTGTGCTTCATGTAATCCTCAAATTTCTTTTTACTACATAATGTAGAACAATTATCTCTCCAAAAATTATTGATATCTATTGAATTTAACTTGAATAAAATAAAAGTATTAGCATTGTTTCTGATGGAACGACGAGGAAGTTGAAAGTACGATTGACTAAGATAAATACAATTACAAGAAGAATGTCTCCCTCTTGTGTAGTAGCTGTCCATTACCGTTTGGTTTCTCTCATTAACACAATCATCAAAGATAATGAGGTTCTTTTTTGATTTATCCAAATCTTGGGGAGACGGTATATCATCCGTATTATCACTAAGAATACAAGTTATCGGATTTGATTTCTTTTTACATCTCTGTGTATCACAAAATAGTTGAATTATATCTTCAATGTTATAATCATTTAGGTTTTTTTGACGTTTAAATAAACTGATTATATCTTCTTTTTGAAGACCAGCATTAAAACCTTGTGAGAGTAGTTGATACTCTGGTTGAAAACTCGACTTTGTGAAAATTATTAAATTATCATAATCTAAAAAGTTGGGAGTGAGGAGCATCTTTAAAAGTAAGCAGGTTTTTCCACATCCACTTGAACCAACTATGAGACATCTTAATGAATTTGGGAGATTTTTATGGTTGTTAAATTTTATCTTATTTTCCCAAATGGGTAAAAAATCATTCATTTATATATTTGGAAAACAGGTTATTTAATTTATTATTGGCTTTTTTAGAAACTCTATATTTTATCCTTAGTTCAGGTTTAATTTCAAGATAATCCATTATTTTATTTATACAATATCTTGTGTTGATATTTCCCTGAAAATCACATCCATGAATAATATATAACAACAATCCTTTGAACATTTCTCTAATACGTTCAGTTTCTTCCCTTGTAAGGAAAGGTGTGTTATCACCCTCATACTTTACATTCATTTCTCTAATCAATCTTGTAAAGTAATTCATTTTTGGTGTAAATCTAAAAGAATTATTTTCCTTTTTATATTTTTTATTATCATTAATTAGAAGATAATCACAGAATATACATTGTTTATAGGCTTTTGACTCTGTGTTTAATCCCCGTCTTTCACACGCAGGACAATTCTCAAATTTGTCATATGGAGAATCAGGAAAGTCTAGCATATTTATAAAGTAAAACTTTACTTAAACTGAAATTCATCTATACTTTCAGTTGTATATTGACTCATATTTAATAATATTACCATCGATATCGATATACTTTTTTCATTACCAGATTCAACGACAACATTTTTTATATTAAAGGTAATTTTAAAATGATCGTTAACTACTATTGAACGAAATGTCATTTCACCTGATATATTTACATCCTTTATTTCATCAGGATTTACATCTTTAGGGTTGTTGAAAAAAATACAAATTTCTCCTTGCATATTACAGATGGTCTTATCTTTTCTTTCTAAAGCTTCATCCATAAGGTTTTTGTTTTTTGATACTTTTTCTTGTTTCATTGCTTTTTCTAGTTTTGAATATATTACCAGAAGGAGAGGAGAAACTTTTGTTAGAGATACTTTAATTGATGTTCTACCAGGTATACTAAAAGCCCTTCCACTGAAGGAAATTGAAGAACTCATATTATTTACCACAATTATTTTTATCCAATATATTTATCTTTGTTCAATTTTACATCCTTGACATATTTCTCAGTATCTTTAACAAATGAAGAGATTGATTGAAACTTGTCTTTTGTGTCTTGAAACATTGTATTTATTAAGTGAAAAAGTTGGAGGATAAAATGGTTTTAAGCACAGATTCACCTGTAAAATAAACGAAATTTTCATCAAGAAAATTTTAGTTTAAGCAAAGATTTATAATATAAATATGGTGAATACAACATACTGCGATGTTTGTAATCACAAATATAAACATTATAGAAAACACCTCCGAACCAACAAACACACATTTAATCTATTTCATAAAATATCTCCTCTTGAGTTGGAAAGAAAACATTGTGATATCTGTTCAAAGGATGTTTTGAAGAGAAGTTATAATAGACATCTTCAATCACAAAAACACAAGAAAAATGAGTTTAAAGTAAAGGGAGACTATTATATTGAAAACACTGATGGAGCATTTAAAGGGCATATAAAAATAAGGATTTTTCAATTTGGAGAACCCGGTCCATCATCAATAGCTGAATCAATTGAAATAGTGAAACCTGATGTTGAAAAAGTTATTAAAAAGACATTAAAAGAAATGAAAACTTTAAAGTTTTATATGGGAGTGAAAATGAATATGAAAAGACAAGATGAAGAACAAACTCCTTATATGAGAACAGATCTTCATTTTATAACATCATTTCAAGATTTTTTGAATAGTGGGGTTTATGAAGAACTATCAAAACAAGAGGAGGATGTTGATAATACAGTGGTAGGAAGTGGATTCAATATTTTTAAAAATCATCTTTTTAGATATACACATTCTAAAATCAAACCCTCTTAAAGCTTCTTCTTATATTGAATTACCAAAAGAAATAAAACTAAAGAAGGCAGTTGTTAATATTAAGAACAATGATAATAAATGTTTTCTCTGGTCTGTTCTTGCTCACTTTCATCCACCAAAATGTAATTCAGAAAGAGTAAAACAATATATGAAATATGAGAATACCTTGGACATTAAAGATTTTAAATTCCCAATGCCACTAACAGATATTCCTAAATTTGAGAAAAAGAATAATCTTTCTATTAATGTATATGGATTAACGGATACAAACAATGTTCAAATATTAAAAATTTCAAACAACTATAAAAATGAAGAAACACACATTGATCTTTTATATTTTAGTGTTGGAAAGAATTCACATTACACATACATCAATAATTTATCAAGATTAATCTCTTCTCAGGTATTCAGAACAGCAAACAAAATATATCCTTGTAAGCGATGTCTTAATTCATTTCATACAAAAGAACGATTAGAACAACATTCAAAATATTGTAGTAATCATAAATCAGCTGTAATTACAATGCCTAAACCTGGTGAAAAGATTTCTTTTGAAGATTATAATAAATCTATCATGCACCCATTTGTGATATACGCTGATTTTGAGTGTATCCTGAAAAAGATAAATACTGCTTCTCCTAATCCAAAAGAATCATATACAAATAAATATAAAAAACATATTCCTTGTGGTTTCTGTTATTATATCAAATCATCTGTTGGAGAAAAGTATAACAAACTTGAACATTATAGTGGAAAAAAAGCTTCACAAGAGTTTGTAAAACGATTAGAAAAGGATTGTACAAGACTCACTAAATTAATGAAAGAAACAAATGAACCAATGAAATTAACCAAAGAAGAAAAATTAGAATTTAGAAAGAACAATATCTGTCATATTTGTGAGGGGGAAATTAAGGAGTCTAAAGTTAGGGATCATTGTCATCTTACTGGTAAATATAGAGGTCCCGCTCATTCCTGTTGTAATCTTAATTATAAATTACCTTCTTTTATTCCAGTCTTTCTTCACAACAGCGCCAACTATGATACACATCTATTTATAAATGAACTTTCAAAAACACCAGGGAATATTTCTGCCATAACAAACACAAGTCAAAAGTATATTTCATTTACAAAAATGATATTCACAAAACCTTTAACTCGTATTAGGTTTCTAGATTCTTACAAGTTTATGGGAACACCACTAGCCTACCTCGCATCAAATCTAAGCTCCACGGACTCTTTTCCAAATCTTAATTCATTCTTTCCAAAAGAGGAAATTCTCACTAAAGAGGAAATTCAGATTAAAGAGAGAATTCAAAGTAAAGAGGAAACTCTAATTAATGAGGAAAATAATGAAGAAATTCTCACTGAGGATGAAATTCTAATTATAAAGAAAATTCGAACAATGAATGAAATTCTAACTAAAGAGGAAATTCAGATTAAAGATGAAATTCTGATTAAAGAAGGAATTCTTACGAGAGAGGAAATTCAAACAAGGAATGAAATTCAAAGTAAAGAGAAAATTCTTACAAGTAAGGGAATTTATCCTTATGATTATATGGATTCATTTATGAGATTTAAAGAAACACAACTTCCTTCAAAAGAAAGTTTCTATAATAACCTTTATGAAGAAGAGATAAGTGATAAGGAATATAAACACGCACAAGAAATATGGAAAATATTTAAGATAAAGAACCTTGGAGAATATCATGATTTATATCTAAAAACAGATGTTTTATTGTTAGCTGATGTGTTTGAAGCTTTTAGATCACTCTGTCATAATAAAAATTGTTATGGATTAGATCCTTCCCACTATTTCACAGCTCCTGGTTTAGCTTGGAGTGCAATGTTGAAAATGACAAAACAAGATATAGATTTAATCAGTGATGTTGAGATGCTTTTGATGATTGAGAAGTCCAAGAGAGGTGGAATATCACAAGTATGTTCAAAAAGATATGCTAAAGCAAATAATAAATATCTTCCAAATTATGATAGTGAAAAAGATAGTAATTATTTGATGTATTTTGATGCTAATAATTTGTATGGATGGGCAATGTCTCAATCTCTGCCTTTTGGGAAATTAGAGTGGGTGGAAGAAAAGGATTATGAAAAGGCTTTGATGAATATTGTTATTTCTTCTCAAGAGGAATTGAATGACGAAGAAGAAGGTTATTATTTTGAAGTTGATTTGAGGTCCCCGAGTGATCTTCATTATAAGCATAAAGACCTTCCTTTTGCATGTGAGAAAGAAACCCCAAAGAAAGAATGGTTCAGTGATTATCATAAAAGTTTTAATATTAAAAGCAAATCAACAGAAAAGTTATTAACAACATTCTATGATAAAGAGGGATATGTTTTGCATCAGAGAAGCTTAAAACAGTTTTTGAGAGAAGGATTGAGAGTAGCTAAAATTCATAGAGTTTTAAAATTTAAACAAAGTCCTTGGGTGAAAAAGTATATTCAATTCAATACAGATATGAGAGCAAATACAAAAGTAAAATTTGAAGGGGACTTTTATAAATTAATGAATAATGCTGTATTTGGAAAGACTATGGAAAATGTTAGAAACAGGCAAAACATTAGATTCGCAACATCTTGGAAAGAAGCTTCGAGATTGATAAATAAACCAAGTTTTGAGAGAGAAGAGGTTTTTTCAGAGAACTTTTCTGCAATTCATATGAAAAAGGAAAGTATTGTAATGGATAAACCAATTTATATTGGAACAGCAGTTCTTGATTTATCAAAGATATTGATGTATGATTATTTGTATAATGACTTAAAGAAAGAGTATGGTGAAAATGTTTCATTGTTGTATATGGACAGTGATAGTTTTATCCTAGATATAAAAACTGATGATGTTTATTAAGATATGAAGAAAAATATTGGAGTATATGATACAAGTAATTTCAGCAAGAAGAGTGAGTTATTTTCCAAAAAGAATGAAAAGGTTATTGGTAAGTTTAAGGATGAGTTGGGTGGAAAAGTAATGAGTGAGTTTATTGGATTGAGAGCAAAGGCATATGCTTATAAGTATGGTGATCAGATTGATAAGAGGTTAAAGGGAATAAAGAAATATGTAATAAAGAAATCAATAACTTTTAGAAAGTATTATAATTGTTTGATGAATAAGAAAGAAGAATATAGGAAAATGAATACAATAAGAAGTTATAAACATAACATATATAGTGAAGAAGTAAATAAAAAGGCATTAGGAGCCTTTGATGATAAGAGATTTATTTTAGATAATGGAATAGATTGTGTTCCAGATGGATATTGTAGGATAGAATGTATAAAATAGATTGTGTTTTAACGATGGGAAGATGGGTTAGGGTTTTTTAAGGGCTACCGCCGCGTTTTTTTGCAATATATAAATGGTCAAACCAAGTATTAATCAAACTAAAGAGTGGAGAAAATCTCAGTCTTGGTATATAAATGGAAAACATAATGAATGTGAAAAATATCAAATAAGTCTTATTTAAAAAATAACTAAAACAAAGGTAAATAAAACAAATAAGCGAATCAATTTAAAAAGTAGTTAGAGGATGTAAAGAAAAAAATGAATATCCTTGAATGGACTGAAAACTTTGATGGTTATCAATTGAACAATGAAAAAACAATTTACTATAATCTCAAAATGATATGTGGCTCAGGAGGTGGTCAAACAAGAGCATTAAGAGAAGTTTATCATTTCGTAATGGCACAAAAGGGGTATCTTAAAAAATATAAAGATTCAAATGTTTTGTTTTTCAATATTTTAGATGGGGATTATTGTGCAAAGAAAATTAAACTATTGAAGGAATTTGAGAATGAACAAATGTTTATAGGTTCAATGAGTGAGCTAAACAATATGCATCGGTTATTTGATAAAGTGTCCCGAGGCTTAGACGTTTCAGATATTTCTTTAGAATCACCTTTAACAAATCTTTATCTTATTGCATGGATTATTTGAAAAAAAAAAAGTGTCCCCAGGTTAAAAGGGGAGACAAATAAATATACCTTGGGATAAAAAGGGGGTTTATTTTTAAGGAAAAAAAATATGAATCGCTGAAAATCCCCCATTCATTTACATGGGGAAAAGTGAGCCAGAACCAGTATATTCACCCTACTGTGGTGCCATCACCCAGGATAACTTGGTGCTTCGCAGGGTGGATTGAGATGTCATTAGACTCCAGGAAAGGTGTTCCCGCCAGTAGCTCCACGTCAAGATTTTCAACGATCAGGCCCTCAAATTGAAATTCTCTTCCATCACGTGTCAGTGTCAGTCTGGTCTCACCAACAATTTGAAGAGGGGATGATCCATCAGCCTGATGAGCAGACTGCGCACTCTTCTGAATCTTGGCTCCTACATTTCTTGCCGTTGTCTCACGAATCAGGTTTCCCGTGGCACCGCTGTCATTGGTGACTCGGGTTGTGTGGTAACCGTGGAAGGTGTCAAGATATGGAGACTGGCGAATCTGGACACGTCGGGAAGTGGCCGGTTCTGTAAAATCTGTGTTACGAACTACCTTGTCCCCATTGGCACATGTTATGTCTCCAGGCTCATCGTCTGACTCTTCAGTTATGTCAGCCACTTGGCATGCTCTTGCAATGTAGCAACAATCTCGTTCAGGGAGTAAAGGACATTCACTGAGGAAATGACTGTAATCAGTACGACGAACTTGTTTGCAGAGGGGACAGGACTTCGTAAGTTTGTTGGAACGAGTCCCCGAAAGGACTTGTTGGGGTTTTGATGATGGGAATGATGATGGGCGGGAGGCTTGTAATCGAGATGTTACAGTACGCAATGACTTTGCATCTTCAGCAGTGTGGAACTCATCTAATAGTGAGTCAAGCGCCTGGGATATCTCCGGCTTTGTGGAGGCTAAGGTGCGGGACCTGAGCTCGGTTCCATAGTGTTGTTTGACGAGTCCGGGAAGTCCACTGTGAACAAGACGAAGCCATGTGAGCACAACAAAGTTCTCCAGCGAGGGGGATAACTCCTCATCTTCAGTGATCACCTGGTTGTGGTGGGAGATTCCGCCATCTCGGAGAAGCAAGGTACCTTCCACAAACGCCATCAGGCGTTGGTGCAAGTATTAATGGCGCTCCTCGGGGTTATGGCATATCGCTGCAAAGTCATTGAAGTGTGCATCCGTCGACTGGAATCCAAAATGTTGTCGAATCGACTGCCATATGTTGGCTATGGAAGTGGAGTTTCAGACTCTGGTGTTACGTGATATTGTTACGGATTTGGAGACCTTGTGCACACAAACAGCCAGAGTCCCCGTAGTTCAGTTATTTCGATAAGTATGTGTTTATAGTTGGAATCCATCCCCTTCTGTCTCATGGGAATTTCATGTGTGCGCTGCGAGTTATTTTTTGGAAAGGTTTTTACAACAACTACAACAACAACAACGCCACCGTCCCTCACTCGACCCAGTCGCCATTGCCCACGTGTTTTTGGCTGAGGACGTGGGCGGAGCCTCCATCACTTCGGATCGAGGCTCCGCCCCAAGAAAGGGCATGGACCGTTTCCTCCAGCCAATGAGTGGAGGGCGAGCACCACACGCGCGCCCAAGCCAATCGGGAGGCTGACCACGAGTCGTCCGACAACCCCTCGTCCAATCAGGAGGCGAGGGGCGAGAAAAGAAACCCCTCCCCGATTATTGATATAAATAAACCCTTGTTAAATGCACCAGCTCATTTTCTGTGCTTTCTGCCATTGGCCTAGCATGGTGAGGGTTTGAGAATTAGTAAGGCCGTTCGTGCCATAAATTGTTCATTTCTTCCGGCGCGGCTTTTGAAGCTTCCGCTCGGTTACGCCGGATCCGAGTCGGTGATAGCGACTCAATTTGGACAGTCGGCCGAGGGTGTGGTTTACCCAGTAGTTGGACGGCGTGAGTACTCAGGTAAATTGGAATTAGACAAGTGGACCCTACCTCACGCCATCAAAATATTGGCGACCACGGTCCTCGAAGTAACCCGTGATCTTTCGGAGTTGTCCGAGAGTCATGACCTAAATTCCGGGTGGTCGGTGGGAGACGACTCCACTGCTCCACCTCGTGGCCGTTTATCGCCACCGAACTCCTGCCCACAACAATATCACAGAGCAGTAGTTTGCAATCTGATCCAGCATATGTTCCATTACGGTGACTTTCTGTTGGGCAGTGCGACGCCGCTCAACGAGGACGCTTTCACCCCACAAAGAGGGAACGCTCTGCTCTTCTTCTCCCAGGTGACGCCCTCAGTGAGGAAGGGAGCAAAGTTGGGATCAAGCGATAAAATATAAAGGAAATTGCGTCTCCAACATTCAAATGAGTTTCCCGTTTCACTCTTGCTGAGTGACCACTGCTTTGGTGCACGGTGTGTGGTAGCCATTTTGGTGATGGGTTGGTTGCACAGACGATGTTTATGATACTGCTACAGAATGAGCTGGTTGGCCGCTCATCTTCTTGTGAGGTGCGATTGGGGTTCGAAGATGGCTCTCATAACAGGGATGTTCTACCGATCACCGTCTCCAGGATGAAGAATGCATGGAATCGTATCCCGACGCTGCAACCACTCCATAAAGGTTAACGGGAATTCCCAGCGGAGCACCACAGCCAAAACCAAATCTTGATGTGAGGTTGAAATCAAATTTAATATCACTCATCACACAACGTGCCTGACTGGGCCAAAACCATGCTCGCCCGGAATGGCCCCTGCACGGTAACCCCGTGCCCACACAGACGTGGAGGACAGAACAACAAGCCGGTAGGCGACATGGTTGGTCGCTATATAATTGCATACCAGTCATACAGTTTTTGACGAAGCGGGCTGAAAATTTTTGACAAAGAGGTTGATTATAGTGCGCATAAAAGCGCAGAAGCCGATTTTTGGTTTTCAAAAAATATATATTAAAAAATATTATTCTGATTTAAAAAAAAATTTCAGTCGCGTTGCTAGGCAACGGTGGCGTCCATAGCAACAGTGCTCAAAAGCATACAACTCGATCCTGGTATGGACCTACCAGTCAAGTTTCATCAAAACCGGTTGACTCCTCTGGCCTCCAGAGCTGTCCATCAAATACAAACAAATAGACAGACATACAGACAGACGGAAAACCTGAGACTAAGGGTAGTCCAACGACCACCCAACATAAAGTCTCCACATTTCCTTGAGACACTCCACACGGTTTACCTGATCAACCAGCAACACGGACACGCCGTCGGCAGTAGTTTACTCAGTGAACATCACCACAATGGTTAAAGATTTTTAAAAACTGTTTGTTAAAGAAAACCAAGATGTTTTACAAGTTCAATAGCAGAATCGACGATAAATACGAAAAAGAACCCAGAAACGGAACAACGTTGGAGGCGCGAAGCATGCCGGGATATTCTGAAGCCACGCCTCCTCTCCCATTGTGTGTGTTATTTAATTTACTTGGAAACGATGACCCGTTCATGTAAACGTGGACACGCTCATTCCGAGAGGTGTGCTGTCTTCTAAAACCACACTATTAACGTGGGAACGTGTGGTTGTTTGATTTTGGGGGAAAGAACGCGGTTAGAGGAGGTTCGAGATATTAAAATATTTATTTGTGTTCGAGAAACATCCTTTTTCAAGCTTTTGAGGCTGTTTAAAGGGAATTAAAATGACGTTTTTTTTTAATGTTTCCCATCTTGAAATGCTCATCAAATCCTGTGATGAAGTAAACTGGCTTTGGCTCGACGGGACGAGAAACAGCTGGAATGTGAGTGTTATGAAGTGAGAAGAAACACAGCGAGTGGGACCCGGAACAGGTGTTTCCAACGACGTCCTCTTTTACGACATAAAATAAACAATCAAACGGGAGAGCGATGCTGCATGAGGTCAGCGGTGGTGGTCATATGGCAGCTTAGCTGCCGGGGTAGCTATCATTTATTGAAGCACGACTGTGTCGCTGATGCAGTGCCCCTCTACCAGTACACAAACTGGAACTGGTGATCATTTCACTGACCTCGGAAGGATGACAGGCTGAGTTAACCGCCTGGTGTATTAATTCAGCGGCCGACGGGGCTTGAACTCAGGACCCTAGGATCCCAAGCCGCCATCCAAACCACTGAGCCAACACCAGGCTCAGGTCAGCCATAGTACCAAGCGTGTGATGTAATTGCTTTGGAGATGGACTTTCCAGAGATACATCTCGGGTCCATCATTTATATTTCTCCCCGTACAAGCAACAATATATTTCTTTTCTTTGGTGTGTAATATTGGGCCGCAAACAGTCTCGACATTCTTGTCCGATACTAGAACTCGCCGCCACCCTTTTGAAGACCTTCTCCCCAATTTTTCCGTGAAGGCTTGGGAATGGTCCCCCACTGATAACACACAAAGAATAAACGTCGAGTTGGATAGCGGGGAGATTGATGGATGGTCATCATGGTGAAAGACTGTTCAGGAAAGAACATCGCATCTGCTCTGCCATCTTATCATGGAGACAAGGAGAACAGGTCTCTGGTTCACTGGACTTCCTGATTCTAACTTGTCTGATGAAACAACGATTTCAAAACTTAACTAGCTCCAAATAAGGGACTTTACTTCATGGTTTTAAACCCAAACTAGCTCCAAATAAGATCTTTTACTCTGTGGTTTTAAACCTTGACTTGCTCCAAATAAGTGATTTTACTGTGTGGTTTAAACCTTAACTAGCTCCAAATAAGATCTTTTACTCTGTGGTTTTAAACCTTAACTAGATTCAAATAAGGGATTTTACTGTGTGGTTTTAAACCTTAACTTGCTATCCTGTTTTACGGTGTGGTTTTGAACCTTTACTGGCTCCAAATAAGATATTTTACTGTGTATTTTTGAACCTTAACTACCTCCAAATAAGATATTTTACTGTGTATTTTTGAACCTTAACTACCTCCAAATAAGATATTTTACTGTGTAGTTTAATCCTCAGCCAGTCTCAAATAAGGAATTTTACTGTGGTTTTGAACCTGATAAGATATTTTACTGTGTGGTTTTAAACCTTAACTCGCTCCAAATAAGATATTTTACTGTGTG
The DNA here is from genome assembly GCF_056783735.1 of Eptatretus burgeri. NCBI lineage: Eukaryota > Metazoa > Chordata > Myxini > Myxiniformes > Myxinidae > Eptatretus > Eptatretus burgeri. Next base: position 93,173,060 of record NC_140969.1, read on the forward strand.
GTTTTGAACCTTAACTGGCTCCAAATAAGATATTTTACTGTGTGGTTTTGAACCTTAACTAGCTCCAAATAAGATATTTTACTGTGTGGTTTTAAACCTTAAACCGCTCCAAATAAGATATTTTATTGTGAGGATTTAATCCTTAACCAGTCTCAAATAAGGGATTTTACTGTGTGATTTTGAACCTTAATCAGTTCCAAATAAGATATTTTACTGTGTGGGTTTAAACCTTAACCTGGTTCAAATAAGGGATTTTACTGTGTGGTTTTGAACCTTAACTAGCTCCAAATAAGATATTTTACTGTGTGGTTTTAAACCTTAACCCGCTCCAAATAAGATATTTTATTGTGTGGATTTAATCCTTAACCGGTCTCAAGTAAGGGATTTTACTGTGTGATTTTGAACCTTAACCAGTTTCAAACAAGATATTTTGGTTGTTGAGATGCGGTTGGTGGTGGTTGTGGTGGTTGATAGGCGGTTGGTCCAAAATAAAGATAGCAAAAGAAAAACACTATCTCAAAGATCACAGCCCTGTTACACGAATAAAGCCCGCTCGACGATGGTGGGGAAATCTATCTGAACACAGACTTATCGACATAACTGATCTAAAGGATACCTGTATGGTGTTCTGTGAATTTCCTCAACCGTAACAATATATATATATATATATATATATATATATATATATATATATATATATATATATATATATATATATATATATATATATATATATATATATATATATATATATACATACTGGATGGCCAATGGACTCTAATTCAGGCCTGCAAAGAAAATATTAACAAGATGGTATTCATGGAATACATACCCTGTGCTGTCTTGAAAAGGACTTGGTGTGAGCCAACTCTTCTGTTTTTTGAGGTTTTTTTTTCCCTTTCATCCAATATGGCTGCCAGACTACGTGACCAATGATGTCATCTTTATCAAACCATATTTCCCATTGGTAGTTCACCTATTTGTTATATTTTACATTGATCAGTTAAGCGGTTTCTCCTACGAAGATTTGCAAAGATTTTCCCATCGATCTAATTTGGCAGCCAGACCACGTGATCACATGATGGTCATTTTTATGAAAATCCTTTTTAAATTTCAAGTCAATCAGATGAAAATTGACAATGATAGAAATTTCAGACTATGTTGATCTTGTGGCCTATGTTGACCTCAAAAATAGTTGGTGAACAAAGATTCGATTAGTACAACAAATGGATATATAGTTCGGACAAATTCTGTCTACAAAGAATAGGCTTTATATCCATTTTGACAATGATGGCTTGACTGTGACAACTGTATCACAGTCAACATTGAGTAATCATGCAAACCACCACCCACCCCCCCCCCCCCAAGTTGCCCTCAGCTAATTAGCATTTCATTTCCTCCTAATCATTATTCATGAAGCTCTATGGTTTCACTAATCAGGTAATCCCATTCTTTCTTTCTCTCAACCAATCAACGTTGAGGACATCACATTGTAACTTCATGAATGAGTTGGTTCTTCTTCTTCTTCTTCTTCTCTTCTTCTTCTTCTTCTTATTTTTTCCTGTGGAGTGCAAGTTGAAAAGCTTTGATAACACAATGTAACAAAGATTTTGTTTGAGTGAATTTTTTGGTTGTTTGTCTTTTATTAGGTCGTAAGAATGAAGAAAATTCATATCTTTCATGTCGCTAATCGTTATAAAGGAAATGACATATATTTTTTGAAAAATAACAAAAAATTGTATATTTACATTAGAAAATTGCAGAAAATGTCTTTAAACATAAATTAAACTATACAACAGCGTTGAAACATACAGGGATATGCTAATCATAAGTAAAATATAGCATACTACATCTTCGATAAGACTGTTTATTGAAAACACACAGATTGTCTGCTCTTTCTTCGGTGAAGAGGCTGGGTTTCTCGGACCAAACCCCAGATGTAGTCACCGATCATACGCTCATTATACTGGCCCTGTTAGCGCTTCTCAAATTCCATCATATCTTGGTGGAAGCGCTCACCATGCTCTTCGGAGTAGTCTCCCATATTGGATTTAAAAAAATCCAAATGGGAATGCATCGTGTGCAATTTCAGGGACATTCTGCAACCCATCTCCCTGTAGGACTTGAGAAGATTGTCGACCAGTTCGCGGTAGTTTTCTTCCTTGTTGTTACCCAAGAAGCCCTGAACAACCGCAACGAAGCTGTGCCAGGCACGTTTCTCCGGTGCCAACAAATTTCCGGAGAACTCTGGGTCCTTCATTAGCTTTTTAATTTGTGGCCCAACGAACACCCCTGCCTTTATTTTTGCCTCCGACAACTTCGGAAATACCGCTTCCAAATGCTTGAAGGCAGCGGACTCATAATCTAGTGCCTTCACAAATTGCTTTATGAGCCCCAGCTTGATGTGGAGGGGTGACATCAAGATCTTCTCCTGCTCGACCAGCGGTTGCCACTTCACGTTCTTCTCGCCAATGACCAAGCCCGTTCTTGATGGCCAGTCCTTCGTTTCATAATGTCTCGCTGTAGCTCGGCTATCCCAGTAGCAGAGGAAACAGGGATGTTTTGTGAAGCCGCCTTGCAAACCTGTCGAAAAGCCAATCATCTTTAAAGTCTCCAATCACTTTCCAATCATGCTCTTCATACTTCACCAGGCGCAGCAGGTGCTTCACATTCTCATCGCCTTCCTTTAGCTGAACAGAGTGGGGGATAGGGATGCTTGGGTACTTGTTACCATTGTGCAACAGCACCGCCTTCAAGCTTCTAGTTGAGCTGTCCACGAACAGTCGCCAGTTGCTGAGATCATACAGGAATTCAATTTCTTCAAACAAGCCGTTGATGTCGTGACAATAACACACTTTCTCATCCAGTGTGAAATACTGAGAGAATGTCATGACGTTGTCTCTGTTTTGTTACCCGACAGTTCTCGTCCAACAACTTCCACTGTTTCAACCTGGATGTCAGTAATTCTGCTTTTGATTTGGTGAGTCCGAGGTCCCTGATAAGATCATTGAGCTCCGCTTGGTTAGGGAAATGCGGAATAGCCAGGGTATCATCTGCAACAAAGACATCGTCGTGGGCATCTTCTGTTTCGCTGCTGGAACTTGTGCAAGCATCTTTCGTGATCACCGGAGGAGGGTTGGGAACTGGAATCTCCTCACAATGCATCACCGGACGAAGATATGATGGCAGATTTGGGTAGTCGAACACATCCATCTTCTTTCCCCTGCGGTGACACGTCACCACCACCATACAAAAGTAACAGTTGTTTGAGTGATCTGTTGGCTCCTGCCAGATTCTTGGCACGCCAAACTTCAGTTTTCGTTTCTCCCCTCTGTACCACGACTCCAGAGTGGACCGACAGCTTCCGCAAACCACGTGTGGCGCCCAACTCTTGTCCTGGTCCCCTAATTGAACTCCAAAGTACGCCTTGTAAGCCGAACAGAAGAGGTTCCCTTCAATGATGGTGTACTTGACTGACTTGACATTCAGAAAGACTCCGCAGACATAGCAGAAGTTATCAGGATCATGCTTGCAGGAACCTCGAGCAGAAGCCATCATGAGACAATATCTTTTAATAAAAGAACAAATATAATAAGACGAGTTGAAGGGAAAGAACGGAAACAAAATGTAACATATATCAAATGACTACTTGAATGAATCATATAAATCATACTTGAATAACCTACTTGAAAAAATCATATTTTTTTCAAAATAATTTCAAAATATTTTCTAAATCACAAAACGATCAACAGTATGCTATGTTTTACTGCTGATTAGCATATCCCTGTATGTTTCAATGCTGTTGTATAGTTTCATTAATGTTCAAATACATTTTTCTGCAATTTTCTTATGTAAATATACAATTTTTTGTTATTTTTCAAAAAATCGGTGTCATTTCCTTAATAACGATTAGCGACATAAAATATATGCTTTTTCTTCATTCTTACGACCTAATAAAAGATAAACAACCAAAAAATTCACTCAAACAAACTTTTTTTTTTGTTACATAATGTAATGTCTCTTTTATTGAAATGCACACTTAAATAGTTGGTGGTTGAAATCAGTGAGCTGATATGAAGATTTTCTTCAAATTTCAAGCCAATCGGATGAAAATAGAGGATTTAAGAAAATTGTTCGATGTTGACCTCAAAAGAGTGACCACCGTCTCACCTGGTCATGTAATGTGGTAAAGTTTCACTTTCCTCCGCTGAACGGTTTTCGATGTCGTCTTAACAATATGCAGACACAACGTACAACATATGCTACCGATCGCTTAACTCTGCTTTTCGCTTCGCAAGAGCAGGGTACCGATTGTGGACAGCCTTTTGACTGCTGGTTGCATCATTGGTTAAGGGCACGGTTATGCTACTAATGCAGTGTTCCCCCCCCCCCCCCCATGCTACTGATAACCAGTACACTGCACATTTCGCCGACCTCGGAGGGATGACAGGCTGAGTCAACCCCTTGGTGTTAATTCATCGGTCAAACGGGGCTCGAACTCAGGACCCTAGGATCCCAAGCCACCACCCCAAACTGCTAGGCCAATGCCAGGCTACAGCGCAGGGTAATGAGTGCAGTTTCCCTTTGCTGGATGATAAAAACGAAGTTTCCACATTATCTACGTCTATCAATAAATGTGTGGTGTCTGCTGCAGAGTATCGGTATTGGTTATCCTATTTTAACCTTTACATAAAGCCTGGAGTTGGGTTAATGGCTTCGGTGGCTGCCTTAAGATCTCAGGGTCTTGAGTTTGAACTCATTTCGTCCCATTAAATAACAACAGGTGGGTTGACTCGGCCTGTCATCCTTCCATGCAGCAAAGTGAGTACCAGATTACTGGAAACGGGGCACTGCTTCAGCAGCACAGCCATGCCTCCAGAAATTATGGAACCAGCAATCACAGGCTGAATATAAAATAATAATAATAATAATAATAACTTGTACACTGTACAGTGTACATATACACCCTTGTATACCTACCTGTACTAAATTTCATGTAAACTGCTACTTCACGTGTGTAATTCGGTCACACCTGCGGTGTGTTCAGTTACCAACTTTCTTGTCACCCTCTCGCCAAGTGGCTTAAGCACTCAAGCAAGCACTCCATTCGAACCGTCGATAAGGAACGGCTCACTTGGCAAGCGCTATAGCTGGCTTGCTGCTTTGTAACTGAACACACCCCAGCTGACTCTGCAAAAGAAGATATTCATAACCAACGACAGTGAAACACATATACTGTTCACGAGTAGTTCACAACATAACACATTTTCATCAGCCATGCATTCCGTTGCCCCAGTGACGTCATATTAAAAATTGCACGGTGTCACCACACGTGATATCATCGGTGGTTTTTCAGATTTTTTTTTAAATTTTTATTATTTTTAGTTGCTACTTACTTTTAAACGTCCATCACCACACGATTAAATATTATCCAAAGAGAAGAACCTGTTTGCTCTGGATGCAATATTTTTTAAACGACTCCTGTTCCGAGGTTGGAAACATTCACACCGATTTTCATGTGGTGATCGTGGAGCCTATTTTTTTTTTTACATTCATCGTTTAAAGATTCATCACATATACCACCTTTTGTGCTCCTAGTCATTTCATTATTTACATAACTGAAGTTTTGTTCCTCACCCGTGGACGTATCGGCTCCCGATCTGTCAAGCTGGACATTAATGCAATTGTAACGTGTTGAAACACCTGAGGAAAACCTTTTTTATTTATTTTTGGCGCTTCGCCTCTCTTGCATTTACCTCAGGAATAAAAATTGCAGCAAGACGTTCGGTATTAAACATTCCAAACATTAGGTCTCAATACCTGTATTACTTTCATATTTTCAGTGCGAGTTGTTTCTGTAACTGTGGAATAAAATGCATTGAGCAGATCGTATAATTGTTCTTATTTCTACGCGATGCGCAACACGCACCCTGTTTATACACCGCAATCAGCACTTCACCCAAACGGCTGGAATGTTAATGTACACTTGTTAATTATGATTTACCTCAATGATTTTTTTTTACCTCAGGTCAGGTCAGGTATGGGAGCATGTGCCAGAACAGCGCGTCGCTGCGTCCACTTTCCGCCGGTACTCCAGGGGCCTCCGTCTGGCCATCCCCCAGGCAGATGCCAGGCCCATCCCCATCTCCTTGAGATGATGGTCAACCTGTTGCAACCATGAGGCACGTGGTCGACCCACTGGCCTCCTCCACTCATGAGACTCCCTCGCTGAGAGAATCTGGTGAGCAGGATCAGAGTCAGGAAAACGAGCCACATGTCCATACAGCCGCAACTGACGCTCACGGACTATGCAGGTAACAAATCTCATCCGAGTCTCTCTCAGCAACCGCTCGTTGGACACAAAATCCGACCAGCGATAGCCAAGGATTCTCCGAAGAGACCTGGTACCAAAGGAATTAAGTCTCCGTCTCAGATCCTTGGTCAGAGTCCAAGTCTCGCACCCATAGAGCAAGACTGGAAGTACCAAGGACCTGAAGACTCGGACTTTCGTCCTCCCGCACAGGTACCGGCAGCGCCACACCCCATGATCCAGTGAATCCATGACTCCCCAGGCCCGACCCAGACGTCTATTGACCTCTGACTCGCAGCCAGCAGAGACATGAATATCACTGCCAAGGTAAGTGAATCTCTCCACGACCTCAACATCCTCACCACAAACAGACACAGACAGGACAGCAGCATCCAAGATGTCACCGAAAGCCTGGATCTTAGTTTTCACCCAAGAAACCCGTAATCCCAACGGCTCCGACTCCTCATTCAGCACCTCGAGGGCCCCCAAGAGGATGTCTAAAGTCTCCGCAAAGATGACTGCATCATCTGCAAAGTCAAGGTCCGAGATCTTGACATTCCCAAATGACGCACCGCAACTTGATCTCTCCGACATCCTCCCTAGAATCCAGTCCATACAAGTGCTGAAAAGTGTGGGGGCAAGTACACATCCCTGACGAACTCCAGTAACAACTGGAAATAAGTCAGAGATGGTACCACCACACTTCACAGCACTCTCAGTACCAGAGTAGAGTTCAGACATCAGATCGATCAGTTTTGGTGGCACCCCACGAAGACCAAGAATCCTCCAGAGGACATCCCGATTCACTGAATCGAACGCTTTACAGAGATCAGCATAGGCTGCAAGCAGCCCCTGCCGAAACTCTCGTCTGCGTTCGGTGAGGACACGAAGTGCAAGGATACGGTCAATCGTTGACCTCTTTGGTGTAAAGCCTGACTGCTCTGGACGCTGGTGCTCAAGCAGATGGTGGCGAACCCTATCGAGAATTATCCGAGCAAAGACCTTGCCCGGCACTGAGAGCAGCGTCACCCCTCGGTAGTTGTTGCAGTCTTGGCGATCACCCTTCCCTTTCCAGAGAGGGACAACAAGGCCCCTCTTCCAGTCAGTTGGGATGATGCCTGTGTTCCAGGCAGAGCACAAAACTGCATGCAACGACACGAGTGCAGCATTTCCACCAGCCTTGAGAAGTTCAGCATGGATGCCACAGATCCCTGGAGCTTTGCCCCGTTTCAACTGGTTCACCGCAGCCCGTGTTTCCACAAGCGTAGGTGGACCACAGTTGATTCGAGGGTCAGCAACAGGGATTGTAACACCATTGACGTCCAACTCGACAGTTGGGGGATCAGCCTGGTACAACCGCTCAAAGTAACCAGCCCAGCGGGCCTTCACTTCAGACTCCTCTGTCAAGAGCTTACCACTCTCTGCTCTAACTGCAGTGCTCCGAGGGATGGGCTTGGATGAACGTAATGCGCGAATTCCCCTGTAAGCGGGACGAGAATCACCTGTCCACAGGTGATGCTCTACCCCCTCACAGATTCCTCGCACATAGGCCTCCTTGTCCACCCTCAGTGCACGTACAGTTTTACGCCTCAGCTCCCTGAACAGCTCAGCTCTGCCATTCAGCCTGGCCCTGCAACTCTGGTCAATGGTATCCAGTGTCCCTTGAGAGCCAAAATTCTTCTTTGCCCTGCGGTGAGCTCCAAGGCATCCACCGGCAACATCAAGGACGGTGGTCTTGAAGGCGCTCCACAACTCTTCAGGACCCCCCAAAGCACCCAGACCCCCCAAGTGTCCACTCAGCCTGTTCGCAAACTCCTCAGCTACTCTCTCATCCCTGAGCTTGGCAACATCCAGCCTCGGCTGGGATGGTACCATTCTCCAGGATTTAAGGTGCAGCTTTAGAGTTGCTACAACAAGCCTGTGGTCAGTATTGAGGAACTGAGCACTCCGGTAGACCCTGCAGTTCTGGATTATCCTCCAACGACCGTCAATGAGGACATGGTCAATCTCCTTTGCCACACCGCCAGCGTTGGAATACCAAGTCCAGCGATGAGCTTGTGGGCGCTGAAACCATGAACCAGCCACCCTAAGTCCATGACTTCTTGCAAAGTCAAGGAACTTAGTGACATTCTGGTTCATAGTTCCTGACCCATGGGGACCAACACACACCTCATAACCGTCCCTATCAGTTCCAGTCGATGCATTGAAATCCCCCAAGACTAGAAGTGTATCTCGTCTGGGGCACTGATCAACCAGACTCGAGTGTGGCGTAGAATGCATCCTTCACGGTGAGATCACTCGCCTCAGTCGGAGCATAAACAGAGACCAGGGAAATGACACCTAAGGAGTGACGAATCCTTAATCTCATAATACGCTCGTTGACCGGTGTTACCTCAATTATCATTGGGGTCAGCTTATTGGACACAGCTACAGCAACTCCTTGGGTATGGTAACCATCAGAGCGACCAGACCAATAGTAGGTGTAACCACCCACCATTATCTCGCCGCAATCCGGTCTCCGAACCTCAGAGAGAGCTGCAATCCCGATGTCCAAACGCTTGAGCTCAGATGATAACAGAGACAGGTGATCATCCTCTCTTAGGGATAGGACATTCCAGGCACCCACCCGAAGGGACCGCCTCAGGTTAACCCAAGGAGACCGCCGTCTGGTGGACGACACCTCAGCGGGGTTAACAAACGGCATTTACAAATTTTTCAGATATTTACACTAAAAGTTTAAACTAATGGAGGAGGTATGATGAGGTACAGATCGATCCTCGTGCAGAGGAAAGGGCGGTAATGTGATTCAGGAATATTAGTCGAGACACTTTGATTTAATAGATTGGGCAAAAGATTGGCAGATGCGGTTTAACATGAGGAAATGTGTCAGGTGCTGAGGAAATGTGTCAGGTGATGAGGAAATGTGTCAGGTGATGAGGAAATGTGTCAGGTGATGAGGAAATGTGTCAGGTGATGAGGAAATGTCAGGTGATGAGGAATTGTGTCAGGTGATTAGGAAATGTGTCAGGTACTGAGGAAATGTGTCAGGTGCTGAGGAATTGTGTCAGCTGATGAGGAAATGTGTCAGGTGCTGAGGAAATGTGTCAGGTACTGAGGAATTGTGTCAGGTGATGAAATGTGTCAGGTGATGAGGAAATGTGTCAGGTGATGAGGAAATGTGTCAGGTGCTGAGGAATTGTGTCAGGTGATGAGGAAAGGTAGTAGCTGCAGAAACGGTAGATCAGTTTAAAGTGGAATTCGATAGATACCGATATAGAAGCAATAAGGGGATGGAGTGGGACGTGGGCATTGGCGAGACTGGTTGGTAACCCGAGTGGGTGGGTGATTGTCTCCACGTGGAGGTGTTTGTGACGTCAGTAGTCTGTATGACGGGTCTCCTCACAAATTGAACGCACCGTGGGTGTTTGATCAAACCCCCTCCCCCTCCCTCCCAACTCCAAAAATATATAAAAGAAAACTTTATTCAAAATAAGATCATAAAGCTTCCTTCCTTCTGTGTCCACGGTTCAATGTGCTGAGAATTAATTTTTATTTAAAATAAATTTCAATGTACCAACAGGCTGGAGAAGTGACGGTATCGACGGGACGGCAGGTTATACACCGCTCTGAACATCCCTCGATGGATTTCAATGCGACCGGCAGTGGTGGTCGTTGTCTTTCTTTTGTCCCCGCCCAGAAGGCGATCCCTCCATTTAGTGGGCTGCGGTGTTGCATGCTTGTGGCATAAAAGAGCATTTTGAGCTGTTGACTCCGTGAAGCTCCTCGCCCACCAGGAGGAAACGAGTGTGAAGGTATCACGATGCTGTGAACTCGCATTTGTCCCTCTTGCTGCGTCTCATCGTCCGCGCTTCGAGCTGGTGACGCGTTTCCTTGACGTCTCCCGCCGGAGTCATTCAACCAGCACCACATGTTGATTATTGCGGGTGAAGCGTGGAGTGGTTTGGTAACCACGGCCTAGTCCAGTGCAACGGGACTTGATATCCGCTGTTAAAGATGACATAGCGCCACCGCTTGAACTGTGCGGTCTTTGTTGCCTTTGTGCGTGGAGTTGGGATCGCGTGTGGTGATGCCTGTACATCGTGTATCGATCGTTACGTGTTATTTGGGAAGGTGGGTGTATTTCCTGGTTGGATGGTGCTTTACGTGGTTTTTTTTAATACTATATGGAGGTACAACATGTAGATTCCTGGAAGATCAAGGTGACAGGAGTCTTCATAAGAGAATGGACAGACAGTTGGACAAAACAAGGGGAAGAACGAACAGGAAGAGGAGAGGGTTGGGTTATGTAACCTGCAAGGTTGTGTGTAAACAACAGCCTGACAAGAGGGTTGGGTTATGTAACCTGCAAGGTTGTGTGTAAACAACAGCCTGACAAGAGGGTTGGGTTATGTAACCTGCAAGGTTGTGTATAAACAACAGCCTGACAAGAGGGTTGGGTTATGTAACCTGCAAGGTTGTGTGTTAACAACAGCCTGACAAGAGGGTTGGGTTATGTAACCTGCAAGGTTGTGTATAAACAACAGCCTGACAAGAGGGTTGGGTTATGTAACCTGCAAGGTTGTGTGTAAACAACAGCCTGACAAGAGGGTTGGGTTATGTAACCTGCAAGGTTGTGTGTTAACAACAGCCTGACAAGTAAGAGGGTTGGGTTATGTAACCTGCAAGGTTGTGTTTCAACAACAGCCTGACCAGTAAGAGGGTTGAGTGATGTAACCTGCAAGCTTGTGTATAAACAACAGCCTGATCACTAAGAGCGTTAGGTTATGTAACCTGCAATGTTGTGTTTCAACAACAGCCTGATCACTAAGAGCGTTAGGTTATGTAACATGCATGGTTGTGTATAAACAACAGCCTGACCAGTAAGAGGGTTGGGTTATGTAACCTGCAAGGTTGTGTATAAACAACAGCCTGACAAGAGGGTTGGGTTATGTAGCCTGCAAGGTTGTGTATAAACAACAGCCTGACAAGAGGGTTGGGTTATGTAGCCTGCAAGGTTGTGTATAAACAACAGCCTGACCAGTAAGAGCGTTAGGTTATGTAACCTGCAAGGTTGTGTAGAAACAACAGCCTGACAAGTAAGAGGGTTGGGTTATGTAACCTGCAAGGTTGTGTAGAAACAACCGCCTGACAAGAGGGTTGGGTTATGTAACCTGCAAGGTTGTGTGTTAACAACAGCCTGACAAGTAAGAGGGTTGGGTTATGTAACCTGCAAGGTTGTGTTTCAACAACAGCCTGACCAGTAAGAGGGTTGAGTGATGTAACCTGCAAGCTTGTGTATAAACAACAGCCTGATCACTAAGAGCGTTAGGTTATGTAACCTGCAATGTTGTGTTTCAACAACAGCCTGATCACTAAGAGCGTTAGGTTATGTAACATGCATGGTTGTGTATAAACAACAGCCTGACCAGTAAGAGGGTTGGGTTATGTAACCTGCAAGGTTGTGTATAAACTACAGCCTGACAAGAGGGTTGGGTTATGTAGCCTGCAAGGTTGTGTATAAACAACAGCCTGACAAGAGGGTTGGGTTATGTAGCCTGCAAGGTTGTGTATAAACAACAGCCTGACCAGTAAGAGCGTTAGGTTATGTAACCTGCAAGGTTGTGTAGAAACAACAGCCTGACAAGTAAGAGGGTTGGGTTATGTAACCTGCAAGGTTGTGGAGAAACAACAGCCTGACAAGAGGGTTGGGTTATGTAACCTGCAAGGTTGTGTGTAAACAACAGCCTGACAAGAGGGTTGGGTTATGTAACCTGCAAGGTTGTGTGTTAACAACAGCCTGACAAGTAAGAGGGTTGGGTTATGTAACCTGCAAGGTTGTGTTTCAACAACAGCCTGACCAGTAAGAGGGTTGAGTGATGTAACCTGCAAGCTTGTGTATAAACAACAGCCTGATCACTAAGAGTGTTAGGTTATGTAACCTGCAATGTTGTGTTTCAACAACAGCCTGATCACTAAGAGCGTTAGGTTATGTAACATGCATGGTTGTGTATAAACAACAGCCTGACCAGTAAGAGGGTTGGGTTATGTAACCTGCAAGGTTGTGTATAAACAACAGCCTGATCAGTAAGAGCGTTAGGTTATGTAACATGCATGGTTGTGTATAAACAACAGCCTGACCAGTAAGAGGGTTGGGTTATGTAGCCTGCAAGGTTGTGTATAAACAACAGCCTGACAAGAGGGTTGGGTTATGTCACCTGCAAGGTTGTGTATAAACAACAGCCTGATCAGTAAGAGCGTTAGGTTATGTAACATGCATGGTTGTGTATAAACAACAGCCTGACCAGTAAGAGGGTTGGGTTATGTAACCTGCAAGGTTGTGTGTAAACAACAGCCTGACCAGTAAGAGGGTTGGTTTATGTCACCTGCAAGGTTGTGTATAAACAACAGCCTGATCAGTAAGAGCGTTAGGTTATGTAACATGCATGGTTGTGAATAAACAACAGCCTGACAAGAGGGTTGGGTTATGTAACCTGCAAGGTTGTGTATAAACAACAGCCTGACAAGAGGGTTGGGTTATGTAACCTGCAAGGTTGTGTATAAACAACAGCCTGACCAGTAAGAGCGTTAGGTTATGTAACCTGCAAGGTTGTGTAGAAACAACAGCCTGACAAGAGGGTTGGGTTATGTAACCTGCAAGGTTGTGTATAAACAACAGCCTGACCAGTAAGAGCGTTAGGTTATGTAACCTGCAAGGTTGTGTAGAAACAACAGCCTGACAAGTAAGAGGGTTGGGTTATGTAACCTGCAAGGTTGTGTGTAAACAACAGCCTGACCAGTAAGAGGGTTGGTTTATGTCACCTGCAAGGTTGTGTATAAACAACAGCCTGATCAGTAAGAGCGTTAGGTTATGTAACATGCATGGTTGTGAATAAACAACAGCCTGACAAGAGGGTTGGGTTATGTAACCTGCAAGGTTGTGTATAAACAACAGCCTGACAAGAGGGTTGGGTTATGTAACCTGCAAGGTTGTGTATAAACAACAGCCTGACAAGAGGGTTGGGTTATGTAACCTGCAAGGTTGTGTATAAACAACAGCCTGACAAGAGGGTTGGGTTATGTAACCTGCAAGGTTGTGTATAAACAACAGCCTGACAAGAGGGTTGGGTTATGTAACCTGCAAGGTTGTGTATAAACAACAGCCTGACCAGTAAGAGCGTTAGGTTATGTAACCTGCAAGGTTGTGTAGAAACAACAGCCTGACAAGAGGGTTGGGTTATGTAACCTGCAAGGTTGTGTATAAACAACAGCCTGACCAGTAAGAGCGTTAGGTTATGTAACCTGCAAGGTTGTGTAGAAACAACAGCCTGACAAGTAAGAGGGTTGGGTTATGTAACCTGCAAGGTTGTGTGTAAACAACAGCCTGACCAGTAAGAGGGTTGGTTTATGTCACCTGCAAGGTTGTGTATAAACAACAGCCTGATCAGTAAGAGCGTTAGGTTATGTAACATGCATGGTTGTGAATAAACAACAGCCTGACAAGAGGGTTGGGTTATGTAACCTGCATGGTTGTGAATAAACAACAGCCTGACAAGAGGGTTGGGTTATGTAACCTGCAAGGTTGTGTATAAACAACAGCCTGACAAGAGGGTTGGGTTATGTAACCTGCAAGGTTGTGTATAAACAACAGCCTGACAAGTAAGAGGGTTGGGTTATGTAACCTGCAAGGTTGTGTTTCAACAACAGCCTGACCAGTAAGAGGGTTGAGTGATGTAACCTGCAAGGTTGTGTATAAACAACAGCCTGACCAGTAAGAGGGTTGAGTGATGTAACCTGCAAGGTTGTGTATAAACAACAGCCTGATCAGTAAGAGCGTTAGGTTATGTAACATGCCTGGTTGTATATAAACAACAGCTTGACAAGTGAGAGGGTTGTGTATAAAACAACAGCCTGACAAGTAAGATTGTTGGGTTATATGCGGTTACTGGGAATAGACAAATTGCCGGGTCGGGATGGAGGATGACATGAGATGGATGGTGGAGCACCTCTTGCTTGAAATCTTGCAGGAAATAGTGCTGTTGAACCATCTCTGGAAGTGAGTTCCTCAAAAGAGTTGTGGTGTGCATCAATCCTTGATTGTGGAATCTTAACCAGAAAGGAGTTTCTGGAAGAATGTGTGTTTGGGAGGGTTGGAGGGCTGAGGGAGCAGAGAAAGCTCGATCAGAGGGGGAGCGGTTAAAAAAAACAGAAGAAGAAGAAAAAGAAACAAAAACAGAGGGTCCTGTCTGTGATATGAGATTTGTACACTTTTTGCTTTGCGCTCATCACAGGAAATTCCAATAATGTTGAGAGCTTTGGATTCCAAGGTGTGTGTCACTGGCTGTTATCTCCATATGTGGGTTTCGAACGGTGGAATGGTGTCGTCCTAGGTCTAGAAATCTCCACCCATATATTAGTATGGGATCATGATTTGTGGACCAAGTTGTGAAGTTTTCTTATTCTCAAAGTTTTTGTTCCGAGGGCTCTTTTCAGGATCTCTACCGAGCCCCGGACAGCTTTCAACTGCAGTTCGTTTGTAGTAATATTCCCAGGGATGGTTTTTATATCTCCGTAAGGTTGTTCTGTTTTTTTTTTTTTATCATTGTCGTTGCTCCAGTATCACTGATATGACTTCGGTGCTCTTCATATTCCAGGATCTTTTCACTTAATTATTGAGGCCGTGATATTTGGTCATTTTCTTGAAGTCTGCATTGTTTAGGCCCTTTATAGGCCAAAATCGCAGGGTACTGACAACTCGATTAACAATGGCATTTTTTTTCCTTTTTCTTTTTTTGGATCTAAGTGCGATATCTGGTCATAATGCTAAATGTTTTCTGTGTTCACGCTCTATGGGATCATCACGTCGTACATGAGCATTATGCCCGTGTTTCTGACCTTTCCTGTTTCATGGACGTCTTCATTGGATTTTAGGGTATACCCATGTCCTTGCTCTTTCAGTAGGTCCAGGCAGGCAAAATGAGAGGTGTGAAAGGCTGTCTCCCTGGAAGATCCCGCATCTTATCTTCACTCGTGGTATTTTGATCTTTCCTTCCGAGTGCTGTGATGTAATGTTATTGTTACGAATTTACGCCCGCCCGGCGTGCGAGTGACCGCGTTAACTAATAACGGCCGCTCGCCCACCGAATGGACAATTCAGTCGTGACTTTCTGGAACAACGACAGAAACCAGTCACGAGTGCGTTTTTAATCCCACCACGACCCAGTCCGTATTCTACCCGCGCGTGACAGGGTCAATCGCCGAATATCGATATACCTAAGTATTCGCGCAGGTAACCTACCGAGGGACCGGACCACGGCGAAGGCCTGTTTGGACACGAACCGCTAAAGCGGTTCGTTCCGTTCTGGGATAACCGAGCGGGTATTATCGCCAGACCTCGCCGGACACGTTTCTATTATCGGTATTCAAAGCCCAACTAGTATTCCGAAAGCAAGATAGCAGTTCAATTTGGGGAAAATAGGACACGGCGAACGGGTTAACATTCACACAAGCACATTTATTATTTTACACAGATGCACATATACAGCCATGCAATCAATGGGGGAAGGGGACAAGACACGAGCAAGATAAAAACACTACAACCGACTATGGTTATTATGAACATTTACTTACGGACTCGGCGCCACATCATGCATTCAAAGAAAAACCCCAGGAAAAAGACCCCCTCAAGGACAAGGGAGTCAGACTGGGCCCGTGGGCCTTTATAACGTGGGGCCTTGGTGACCGAAAGGGCCCCACGAGACCGTTGCAGGTTACCTGCACCCTCTTGGTGCCTTTATGGGGCGAATCGCGATGTCCCGTCCCCACGGCAGCTGGCGTAGCCGCGGTTGCGCCCAGACCTTGCCAAGCGGCAGGCGAGCTCTCTCCGGCTCTCCCCACACGCACGCGCAAGTTCGCGTGACAGCAGCGCTGTGCCTCCAGCCCGCGTCTCCTTCGTGACGCCTGGACCTCCACCGACCGACCGCTCCGAGTTCCTGACTCGGGCACGAGCCCAGATCTTCACGCAGCTCCGGCAGAAGCAGCCCAGGTCCTTCCGCGGCGTCCAGCGGCAGCGACCACTCCAGCGACGACAGAGAGAGAGAGATCCAGCAACGCCCGAGAGAAAGAACGACGCTCCGTGCGTCCTTTTTATTACCCCCGCTCCGCTCTCGCCTGCCCTCCTTCCAGAACATGTGGGAACCTTCTCGGAAGAAGCATTTTCCCGCCAAATCGGGGACGCTCCCTCGCCGCTGTGTTTGTCTTCTTCCACAGCAGGGTGGAATTCACCGTGGAGACGCCATTCGACCGGGGAAGGGGAGAACGGGGGCCGCCTGCTTTCCCTCGACGAAGGCCAGGCCTCTGGCAACCGTGTGCCGAGGTGGAAACACGGTGGTGTGGTTATGAGGGTTGTGGTGAAGGTGGTTGTGTGAAGCGGTTGGTCCAAAATAACGATAGTAAAGAAAAACGGATACCTGAAGATCACAGCCCTGTCCACACGGATATATCCCATTAAACAACGGTGGGGAAATCGAACTGAACACGGACGTATCGGCATAACTAACTAAGGACCTATATGGTGTTCTGCGAATTTCCACAGCCGTAGCATTATATTCCAAAGCTTCATTGCTTTCTCAATCAGTTTGATTATTTTGAGGATTGATCTTGTACACTGGCATGCATTTTATCATCCATGACTGTGGAGCACTATAAAAAGCTTTTTTTTAAAAAATGGTCTATCCAGGTGGTCGACAATTTTGTTCTTCTGGTTTTACAATTTTCGAGTCTTGCTTGGTTTAGTCGTACGTGGTCTATTGTTCCTTAGCATCCTCTTTTACATCCCTTCTGTTCTGCCTCTCAGCCCCTTGTCGTGTTCGGTGGTGGTGCATCGTTTCTGTGATTAGTCCTGTCAGAAGTTTGTATGTTGTTGGTAAACATGTTTTTTTCCCTGTATTTGTGAGGCAGTTGGGTTCCTTCATATTTTGGGATGAGAAGGTGTTATCTTCTGTCATCCATTACCTCTTTCTCTTGGATAAGTTCATTGAATGCTCGAGCATAGTGATTGTGGAGAGTATCTAGTTGCCGGAAGTTTGGAACTTATCTGGGCCTGGGCTTTTAAAGTTTGGTGTTTTTTTTTCAAGTTTCTCTTTTCTTCTTCAATTGTTGCTGCTGCTATATTGCTTAGATGTTGTTGTTGTTATTATTATTATTATTATTATTATTATTATTATTATTATTTTATTTTTTTTCCAAATGTGGGATCCATTTCTCCTTATTGTGTTATTTTGGGTCTTCATAAACTCCTTTCCAGAAATCTCAAGTTTATATTTTTCTGGGGGATTTGATACATTTTGCTTTTGTTTCCCTTGTTCATGGTAAAATCTTTTTGCGTCATTTTGAAACATCTGGTTTTGCTTTCTCACATTGTTGACTTTGTTTTTTATTTTTTTTAATCTTCCTTGCTATCATTTTTATTTTTATTTGTTTTCAGCAACCATTGTCTGTCTTTGTCTTCCATTTTATATTTGTTTCTTGGATCCTCTTCATTAACTTTGGGCAACTCGGTTTCCTTTCTCAGTTGCTCACTGTCATTACCTCCACCTCCGAAGGTGGATGGAGGTTCTGGTTTCACCCTTGCTTGTCTGTTATGGACTGATTTGGATGTGTGATAAGGATGAATAGAGTAGATGTTGGTGAAGATGTGGATCCAGATACTAGAAATATTTTTTGAAGTGATTCTTCACCATTGACAGATATGGCCAAAATGATTTACACCTGGACCCCGACATTTGCAGTTCCAATATTCGTGGGTTCCTTGTATTCACAATTGATAATTTGGCAAATGAATTTGCCAATTCAATGTAAATAGTTCAAAAGTTATAAAATAACCATTCTTTACATTCCGATCGTCTCGGGCTCCGATGCTTCACTATCAGCTTCAACCTGCCTACGGCAGTTCAATATCTCCCTGCTGACCACCAGAGCCAAACATTGCCTCAAATCTTTGCAAGGCTAAGTCCTTTTTCTGCTGTCCAAGGCATGTAACAGCATACACAACCTTCATTCAGTGTCATGTAATATAGCTCCTGACTCTGGACTGGTGTTCCTGCTTCCCATATTGCTGGAATGTAAGGTTCTCCGCGTCGTTGGAATCTCGCATCAAGAATACGAGGTGTAGATTCAGTGTGACTACTCCTTGGCTTTTTTCACAAGATCTTGGCTATTCGTTGTTCATCTTGGTTTTCTATAGGTTTTCTATTATCATCGCTTCTCCGAAACCTTGTTAATTCTTGGCTTTTTTTCATTGGCTCACCTTGGCATTTATGAAAATGAGGAGTGGTCACACTGTGTAGAATGCACTTCCTGCTCATTGCAGACAGGTTTAGGCCTTCCTTTTTTTTGGATATTATTGTTAACTTTGTTCTCACCACCACCTCTACCTGCTAAGACCCTGTTCTCAGACTTCTACAATTTCCTTTGTTGTTATCCCACTGTCTTCCTTTTATGCCCCTTTTGTCTGTTGATACATTGCCTCCTGCAATTGTGCTCTTCTATGACCCTCAATATGTATCATTCATACATATATACATATACATGCACACACACTATATATATATATATATATATATATATATATATATATATATATATATATATATATATATATATATATATATATATATTAAAGGAGAGAAAAATATGATTCTACTGAGAATGCAATGGATGGAAACGATGAAAATGTGCATTTATGGCAAAGAAAGTTCCAATTGCAAGATTGTCCTGGAACTTTAACATTTGATGCTGATGTGAATTAAAAAGCCATCTATTTATTAAACATGCAAATAAGGTAAAAATTTGACCTTCCTCCTTGCTTTTTTTTTCCCCTTCTCTTTCTGGCCTTTCCTTCATCACAACCATCTTTCCCTTTTTCAAACACTCCCCTACAGTCCACTGTCCATTCTCTGACTATCCCTCGGATTTGTTTTCTCCATTTAAAATTATTTGATTGTAATATGAATGTTTCACTTTAATGCTTATGGAAATTGTGAAAAAAGATTGCACAAGCCATTTGTGTTGTTTAAATATATATATATATATATATATATATATACAGGGTGTCCCAAAAGTCACCTGGGGATTTAGAAATTAAATAACACATCTGTTTTTTAATAATTTGTTTTTCTTTTCTTTTCAGAATTTAGATTAACATTTGGAAATTACCCATCAAAAAATTCACAACTGAACAAAGAATTTTATTTAAAATCGTGGAATTTTATTTAAAATTTCATCCATCAATTATTCTCACCCAAAGAGCATGGACACCGAATAATTTCGTGAAATTCAGAAATTTCTTGGCCATCACGTTCTCCTGATTTGACTCCTCCCGATTATTTTATTTGGGGTTACCTAAAGGAGCGTGTATACATCGATGAGCCCCATACAATTCAGCAGCTCAAGGACAACATCTGTGCAGACGTTTGAGGGCTGCAGCCAGAGTTATTGTCCGATGTTATGGAAAATGCTGTTGAAAGAGCCTGTCTCTGTGAAGCCGAAAATGGTGGACATCTAAGCTGCCTCATTTTTCATAAATAAAGCAAATTTATCTCTATTTTGTAAATTTTCTTTTGGTATAAAAAAAATCATTTTTTTATTAAAAAAACAAATGTTATTTAATTTCTAAATCACTCTGACTTTTGGGACACCCTGTGTGTATATATATAATATAATAATTCTAGCAACATCAACCCACAGGTTTAGTGACCCACACATTTTGGGTCATTTTGACCCTGAGCTGTTTTGATCCTCGTTTTGTTTTAACACCATGGGTTTAAATTATCTGGTACTGTGGATGTAAAACATTGTTTTTTTTTTTTTTTTTTTTTTTTTTTTGCAGAGTAGGTCTTTGTTTCAGCATGCTAGCTCAAATTCCTGGATTTGGTTGAGCAACGATGGAGTTGACTCTTCTCTTGCATAAGTAAACAACCTTCCTTATCTGTACCTTCTTCTGCAGAGTTCAGGTTGTTGTTTGTAGTTATGACTGATCCTGGATTAGATTTTTCTGTTTATTTTCTTCCATAGAAAGTCAGGTTTATACAACAGCAAAATGAAGGGGGTGGGGGTGGCACGGTGATATTGGTGTAGGTTAGTACAGTGGGGAGTAGACAGACATATGACGTAATTATCGGCAAAAGTAGTGTGGAAGATATCATGGAGTACAGCCACGTTTAAAGACTGGAAGGATAAAGGTCATTCCATCGAAATAGTAGAAAGTTGAGCAGAGGAGCACTCTGATTTGGGAAGATTTGTAAATGTGTTGCAAGGTAGCTCATTTGAAGATTTGTAAAGGCGGTGTCAAGATAGCACAATTGGTAGCATGCTTAGCATTTAACTGTGTTATCTGCATCTGATCCTTGTGGGTTTCTACGAAATTAACTAAATAAAAAACTGATGTGGTTGCCGGAGGGACTTATCTCGGTGGCAGACTGCCATTAAGGCTTGCTATCCCATTTTGAATTTGTGTTGGTTACCAAGGCAATCCCACACGATCTTAAAAAATAAAAAACAAGGCAAATGGAACTTTGTACCCAAGCCAAATTTTGGAATTTGAGTTTGCTGTTTAATAGCACGATGTGTCGGAGGTGAGAATGCTATTATTACCTCTGCCACTGAAGCTGAAGGGAGGTTATGTTTTCACCCCTTCTGTCTGTTTGTTCGTCTGTGGGCACAAAATCTCAAAAAGTTATGGACAAATTTGGTGGACAAGTTGGATGTGTGACGAGGGTGAATTGATTCAATTTTGGTGAAGATCCGAATCCGGATACGATAATTTTTTTTTATATATGTGATTCTTCCCCATTGAGAGATGGGGCCAAAAACGACATCGTATAGCACAATATCTCAAAAAGTTGTGGACAGATAATGACAAAACTTAGTGGATGAGTTGGGAAGGTGACGAAAACAAGCCGATTCAACTTTGGTTCAGGTTCAGATCCAGATCATGCCTTTCAGTGGGATGCAAAACATAAACTGTTCAGCCTGGCGCAGGTATGCGCTCCACCAGATGACATTGTAGTTTGGCTATGGCAAAGGCACGATGTTCCAAAAGGTTGTGTTACCTGCATTTTCATTCCGCTGTGATTGTGTAAGATAAGCCAGGGGTGCAATTTAACATTTTTATCCACCGGCCAGCAGGGCTGGTGACGAGAAAAAGTTACCGGCCCAGCAGAATTTCTACCGGCCCGATAAAATAGAGACAAAAGTCACAAATTTGATATCAAACACTTTTAATATACTCACATGAGTGAGGTTGGTTGGATGAGTGAGTTTAATTGAGGATGTTTGCAGAATCAGTCAGTTTAATGGAGGAGTTTGGGTGGATGAGTGAGTTGGATTGATGGATGAGTGGGGGTGGGGGCATGATGTAGGGCGGAGGAGGTTGGGGGGGGGACCTTTTTGTGTTGGTGATGGGGGGCAGGGGGTTGTGAGTAGTGTTGGGGGGGGGGGGCATTTTTGTGGTTGTGTGGGTGGTTGTGGCTGATGGACGATGGGTGGAGGGGGGGTTGTGGGTGATGGACAATGGTGGGGGTACTACTCGTCCACCCAACATCACATAAACTCACTCGTCCACCTAACCTCACCCATCAAACTCACTCATTAACCCAACCTCACCCATCAAACTCACTCGTTCATCTAACTCGCTCGTTAACCCAAAAGCCTCATCAAACTCACTCATTCACCTAACCTCACCCATGAAACTCACTCATTCACCCAAATTCACTCATTTAACCAACCTGGGCATGAGAAAATGCGTCCAAACCGCGCCAACCCATCAAATATCAAGCAATCACGCGTGATTTGGAACGAGATGAAAACGGACAAAATGGCCGCCGCAGAATTACCGGTGATTTCTGCGGACAAAAACAGTAGTTCTAGTACACATTGTACAAAATAACAGGAATCACCGGTGATTCGCCAGCCGGGCAGGTAAGGCAGTATTGTGTACCCGCCCAGCACAAAAGTTAGGTGCCATTGGCGACCGTGCAGCCATTAATTTGCAGCCCTGTAAGCAGTTTCCAATGTGAACTGGGATTTATTGTTTATACTGAAGATGAAACAAAGTGTGGATGTACATTTATATTCACAATACTGCACTTGCATTACTTTGAAAGTTATTTTTCACTCTTTTTGACACATACTTGTCCCATTGGAGTATCAACTTTCTTATACCTTGGTGTATAATTATTTAGGGTGTGTGCCTTACCAAGTGCAAGACATTCTTGAGAGCCTTGTTACTTGAAAACTTCTTGCTCACAAGACACGATTTAATACAGATATCCTGGGGGCATACACGCAACAGCCAATTGCCATACTGTGCAGCCAATCTTCTGTAAATTTCAATATCAGGTCAGGTATGGGAGCATGTGCCAGAACAGCGCGTCGCTGCGTCCACTTTCCGCCGGTACTCCAGGGGCCTCCGTCTGGCCATCCCCCATGCAGATGCCAGGCCCATCCCCATCTCCTTGAGATGATTGTCAACCTGCTGCAACCATGAGGCACGTGGTCGGCCCACTGGCCTCCTCCACTCATGAGACTCCCTCGCTGAGAGAATCTGGTGAGCAGGATCAGCGTCAGGAAAACGAGCCACATGTCCATACAGCCGCAGCTGACGCTCACGGACTATGCAGGTAACAAATCTCATCCGAGTCTCTCTCAGCAACCGCTCGTTGGACACAAAATCCGACCAGCGATAGCCAAGGATTCTCCGAAGAGACCTGGTACCAAAGGAATTGTCTCCGTCTCAGATCCTTGGTCAAAGTCCAAGTCTCGCACCCATAGAGCAAGACTGGAAGTACCAAGGACCTGAAGACTCGGACTTTCGTCCTCCCGCACAGGTACCGGCAGCGCCACACCCCATGATCCAGTGAATCCATGACTCCCCAGGCCCGACCCAGACGTCTATTGACCTCCGGCTCACAACCTGCGGAGACATGAATATCACTGCCAAGGTAAGTGAATCTATCCACGACCTCAACATCCTCACCACAAACAGACACAGACAGGACAGCAGCATCCAAGATGTCACCGAAAGCCTGGATCTTTGTTTTGACCCAAGAAATCCGTAATCCCAACGGCTCCGACTCCTCATTCAGCACCTCGAGGGCCCCCAAGAGGATGTCTAAAGTCTCCGCAAAGATGACTGCATCATCTGCAAAATCAAGGTCCGAGATCTTGACATTGCCAAACGATGCACCGCAACTTGATCTCTCCGACATCCTCCCAAAAATCCAGTCCATACAAGTGCTGAAAAGTGTGGGGGCAAGTACACATCCCTGACGAACTCCAGTAACAACTGGAAATAAGTCAGAGGCGGTACCACCACACTTCACAGCACTCTCAGTACCAGAGTAGAGTTCAGACATCAGATCGATCAGTTTCGGTGGCACCCCACGAAGACCAAGAATCCTCCAGAGGACATCCCGATTCACTGAATCGAACGCTTTACAGAGATCAACATAGGCTGCAAGCAGCCCCTGCCGAAACTCTCGTCTGCGTTCGGTGAGGACACGAAGAGCAAGGATACGGTCAATCGTTGACCTCTTTGGCGTAAAGCCTGACTGCTCTGGACGCTGGTGCTCAAGCAGATGGTGGCGAACCCTATCAAGAATTATCCGAGCAAAGACCTTGCCCGGCACTGAGAGCAGCGTCACCCCTCGGTAGTTGTTGCAGTCTTGGCGATCACCCTTCCCTTTCCAGAGAGGGACAACAAGGCCCCTCTTCCAGTCAGTTGGGATGATGCCTGTGTTCCAGGCAGAGCACAAAACTGCATGCAACGGCCGAGTGCAGCATTTCCACCAGCCTTGAGAAGTTCAGCATGGATGCCACAGATCCCTGGAGCTTTGCCCCGTTTCAACTGGTTCACCGCAGCTCGTGTTTCCACAAGCGATGGTGGACCACAGTTGATTCGAGGGTCAGCAACAGGGATTGTAACACCCTTGACGTCCAACTCGACAGCTGGGGGATCAGCCTGGTACAACCGCTCAAAGTAACCGGCCCAGCGGGCCTTCACTTCAGACTCCTCTGTCAAGAGCCTACCACTCTCTGCTCGAACTGCAGTGCTCCGAGGGATGGGCTTGGATGAACGTAATGCGCGAATTCCCTGTAAGCGGGACGAGAATCACCTGTCCACAGGTGATGCTCTACCCCCTCACAGATTCCTCGCACATAGGCCTCCTTGTCCACCCTCAGTGCACGTACAGTTTTACGCCTCAGCTCCCTGAACAGCTCAGCTCTGCCATTCAGCCTGGCCCTGCGACTCTGGTCAATGGTATCCAGTGTTCCTTGAGAGACAAAATTCTTCTTTGCCCTGCGGTGAACTCCAAGGCATCCACCGGCAACATCAAGGACGGTGGTCTTGAAGGCGCTCCACAACTCTTCAGGACCCCCCAAAGCACCCAGACCCCCCAAGTGTCCACTCAGCCTGTTCGCAAACTCCTCAGCTACTCTCTCATCCCTGAGCTTGGCAACATCCAGCCTAGGCTGGGATGGTACCATTCTCCAGGATTTAAGGTGCAGCTTTAGAGTTGCTACAACAAGCCTGTGGTCAGTATTGAGGAACTGAGCACTCCGGTAGACCCTGCAGTTCTGGATCATCCTCCAACGACCGTCAATGAGGACATGGTCAATCTCCTTTGCCACACCGCCAGCGTTGGAATACCAAGTCCAGCGATGAGCTTGCGGGCGCTGAAACCATGAACCAGCCACCCTAAGTCCATGACTTCTTGCAAAGTCAAGGAACTTAGTGCTATTCTGGTTCATAGTTCCTGACCCATGGGGACCAACACACACCTCATAACCATCCCTATCAGTTCCAGTCGATGCATTGAAATCCCCCAAGACTAGAAGTGTATCTCGTCTGGGGCACTGATCAACCACAGACTCGAGTGTGGCGTAGAATGCATCCTTCACGGTAAGATCACTCGCCTCAGTCGGAGCATAAATAGAGACCAGGGAAATGACACCTAAGGAGTGACGAATCCTTAATCTCATAATACGCTCGTTGACCGGTGTTACCTCAATTATCATTGGGGTCAGCTTATTGGACACAGCTACAGCAACTCCTTGGGTATGGTAACCATCAGAGCGACCAGACCAATAGTAGGTGTAACCACCCACCATTATCTCGCGGAAATCCGGTCTCCGAACCTCACAGAGACCTCAGAGAGACCAGACCAGCAATCCCGATGTCCAAACGCTTGAGCTCAGATGATAACAGAGACAGGTGATCATCCTCTCTTAGGGATAGGACATTCCAGGCACCCACCCGAAGGGACCGCCTCAGGTTAACCCAAGGAGACCGCCGTCTGGTGGACGACACCTCAGCACCACTCCGACACACTCTCCCGCAATCTGACCCAGGGATGTTACCCCGTGGTTTCCCTCCTATCAAAGATTGGGGGTCCCGAAGGCTTTGCCCCAATCCCATCATCCGGTGAGCTGCCCTGCGAAGGGAAGCTGCACAGGAGGTACTCCCACGGAGTGGGTTTTCAGATTTTTTTGCGTTTTTGCGTTTTGCGGAATGAAGCGTTTTACGGTGGCTGGAGTGCAAATCCTGCCACCAACCTCCTAATAAGAAGTAACCCAACTGCAGGAGGACGTCCGCAGACACAGTTGGGCACTAGATATGGATGGCCGTTGGCTCACAAGGAGCTCCTCCGCCCTTTGACAGGTTTTGTTTTTAATCCTGCTGGGTGTCCATATCCAAACACCCTCCTCACCAAAAAAACCTGGTGGGGGAGACGGTTTAGTCGCCGACAACCCGACCATGGAACAGGTTAGTACAGGTTTACATGGTACCTGTAGCAGGTGTTGGATATGTTTACTGGAATGACTTTTGTGTTGTTGTTGAGGAATGAGGTGTTGGAATTTCAATATGTTTACTGGAATGAGGAAAATCAAGATGGCAGTAGTTGCTGTCCAGAAATCGTACTCGATCTGTCGTAAGGAGAGTAGAATAGTGAATGATTATTCAGTTCTACCCTTTCTGTCAGCGCACTTGCTGTTAGGGTTTGGGTTAGGCTTAGTTTTAGCTTATTTTTAGCTCACCTATTTCGTCACCAAGGAACTAGCTCCGGTGAGTTTATGGGATGGCGTGCCGTCCCTCCGTCCACATATACTTGCAAGTTCTTCTCTGAAACTACACATACAATTTCGATGAAACTTTATCACAACATTCATCACCAAGTATGTACCAAAGTTTGTTCATGGCATTAAACAAAATCGGGCCCAAAGGGGATCTACTCGGGTTGCCCCCCAAAAGAGGTATTTGCTTGCTCCTCAGAAACTACACATGCCATTCTGATGAAATTTAGCCATAACCTCCATCAACTATGATGTACCAAAGTTTGTTCATGGCATTAAAAAAACATCGGAGATGGAGGGAGTTTATGGCAGGGTTGCACCCACCCCAAAGAGATATTTGCTCTCTTTTCAGAAACGACACACACAATTCTGATGAACCTTGACGACAACCTACATCACCCATGATGTACCAGAGTTTGTTCATGATATGAGAAAAATTGGGGTCTAAGGGGGTCTATAGCAGAATTGCCCCTCCAAAATATATATTTGCTTTCTTCTCTGAAATTACACACACAATTCAGATGAACCTTGACGACAACCTACATCACCCACAAAGTACCAAAGTTTGTTCACACCATTAAAAAAATTCGAGGTCTAAGGGGGGCGACAGCGGGGTTGCCCCACAAAATATGTATTTGCTTTCCTATCTGAAACTACACACACAATTCCGATGAAAGTTGACCACCACCCTCATCACGAGTGATTTACCAAAGTTTGTTCATGGCATTAAAAATATAATTCCACAGGTATTTACTTTCTTCTCCATTGCATATTTTGTGCCAATCGGCAAGTTTACATGTGCCGATCAACCACGAGGCACATGGTCGGCCCGTTGGCCTCCTCCAATCACGAGGCTTCCTTGCAGAAATAATCTGGTGATCAGCATCAGGCAAATGAGGCACATGTCTATACAGCCGCAGCTGACGTTCATGGACTATGCAGGTAACAAATCTAATTTGAGTCTCTCAGCAACCACGTGTTGGACACAAAGTCCAACTAGGGACAGCCATGGATTCTCCGAAGAGACCTGGTACTGAAGGAGTTAAGTGTCCATCTCAGATCCCTGGTTAGAGTCAGTCTCACATCCGTAGAGCAAGACTGGAAGCACCAAGGACCTGAATACTCGGACTTTCGTCCTCCTGCACAGGTACCGACGGCTCTACACCCAATGATCCAGTGAATCCATGACTCCCCAGGCCCGAACCAGACTTGTATTGACCTCTGGCTCACAGCCAGCGGAGACATGAACATCGCTGCCAAGGTAAGTGAATCTCTTTGTGACCTCAACATTCTCACCACAAACAGGTACAGACAGGATAAGGATAGCAGCATCCAAGAAGTCATTGAAAACCTGGATCTTAGTCTTTGACCCAGGAAACCTGTAATCTCAGTGGCTCCGACTCCTCATTGAGCACCACGAGGACCCCCAAAAGGCTATCCAGAGTCTCCGCAAACATGACTGCATCGTCTGCGACATCAAGGTCAGAGATCTTGACACTCCCAAGCGATGCACCACAGCTTCATCTCTACGATATTCTCCCCAGAATCCAGTCCATACAAGTGTTGTCATTATGGGGTATTTTGTGTAGATCAGTGCCAATTTATTTTTTTCATTTGATCCATTTTAAATCCAGGTTGTAACACAACAAAATGTGACAAAAGTCAAGGAGTTTGACTAATTTCTGAAGGCACTATGTGTATATGTATATATATATATATATATATATATATATATATATATATATATATATATATATATATTTATATATATATATATTTATATATATTTATATATATATATATTTATATTTATTTATTTATATATATATATATATATATATATATATATATATATATATATATGCCTGGTGTTGGCGCAGTGGTTACGGCAGCGGCTTGGGATCCAAAAGGTCCTGAGTTCAAGCCCCGTTGGGCCACTGAATTAATACACCAGGGGGTTGACTCAGCCTGTCATCCTTCCGAGGTCGGCGAAATGAGTACCAGTATACTGGGCCGGTGTATACCCCGGTTAAAATAGGTGTACCATATCCCTGTGTCGTAAGAGGCGACCAGGGTTGCGTCAGGAAGGGCATCCGGCGTAAAACATGTGCCAAATCACTATGCGGATCATATGGATGATCCGCTGTGGCGACCCCTTACGGGAGCAGCCAAAAGAAGAAGAAGAAGATATATATATATATATATATATATATATATATATATATTTATATTGTTTTTTATATATATATATTTATATTGTTTTTTATATATATATATTTATATTGTTTTTTTTATATATATATATATATTTATATTGTTGTGATTTTAGGGGTAGATGAACTAATCTTGTAGTACAGATAGGATTGTATAGTGTGGCATGGTCCGTGGATGGGTAGAAGCACCTCGATATATATACAAGTTAGGCAATCTGTCAGCTTAAGTGTTACGTGCCACCACACGAGGTGTGGTGTGGTGTTCATTAGCTTGGGGAGTAAAACTAAGTTCCCCTGTATGTGATTACTCTCTGATTTCCCTATGTTGTTATATTCCAAGCTAGGGACCGAGTCCCTGAAACGACAACAACAGGAGAAGCCCCGCCTTCTGGTTTGGAGGCGAGGAGGTCACGCCCCGGGGCGGAGTAGACAGAGGATAAGAAAGAGAGGAGGATCGAAGGCGCAGAGTGTGTGCTTGGCGAGGGTGCTTCGGAGAGAGCAGATCGAGCAGGGTGGAGTTCACGTCTCGAGCCGATCGAGGAGGTGCTGCCGAGATTTGCATATGTAGAATTTGGAAAGCTATGACAAGGGAGGTGCGATTCTGCCTGCGTGTGCACGTGGGTGGTGGAGGTGCCTTCCTACCGGGCTCGACAAGAGACTGTGCCATTTTGATTGCAAGTCCATGTGCCGGACGAAGCTCCCCAACACCAGATTGACGAGGGCCAGCCCTTGGCCAGGCTGAGTACCAGTTTATTTTTAATAGGGGTGTTTTATTTTCGTTTGTCACCCTTTGTCTGCGTTTGCGTCTGTGTGCGAGGCCTTGATCCATTATACGGAGGACCCTAAGTCACATGGTTGAGTTATTTGCGTTCACGGTTGATTAGGGACCCGCCGTGTCACGGAGTTATCCGTGTGCGATGGCCTGCGATTCCGGAGAGTCTGGTGGGAACCCGAGGCAGCTTCCCACCTCGTGGTCTTCTTGCCCCTTCCCCGGGTCTATATATATATATATATATATATATATATATATATATATATATATATATATATATATATATATATATATATATATATATATATATATATATATATATATATATATATATATATATATATATATATATGCTCCACTGGTCAAAAGTTTTAGAACACCCCCATTTTACCAGTTTTTACTGAAAATTAAGCAGTTTATTGTTTCAATGTACTCTGAAATTAAAGCATAGAACAAATAACCAATTGTAGATAAAAAAGAAATCATAGAATCGTTTTGTTGAACAAAATTTAATCGAAATTGTTGACTCATTAAAGTAGCCACCTTTTGCAGATATAACAGCCCAACACACTTGTGGCATTCTTACTACAATGGAAATCAAATATTGTTCGGGAGGTTTTTCCCAACATTGTTGCAGAAGTTCCCACAAATGTGTTGCCCTTGTAGGTTGCTTTGCTTTCACCCTTCTGTCCAGTTCATCCCAAACCAGCTCGATGGGGTTTAAGTCTGGAGACTGTGCTGGCCATTCCATGATTTGAAGCCTACCGTCTTGTTCTTTTCTTCTAAGGTAGTTCTGACATAGCCTGGAGGTATGTTTTGGGGCGTTATCTTGCTGTAGGATGAACCCCTGACCAACTAGGCATATACCAGAGGGTATTGCATGGTGCTGCAAAATCCTGTGGTAGCCCTTTTGGTTCAGGGTGCCAGTCACTTTGTGCAAGTCACAGACTCTGGTTCCAGCAAAAGAGCCCCAGATCATCACACTTCCTCCTCCATGTTTGACAGTTGGTGTCACACACTGAGGAACCATCCTTTCGCCTATTCGACGGCGTACAAAAACCCTGCATGATGATCTGAAGATTTCAAATTTTGATTCTTCGGTCCATAAGACCTTCTTCCAGTTTTCAGTAGTCCACTGGAGGTGCTTCATGGCCAAGGCAAGCCTCTTTTTCTTATTTTGCCATCTTAGCAATGGCTTTCTTACTGCCACTTGACCTGTGAAACCTGCAGCTCGAAGTCTTCTCTTCTCTGAGACTTCCTTACTTCGACCAGTGTTAAGCTGTGCTCGAAGCTGTTGTCCTGTGAGCCGCCTATCACGCAAGCTGTTAACTCTCAGAAACTTGTCTTCTGATTGTGTTGTGGCTTTGGGTCTGTCAGACCTCTTCCTGTCAAAGTTTCCTCCAGTTTCCAAGTGCCTTTTGATGGTGTAGGAAACTGTACTGACTGACACGTTGCCTCCTTTGCAATTTCTCTAAAGGAAAGATCTACACTTTTTAAGGGTTATAATGGTCTGTCTGTCTTCCTTTGTTAATTGTCTTTTTCTCACCATTATGATAGCAATATACTACTTCCTGCAGTGCAATATTGTCCAAATAATGCTTCAGAAAGTGTAGCAGCACAGTCTGTTCCAACACAGTCCGTTGTCCAGTCATTGGCGAGGCAGATTAATCGGCTGGAAATACGCATGGGTACGTTAACAGCTTGAACGTTCCCTCAAGAGCAGGATCCGTTGCATGAAACTGGATTTGCGATTGTATCTGCACCCGAACCTGATGCAACTTGTTTTTGATGCTGAGATTTCGCAACGTCACTGCGTTCTCCATCCAAATCGACCCATTTCATGAGTCACTCGCAATATTTATCCCAACGTACCTGTGAGAATATACAAACGTTTTTTTTTTTTTCACTGATAGACGTATAACACATCATAGGGACAATTTTTGTGGATTTGGTTTCAGACGTCGTGTACCAACCAGCCTAAGGCCACATGGAGGGAGCAATTTCTGAATAAATAATGCTTGCGTTGACACGGTAGTTGCTTCTGCTTGGCCAAGTGTCGTATTGCTCCGCTGAGCAGCCTATGGACTGCTACCGTATCCTCCTGTCCAGTCAGTAATGAATGAAAGGTCAGTAACCAACATCGATTACATAGCCTTGGGAATCGTTCACATGGATAACTTTTTGTATCGACCTATATAAACATTTTTGAACATTTCCTGTGGTTATCAAGCAGCATCTCTTCCATGAAATGAAACTGAACAATAGCTGAGGGCTGTGAACGGCCTTGTTGTGATTGTCACACTCGTTGCCTTTTGATCAAACACAAGGGCTAGATGGATGGTCACATGCCCCCTCATGTACATGCAGTCATCTGGTTACCTACCTTGCACTAACTTGATTGTATTTCTAGTTAGAATGAATTATTGTTTTTACTTTGCCAGCACTGGCATCCAAATATTTTGCCATGTTTCATGCATCGTAATCCGAGTCTCAGAAATTCGTTTTTCAACCAGACCGTGCTAATAAAGACTGTTTTATCATGACTGGAGTCTGCCTTTCAGTCATTTGAACCCTCGTGGTAAATTATCAGATGAATAGATGTGAATTTATGTGGTGGGGTAGAAGTAGAAAAAGATTGGGGGGTGGGGGGAGAGTTAGAACAGATAAAGATTGCCACTTGCCCGCTATGGGAAAAAATAGTTAAGAAGACGAGGAGAACGCTGCCTTGCTCCTTCGCTGGAGAGTGTTATCTTTCGACAAGAAGATACCATTCTCCAGGCCGTGAATGCCCTCATCCCCTGGGGTGCAAAATGACATTGAGCAGCACTGGTGCTACATTTTATGATGCAATATACTATAGTGCACAAGTTGTTGATCTCAGGATTACAAAAAAAAAAAAAGTCAAACCTGATAAAATTCAACCACAAGTTCCTTTGTTTTTGTTTTTTTTGTAAGCCTCCTGCTCGAGAATTTGCTAAGCACTACTTTAACACCGCTTGCACATTCAACTAACCACGTACCGCGTCTTGTTATTTCAGGGTTGTAAGGGAAGAAAAATTGATCCGGATTAAAATCTTGCCACGAGTTGAGTTTTTAAAAACATTTTTTTTATTGTACACCCAGGAAGGTCTGTTGGTGTTCCCAACTGACCTCAGCTCATGTTGGAGAGAACCCAGGTTCAAATCCCATATATCATATGTGTTTTCCCATTGTCTACGAATGTCCTTGTAATTCATGTTGATGTCCATTGACTGATGTTACTTCCGCCACCAAAGGTGGATAGAAGTCATGTTTTCACCCCCGTTTGTCTGTCTGTGAGCAGGATATCCCCAAAAGTTGTGGACGGATTCTGACGAAACTTGATGGACAAGTTGGGTGTGTGACAATGACAAATTGATTTGATTTTTGTTATGGTCCGGATGCAGATCCGGCCTATTGGTGGGATACAAAATGTAATCTGTTCAGCCTGGCGGAGGTATGCGCTCTACCGAGTGTTCTGTTTTACTCGTGTCTTTGTCCTGTATGTGATGTATGTACAAGATGCTCCACGAGCCCTTGAACACGAATGAAAAAAAAAAAAAAAACATTGAAATATTTTTTTATTTAAAAACATGCCTCAGGTCCTTGTCTTGGGACAAGCTGGTATGAATCCAGCCTATACCAGTGATACCTTTGGGGTACCATTGCATGGCCTTGTGCACCTGCACAAAGCTATTCGAACCTATGCAAATGTTGATCAAGTTTGATGAGCGAGCACCTTTCTGCACATGAAGGAATCCAAATGATGTGAATTCCTTCTTCCGATGTGCAAAGCTCTACCTTTGTGATGATATTGGTTCCTCTCGTAGAACCGCCAGAACCATGCGGGGCTCTGCCTCGCCGGTTTTTGGGCGAAAAGGCCCTTATGGCAGTGGAATTACCCAGCACGAATGGAACGGTTGTTGTGGCGTTGAACCTCTTGTGTGCCAGCCTTGATGCATTGGCATTTTTCCAACATTCCTTTCATTTTTTGCATTGCTTGTTCTTTACTTTGCTGTTGCTTTCTTGACTTTCATTCTTCTTTTTATTATTACTCATGTGACCATTACAATTCTCTTGTGTCCACCTGAACTTTGTACTCCTAAATATGCATGCCTGATGCTTTGTAAATTATTTGACCAGCATCTCACACCTTGATTTTGCAATAATCACGAGTTGTGCATCAGCGTGTACCAGAGTTCACTGATTACGCTTTGTAAAGCTTCCATGTTTTTCTGAAAACTGTCAATATGCAATGAAAGCGAGTTTTTTTTTAATTTTATTGTTTGTGTGTAATATGTGGAGTTAACAAAGTATGTTCACAGAACTTTGGGCTTGGTGATGTATTCAATGTTTTGCAAGTGTGACCTTGTTGAATGTAACTTACAAAACTGTGCAGTTTGATCTTCGCGTTTTCATTTCAGTTTGAAAGCTGAAATAGCAGTGGCATGATGAAATGTCTCGTCCGTTTGGGAGCGAGTGCTGGGAAATATGGAAGCAAGGTGTGGGAGGGGTGGGTACTAGGTCACTGTGACTAAACACAGGAGTTTAGCATAGCTACCGAAACCTTCTGCAGATGCCCTCACGTTGCCGTTTTGTACCACATTTTGCTGCTTTTCTCTCACGTGCAAACGGCAGGCCCCTCATCGTTCTGTGACCTCCTTCGATGTATACGTTTTTCAGCCCCATTGTGGGATTTCCTGTTCTTGTCCGCTTGTCTGGGCAGCTCCCCGACGTGTGCTTGCCGTTCGGCACACCCTACTCCTTGCGTGGCTGCCCGACGTGTCTCGGCTGGCTGATTCGTGCTTTTCTATACCGAAGGCATGCATTACTCCGTCGGGAAAATCGTCGGTCGAATGTACAATCTGACTTGAGCTAGTTTTGAAAAAAATAAATAAATAGAGGGTTGTTGACATTGTGCTTTGGGCTTGGTTCAATTGTGCAAAGCATTGTGTACATTAGAGAGCATCAACAAGTACAGCACCTTTTGAAGGGAACAATGTGGTCCATCTTGCTTTTCTGCTTGAGAATAGATGACGATGTATCGAAGATGTCTGCACTGTGGAGTGATTTACAGTTGCATGTTATTGAACCTTTTACTTCGAATTTTGTAATCTTCCAGTGAAGACCACTTGAAGATGGGTGTAATGCCTTGAGGCCAGCTTTTCACTTGGGGAAACTCACTTTTGTCCTCTGGTTTGAAAGGGTGGGGTGGGAGGATGTAATGAAAGGGTATACAAAACGAACGGGTGTGTATATGAACTGCAAACAATACATTTGATAAGGTGTGTTTTAATTCCATTATGCTTTCTTCCCCCCCCCATTATATCCCAGTAATTAATTAATTTTTTTTAATGCCGTGAACAAACTGGTACATCACGGGTGATGAAGGTTGTGGTCAAGTTCAATTGAAATTGTTAGTGTTTCGGAGAAGAGGGCAAATACCTATTCTGGGGGGCTCAAACCCCCCAGTGGACCCCCTTCGACCTTTTTTTTTTTTTTTTATGCTGTGAACAAACTTTGGTACATCACGGGTGATGAAGTTTGTGGTCAAGTTCAATTGAAATTGTGAGTGTCAGAGTAGTTTCGGAGAAGAGGGCAAATACCTATTTCTGGGGGGCTCAAACCCCCTAGTGGACCCCCTTAGACCCTGATTTTTTTTTTTTTTTTTTTTTTTTTTGAAATGCTGTGAACAAACTTTGGTGCATCCATCATGGGTGATGAAGGTTGTGGTCAAGTTTCATCAAAATCATGTGTAGTTTTGGAGAGGAGAGCAAATACCTATTTTGGGGGGGAGGGTGGGGGGGGAAAAACCCCCCCTTGACCCCATAATGAGTGCAGATTTTCATGCGGTCAATACAGCTTTGTTAGGCATCAGATATGAAGCCTGTGGCTAAGTTTCACCAAAATCGTGTTTGGTTCGAGCGATAATGATTGAAGTGTTTACAGACGACTTCTTCTTGGGTATGGCAGCTATCATTTCTTGGAAGTGCGACTGTCGCTGAGGCAGTGCCCCCTCTACCAGTACACACTGGTACTCATTTTTCCGACCTCAGAAAGATGACAGGCTGAGTCAACCCCCTGGTGTATTAATTCAGCGGCCAACGGTGCTTGAACTCGGGAACCTAGGATCCCAAGCCGATCCCAATAACCACCAAGTCAACAGACCGACTCACTTACTCGCCTACGGACACTGCTTGATCACATAAGCTCACCTGACAAAAGTCCAGGTAAGCTAATAATAGTCAAATATCTTAATTATTGGAGTAGGTTAGTTGCAAATAATTTGTTTCATCACACATTTGACGCTTTTTTTGGTGAAATAATGTCAACAACCGTAAACCTATCTGACCGTCGGAGCATCTGCTGATATTTGGAGACCTAAGGCTGCAGTTTTGCATTTGATTGCGGAAATAAACTTGTCTTAACACGCGTGGTAATTCTATTGAATGCACTAATGTGAATTATTGACTCGCGAGAGTCTTCGGACTGAGCCAATCTGCCCCGAGCTGACCTCTTTCTCCCTCGCTCGGTCTAATTCTGCCTCGTCGATTGGATCTTGGCCCAACAGAGCCAAAATTGCTGCCACAAAATGCAGTGCCACTGTACTACCCCGAACGAAGATATTTTCTTGATGAATCGCCCGTGGGGCGTCAGAGGTAGAGGGCCGAGAAGTGTGAGGGCACAGCTTTTTCTCGAGCAGCTGCAAAAGCTGACCAGTTGTTGCTTTTGGAGCCGTTTTCAAGCGAGCGATGTTGAATGCCCAATCCCACACGAGAGCTACTTTTAGCTATGCTTCCAACCAGCTTGATGGTGTAATTATATACTGAGCTGTATTACAAGTCATTAGACTGGGGTATAAAAAGATAGCCTTGGGGGAAATTTGTGAATATCGAGCAAAAGCAGGTTCTGCCGATGTGTAGTTCAGTACACAAACTAGTGTTAGGGTTTGTTGTACATCGACATTATTTTTTAATCTTGACTTGTTTTGGTATCACCGCTGAAGTTGCTTGTGTAAACTCATTCCTCTGTCATGGCTGGAGAAACCATACTTAAATTTGGACGCACTTTTGTCCGTGCCTTGTTGAGATTGTGTGTGTGTGTGTGTGTGTGTGTGTGTGTGTGTGTGTGTGTGTGTGTGTGTGTGTGTGTGTGTGTGTGTGTGTGTGTGTGTGTGTGTGTGTGTGTGTGTGTGTGTGTGTGTGGTGTTGTCAGTTTCATCAGAACTTGAAAATATCATTTCATTTTCACTTTTTAAACTTGTTGCTTCCGCCACCAAAGGTGTGTAGAGGTTATGTTTTCACCCCTGTCTGTTTCTTGTCCATCTGTGTGAACAGGATATCTCAAAAAGTTATGGCCAGATTTGGACAAAACTTGGTGGACAGGTTGGATGTGTCACAAGGAAGAATTTATTTAATTTTGATGAAGATCCGGATCCGGTTTGGAGAATTTGGAAGAAATTTTCTCAGTGATTTCCCCATCATTGAGAGATGGGGTCAAAAATTATATATATATATATATATATATATATATATATATATATATATATATATATATATATATATATATATATATAATCATATTTCAGAAGGTTGTGGACGTGTTGTGACATGACTTAGTTGATGAGCTGGTTAGGTGACGAGAATAAGCCGATTCATTATTGGAGGTCCGGATCCAGATCGGGCCCATCATTGAGATACAAAACGTAAATCGTTGAGCATGGCGGAGGTATGCACTCGACCTCGTGCTGTTGTCCTTTGAGATCAGTTTTGAGCTTGTGACTCGACTGCGACTTTGAAGCTCCAAATTATTTCCACCTTCTTGTGGGGTCTACCAGGTAAAGGTTTTTGCCCAAGGTCTCTCATGAACCGCCTGGCCAGGCCTGACGTTCAACGGAAGGAGGCAGGAATGTGGAATTTGTTTATGGTGCCGGCAATCGTTCATTCATTCTGTGTGCAGCACTTGGCTGCTGGTTTGCATCGTTTCTGGGAGCGTGGCTGTGCCCCCTGATGCAGTCCCCCCTGCACTTTAGGGCAGGAATTTGTAATTTGTTCAGGGTGCTGGCGACAGCTTGCCTTCTCTTCACCAGAGACACCATGGGGAACTTTAATGTCCACCAACTAATCCCGGCAGACAAAACCACCAGTTTAATGTCCATTCGTGGGATGGTATGCACATTGACGAATCGCCTTGCCTGTGAAACACTGGAATGACAGTTTATAGCTATGTTGGGATTCAAACCCAGGCTACACTGCTTAACTTAAAGTCGAGTGTTCACACATCTGGACCATCATGCCAGTCCTGCTGGTGATAATTCACCTACTCTTCATTGAAAGACACTACATTATCTTTGATGCAGACTCGATGCCCATCTTTAGGTCAATCTTAAGGATGGCACACTTTGTGATGCAATACCCCGGGTGTGTGAAGCACCGATGTGGTAGTTTGTCAGGTCAGATAAGGTATGGGAGCATGCACCAGAGCAGCGCATTGCTGCATCCGCTTTCCACCAGTACTCCAGGGGCCTCCGTCTGGCCATCCCCCAAGCAGATGCCTGGCCCATCCGCATCTCCTTGAGATGTAGATCAACCTGCTGCAACCACAAAGCACGTGGTCGGCCCATTGTCCTTCTCTACTCACGAGGCTCCCTCGCTGAGAGAATCTGGTGAGCAGGATCAGCGTCAGGAAAATGAGCCACATGTTCATACAGCCACAGCTGATGCTCACGGACTATGCAGATAAATTTCATTTGAGTCTCTCTCAGCAACCACTCGTTGGACAAAAAGTCCGACCAGCGATAGCCAACGATTCTCCGAAAAGACCTGGTACCAAAGGAATTTAGTCTCCGTCACAGATCCCTTTTCAGAGTCCAAGTCTCACATCTGTTGAGTAAGAATGGAAGCACCAAGGACCTGAAGACTCAGACTCTCGTCCTCCTGCACAT
Organism: Eptatretus burgeri; assembly: GCF_056783735.1. Lineage (NCBI taxonomy): Eukaryota > Metazoa > Chordata > Myxini > Myxiniformes > Myxinidae > Eptatretus > Eptatretus burgeri. Next base: position 93,211,447 of record NC_140969.1, read on the forward strand.
GTACCAGCGTCACACCCCATGATCCAGTGAACCCATGACTCCCCAGGCCCGAACCAGACATCTATTGACCTCTTTCTCACAGCTAGCAGAGACAGGGATAACGCTGCCAAGGTAAGAATCTCTCCGTGACCTCAACATACTCACCACAAACAAGTACAGACAGGATAGCAGCATCCAAGATGTCAATAAAAACCTGCATCTTAGTTTTGACCCAGGAAACCCATTCCAGCGGCTCCGACTCCTCAATCAGGACCTCGAGGGCCCCCAAAAGGTCCAGTCTCTGCAAGGATGATTGCATTATCTATGAAATCAAGGTCAGAGATCTTGACATTCCCAAATGATGCAACACAGCTTGATCTCTCCGACATCCTCCCCAGAATCCAGTCCATACAAGCACTGAAAAGCGTGAGGGTCAGTACACACCCCTGACACACTCCAGTATCCATTGGAAATAAGTTAGAGATGTTAACACCACATCTCACAGCACTCTCAGTACTCGAGTATCGTTCAGACATCAGATTGATCATTTTTGGTGGCACCACACAAAGACCAATAATCCTCCCGAGGGCTTCCCAATTCACTGATTTGAACGCATTGCAAAGATGAACATAGGCAGCAAGCAGCCCCTCCTGAAACTTTCATCAGTGTTCGGTGAGGACCCTAAGGACAAGGATACTGTCAATCTTTGACCTCTTTGGTGTAAAGCCTGACTGCTCTGGATGCTGGTGCTCAAGCAGATGGTGGCAAACCCGATCAGTAGTTATCCAAGCAATGACCTTGCCCGGCACTGAGAGCAGCGTCACCCCTCGGTAATTGTTGCAGTCCTGGTGATCACCCTTTCCTTTCCAGAGAGGGAAAACAAGGCCCCTCTTCCAGTCAGTTGGGATGATACTTGTGTTCCAGGCAGAGCACAGAACTGCATGCAATGACATGAGTACAGCATTTCCACCAGCCTTGAGAAGTTCAGCATGGATCTCTCAGATCCCAAGAGCTTTACCCCATTTCAACCGGTTCACCACAGCCTGTGTTTCCACAAATGAAGGTGGATTACAGTTGATTGGAGTGTCAGCAATCGGGATCGTAACACCCCTGCCATCCAACTCAACAGCTGGTGGAACAGCCTGGTACATCCGCTCAAAATAACCGGGCCTTCACTTCAGACTCCTCTGTCAAGAGCCCACCACCCTCTGCTCTAAATGCAGTACACCAAGGGATGGGCTTGGAGGAATGCAATGTGTGAATTCCTCTGTAAGGAGGATGAGAATTACTTGACCACAGGTGATGCTCTACCCTCTCCCAGATTCTTCACACATTGGCCTCCTTGTCCACCCTCAGTGCACGTACAGTTTACGCCTCAGCTCCCTGAACAGCTCAGCTCTGCCATTAAGTTTGACCCTGCGACTCTGGTCAATGGTATCCAGTGTTACTTGAGAGACAAAATTCTTCTTCGCCCGATGGTGAGTTCCAAGGCATCCACCAGCAACGTCAAAAATGGTGGTCTTGAATGCACTCCACAAATCTTCAGGATTTCTCAAAGCACCCAGACCCCCCCCAACTCCCCACTCAGCCTGTTTGTAAACTCCTCAGCTACCCTCTCATCCTTGAGCTTGCCAACATCCAGCTTAGGCTGGTATGGTACCGTTTTCCCAGAATTAAGCTGCAACTTCAGAGTTGCTACAACAAGCCGATGGTCAGTATTGAGGAACTAAGCACTCCGGTAGACTGCAATTCTGGATCATTCTCCAGCGACCATCAACGAGCACATGGTCAATCTCCTTTGCCCCTCCCCACCAGCGTTGGAATACCAAGTCCAGCGATGAGCCTGTGGTTACTGAAATCATGAACCAGCCACTCGAAGTCCATGACTTCTTGCAAAGTCAAGGAACTTAGTGCTATTCTGGTTCACAGCTCCAGACCCATGGGGACCAACACATGTCTCATAACCATCCCTATCAATTCCAGTCGATGCATTGAAATCCCCCAAGACTGGAAGAGTATCTCGCCCGGGGCACTGATCAACCACAGACTCATTGCTGGGAGTGTGGATGTGCCGCCGATGCAGTTCTCCCGTTTCTAGTAAGCCGATACTCATTTTGCCAACCTCGGAGGATGACAGGCTGAGTCAACCGACCTGGTGTTATTGAACGACAGGGGTTCGACTTCAAGACCCTAAGATCTTAAGCCAGCCGCCTTAAACACAAGGCCAACACCACACTAATTACAGAGTAAAAATGGCATTGTTTTTTTTAGCCCTCCCCCTCGGTTGTCTGCAGGACTCTACTTCCCAAACAAATCCATGGATTTAAAAACTGTATCAATAAAAACAGTGTATTTTCATTATTCACAGGGAACAAGCCTCATCGCTGACTTTAGCTACCTCGTAGTAAAAGACACATCGGACTTATCGGCGTTTGTGTGTCACTGAAATGGTGATGAACCATCAATTACGAGCGAAAAGGGAGGCTTCAAAGAAGCAGTTTGTCCTAGCCTTGCTTGAAAGGTCTGTTGGGGGGGGGGGGGCTTCTGGATATTTATTTTTCCAAAGGGTAGGGTGATGAGGGTACGCTTGCAACACCGCAGTAGAGATTTTGGAGAGCACTTTCAGCTTCAATAGCTTGCTTACATAATCGTAAATAGATGGAGAATTACAAGGAATCAAGAAAAAGAGCAATCAGATTGCAAACCCTCACCAAGACTTCTTTTGTGTGGTGTGTTTTGTGTGGTGTTTGTGTACTGGTGTGTTACGTAATTAATGGGAGACATAATTGGAATTGCCACTTTATAACTGCTGGCAGGGATGACCGGGTACCAATACGTCCCACTTTGATGCAACCCCGCTTTGATCGGACACCTGACTCTGACCCATGACATTTTTTTTAATTATTATTATTCAATTTAATTCAGAACGGGATTAAAATAAATTCAATTCAAATCACATGGAAGACCAAATAGGTACAGTCCTGCATTGACGTAATCAGAAGGAACCTGAACAAGCAAAAATAAAAAATGGAGTCGTCAGGAGGAAACTGGATAGGATTCGCATTTCAGCTGCTGCTCCTCTCCCCTCAAACCCATCCAGGCACAACCAAGTGAGTGTTTTTCAAAAAATAAAATAAAAAAACAACAATAATAATACCAAGTCTGGAGACTGCGATGGTTCACGAGCAATGTACACGGTTCGCCTTTTTAATTTTTTGACCTTCGAGGGGACGCCACTGGCAAACTGGCGGGAATTGGGAAAAACGTAAATGATGAAAGTTGTAGTACTTGAAGAGCACTACTTGCATACCAACTTTCATTCGAAACAGTTGAAAACCCTAGGAGCTCGATGCCCAATTTATGGGTTTTTTTTTGACATTTTCTAAGTTCGTGACCTTGTGACCTTGGGACGAAAATGAAAAATTGAGCTCCGTGGGGCTATGCAGGTGCCATTGGGCTAACCAAATACCGAAACCCTGCCAGATTCGACAAACCCCTTGGAGAAGATGTAACTTGAAATCGGCTACCCCCTAAAAACACTTTTTGGGCGTGGCTCCGCCAATAATGGGCGCACCACGCCCATTCTCAGGAAAACACAACTAGATCATGATATAAACCTCCCACCCAAATTTTATCAGGATTGGATCAAAACCCACGGAGCTATGCTCGGGACAGACAGACAGACAGACACACACAACGAATATAGTGATCACTGGCTGGCGCTCGTAAACCAATAAAAAGAACCCACATGAAAATTTTAAATAATTCTGGCTGCCAGACCATGTGTTCTATCAAGTTGAAATTTAAAACATGTATTCCTCATCACTACTAGATCATCATTGTAAAGTTTCTCATCGATTGAGCGGTTCCAGAGAAAACATTATTTAATATTTTTCTTCACTTTATATCTGCTTATGTCATCTTTATAAACGTCATGAACGTGTGTATGTATGAACATACAGGCTTTATATATCAAAATTAAACCGTCTGGTTATTTTGCATCACCTCATGGGTAACAGCTGACTGATGACGTGCAATCATTCCATCATGCACAAATGACATCTGTGAGGTATTAGTAATATCATCAACATCACTCCTCACTCTGCTATTTAATTATTTTTTTTTATGAAATACTGAAGTCTTTATTCATTTCATTGAGACACTCTGTATGTATACGTATATACGAGGACGTGTTGAAAAGTAATGCCTCATTTTGAAAAAAAAAAATTCTCCCCAAAACGGGTATTCAAATGAAACAAAACTGAATCCACACATTCGTTCTTCCCACCATGGGGTGCGAAGTTTTGTGATTCTGACACTCTATGTCTAAGTGATACGTTAGTCGAGGTAGCAGAGGGAAGCACAACATTGCCAGTGCTGTGAAGCATGGCGTGGAGACGAAAGTTGCGATGGCCGAGTGGAGACGAGAATTGGGTACACCATTGCAATCCCGAGTAAGACGGTCAATGGAGCACTGCCACAAAGGATCGCCAGCCCTGACTTCGCTCCATCACATTTTCATATTTTCCCCAAACCTAAGGAAGACCTTCGTGGAGAACATCTTTCTTCCGATGACGATGCCAAGACCGTTGTGAAGCGCTGGCTAAGTCATCAGGATGCACCATTGTATCGTGATGACGTTAAAAAAAATAAAAACTACTTGAACGTTGACACGAGCATGTGGACCGCATTGGTGATTATGCTGTGAAGTAAATGTGCCCCACAGCACAATAAATATTGGTGTTAGTTTCTGTCTTTGTTTCATTCGAATATTTAACCTCCGCCATCTTCGAAGATGGATGGAGGTTACTGTTTTCACCCCTTTCTGTTTTTGTTTGTGAACAGTATTACCGAAAAACTCCCCGACGGATTTCGACGAAACTTGGTGGGGGGGAGGTTAGGTATGGTCCAAGGATCATGCCATTAAATTTTGGACTTGGTCCCCACCCCCCCCTCCCAAAAAAAAATTGTTGGAGAAAAATTTTTTTTTTTTGCTTTTCTACATGTTTTCAGTGATTTCCAACCAACCCCTAAAAATTTTTTTTTACCCCCCCCACCAAAAATTTTTAGAGAATTTTTTTTTTGCATTTCTACATGTTTTAAGTGATTTCCAACCCCCCCCAAAAAAAATTGTTTGAGAAAAAAATATTTTTTTTGGCATTTTTACATGTTTTAAGTGATTTCCAGCCCCCCCCAAAAAAAATTGTTTGAGAAAAAAATATTTTTTTTGGCATTTTTACATGTTTTAAGTGATTTCCAACCCCCCCCAAAAAAAATTGTTACCCCCCAAAAATAAAGAATTTTTTTGCATTTCTACATGTTTTAAGTGATTTCCAACCCCCCCCTAAAAAATGCTTTTACCCCCCCAAATTTTTAGAGAATTTTTTGCATTTCTCCATGTTTTAAGTGATTTCCAACCCCCCCCCAAAAAGAATTCTTTGAGAAAATTTTTTTTTTGGCATTTTTACATGTTTTAAGTGATTTCCAACCCCCCCTCCCCCCCCAAAAAAAAAAATGTTGGAGAAAAGAACTATAACTCAGTCAGCACTGTTGACATCATATTTAATGAATAAGATATAAGGTTCACTTGAGTGACCCAGCAGTATTGGCGGCGGAGGTTTTGTGCTCCCCCTCGAGTTTTTTTTTTTTTTAACCTGTTTTGGAGAATAAGAATCGGAGGCATTACTTTTTCAACAAACCTCTTGTTTATTAATTTAATCACAGTTAGCGGTTGGGATAAGTTGTGCAAGATTACAGTGTTTTCAAACCTTGTTTATTGTGTATAGTACACGTAGGAGCAACCCATCCGATACCCTTTCTTGGGTACATGAAAGTAACCTGGAAAACCCCAAAAATATCTCGATGAAAACAAAAGCAAAGAGAAATACTAACCCTGACCACCCCTCTCCTTTCCTCCCCCCCCCATCTCCATGCACTGCCTGGCTTAGCTTCACTCTCTTCCCCAGTGATTAGTGCCATGATGTGTTGCGCATCGTGTTACAACAAGGAAGGCCAGTGGCCTGGTTCAAGTTACCCTCACCTATCGATTTGTTCCTAAGGGTTTCCAAGGTACTGTACTTTCACACACCCGATGAAGAGTATCTGATTGGCTGATCCTGCATCGACTAACCTTGATAACCAAGGACGTTGTGTGCTTTACGCAATAAACAAAGTTGGAAAACCTGGGAATCAAGAACTTGTGCACACGTCGCAACATGTACCAATGCTAAAGTGGGTGCTGATCATGAGGTGGTGTTTCATGAAATAAATGGATTATTTTTACATCACTAATCGAGTGTTCTCCTTCGAGAGTCGCCACCAAGTCATTGTTTTGGAGCACATCTTGCCCTGTTGGCTTGGATGGTTTTTCATCACTTGGAATTGGCCATGATCTGAAGAATGACCTTGGTAGAAAATCGAATGCAGGATTGCTTGTGCGTTTGTGCGCGTCTGTTGGTCGGAAATAGCGCCACCTTTGGTGATAGTCGGTATTACAAGTCATCTTCCTTTATTTTCTACATAAAACAGTAGAATGAAACCTCAAAATTATGACAGAGTATGATGTGACGTGATCTATGAAATTTATTTCAAAATGACAAAAAAATTTTAAAGTGCATTTCCAAGACTTAAAGTGCACATTGCCCACCCGAGAGCTGAGAAGGGTGCTCCTGCCCTGAAAGTGGAGGGCAGGAATGCCTGCTAGTTCATATAACAACAACAAAAATCTTCCTTTCAGCTTAACCTCCCATGTAATAAGATTTGAACCTCCCTCGACATGCTGGGTGTGTTTCTTTATTATTTATGGTCCAATGTGCAAAGTCGCTGGAGATATTTTTCTCCGTGGCATTCCAGTAACGCATCAGTTCAGCAATCGTACAGAATAGTTATTGCTGTTGAATTGCATGCCGCTTATCATTTGTGTGGAATAAGCATCTAGCAGTCATGGTGGCACAAAATCCGCAGTCGTGTAGAAAACGAAATTGTACGTTTTTATGAAGCGATGCTGTGGTTGAAGCCAGGTAGTTTGTGTTGAAATTTTTTTTCATTATTATTATTATTATTATTATTATTATTATTATTATTATTATTTAAATTGAACATTTAGGGTGATCTTGGAGGGCTGGCAGGATAGCCAACAGGTATGTGCATCCACCTTTGAGCTGTCTAGCTTTGGTTCAAATCTTGACCCAGCTATATACTATCACCCTGGTGTTTTGCATTCAGGGCGAGGCATCAATGTGTGCCCACCTGCCATCGGAAGGACGTTAAGCCCGGAGGACCTCACTGGCAGCACTGGTGGTCCATGGACGTTCAATATTCCACGGTTTTTTAGGAAGGGTAGGCAAGTTATTTTTTTTTTTTATTTTTTTTTTTTTTAAACCAGCATCGTGAACAAATTACAAATTCCTGCCACTTTCAGTTGAACGTCAGGCCGAGCCAGCCTGTTCGTGAAAGATTTGAGCCAAAATCTTCCCCCCGGCCAACTCCACAAGAATGTGGGAATCATTAGGATAGTATCAGTATTAGATTATTGATTCTTCTTCGACTCGGTCCATGATTAAGACTCACGGAGGACATGTACCTCGGTCAATATCACCAACAGGCTATTGATGTTAATAGCAGATCTTGACATGGTTTAACCTGATTCAGAGGACATTCATCGATAAGTATGTACAGGATTTCAACCTGGTTTCCCTGCTTTCTCAGGGAAGTGCTCAGAAGGGAGCACCAAACAAGCAAACACAACCTCCTGAGGGCCTTATAACGTTAGATGGTTGGTATTGGGAAATTATTTGGGTTTTCTTGACATTTTGTTGCATCATCTTAAATTATCTCGGCAAAATTCGTGCTGGATTTGCTTCTTTTGAAGAGGTTTACTTTTCCTTTTTTTTTTTTTTTTGTTGTTGGATGTTTCCTTTCTGTGTTGTGCAAGGCAGATCAATTTTTCTTGCACTTGCAAGTAATCACCTCCTGTTTATGAAACCACCCCATAACAGTAATCGTTCTGCATTGTCGTTCAAGGAAGCAATCTGGTGATAACAAATGGCATGCATTACAGTCTGAGAATGTGTCATGCTTGCACCTGTTGTATTGTATTAGTTGAACATGCATAGCTTTGAGTTGGAATTCAGGTTGGGACTTGGAGCACCAACATCTACAAAGCTGCTTGGACTTTGGTGTGTGATACAGGAGCAAAACACACACACACGCACACGCACACGCACACTCTGTCCATAAAGTGCTTGTGCAGCTTTGAATTTTTATAACTTTTGATGTACACATGATAGAAATTATGAGAGCATAATTCCTCAAGTTTTGTTCATGTTGTTATCTCATGTTGTTACCTCTGCCACCGAAGGTGAAGGAGGTTATCTTTTCACCCCTTTCTGTCTCTGTTTGTTAATTGCCGGAATCCAATGTTGGTCGGTTGTGTGTGTCATTCTGTGTCTCTGTCTGTCTGTTTGTTTGTTTGTTTGTTTACCCTATAGCAGCCACACCATTTCAGCGATCATGACCAAACTGGGTACAGATGTCGGCCATTGTCCAACTTAGACACTTGTCGTTTTTGGTGAATCTAGGTCAAAGGTCAAGGTCACCGAAAAACCGAAATTCTTATTTTCGCAATAACGTCCGCTAAAATGGTCGTATCGACTTCAAACCAAATCCAACCACACGTCTTATTGGGGTGTCACACCAACACCCTTCTTAGCGGTCGGGGGTCGGGTCAAAAATTTCAATTTGCGATTAAAAACGCCATTTCAAGTCCGATTGACTTCCAAGTTATGATCATGACCAAACTAAGTGCTATTACTCATTAAACAGTAGCACTATCGACTTGTAAGAACCAAATTGATTTCCAAGTTTTTGTTTTTTTTCAGATTTCATGGAGATATGACAAAGTTATTCCGGCGATTCCTTGCTCAACGAGCAATTTCATTTGTTTGTTTGTGTGCGAGATATCTCAAAAAGTTGTAGACTGATTCAGACGAAACTTGGTGGACAGATTGGGTGTGTCACAAGGATTAATTGATTCGATTTTGGTGAAGATCCGAATTTGGATCTGGATACGAGAATTATTTAATTCCTAAGTGATTCTTCATCATTGAGAGATAGGGCCAAAAACGATAGAGTACTGTATAGCAGGATATTTCAAAAATGTATTCATCCCTATATGTTCTCGTGGATCAGGCATTACGTGGTGGAGGTACGCACTCTACCGAGTGCCCTTCTAGTTGTTGTTTTTATTCCTCTTGTAAAACCACAATTCCTCTGTTTCTTGACAAGTTGACATTTCCTGATAAGGCAACTTCTATATCAGTGGTAAAGTCAAGTTCCACAATTACCGCATTTGGTTGCCGAACTATGATGATTAAATCTTTCACATATCACCTTGTCCCAGCAAGACTCTACTCCCTGCCACCACCATGCGACGGTTCTTGATTGATGTCTTCCCAGACAAGTCGATAAGTAGACGTGGACCACCTGCTTGACCACCTCGTTCCCCTATCCTGTCCAACTACACTTTATGGGGCTATGTAAAACTGTTGTTGACTCATCAAAACCACATTCTTTGGATGAACCTAGGGCTACAATCGCAAATACAATGCATGAAATTACTCAGCAGCAACTGGAGAATGTTTTCAAGGAGTTGGAAAATCGGATTGAACAATGTATTGTGAAAGATGACAGTAATGTTGAAGCCCCGAAATTTGAACCGTGTGGAGTACAAACTTCATGAACTAGAACGGCACCCGGTAGAGCGCATACCTCCACCAGACTGAACGGTTTATATTCTATCCCACCGATAAGGCGGTGAACCTGAACATTCAGACCTGAACCAAAATGTAATCGTCTTGTTCTTGTCACCTAGTTTTGTCATAATCTGTCCATAACATTTTGAAATATCATCCTATATATCGTCTTTGGCCCCATCTCTCAATGGTGAAGAATCACTTCCATAAAAAATTAAAAAATTCTCGGATATCAATCTTCACCAAAATCGAACCATTTTATCCTTCTCGCACACCCAACCCGTCCACCAAGTTTCGTTTGAATCTGGTCAAAACGTTTTGAGATATCCTGCTCGCAGACAGTCAGACAAACTGACAAACTGACAAACAGTCCACCTTCGGTGGCCGAGGTGATGATGCTTTTGTGCACCATTTATAGTGTGATTCTATGATGTGTACATCAAAAGTTATAAAAGTTGCAAAAGGGCTTTATGGACACCTTGTATATAAAAAGTACACCATTGTTCCCAATTAAAATGCCATTTGTTACTAACGATCTCTGGAATGGGTATGATCTTTCCTGCATTAAAAACACACCCTTTTGGTAGACAGAGATACAGACACAATACCGTATTATCTTTGCTTATTAATCTTCATTGTTCAATTTCTGACTTATCTGATCACACGTACGTACGGTAGGATTCAAACTAACATCATGAAAATACCTTAACTCCATCACAAGTGTTTCCTGCAAATATCTGATCAAGTAAAGAAATCCTGAACCGTCGCACTCTTTCTTATTTTAAAGCGGTAGTAATTTTTGTTGCTGCTTGGGTGATTTTGAATATAAAGACCACAGAATTGCTCTTTTTTTTTTTTTTCTTCTTTTTTAAAAATTGATCTTTTTTTTTTGTTCTCGTTTTGCCATGTACAAAGTATATATATTTTTTTTTTTCAGGAGAAACTAATCCCAATGGAAAAGCATCACAGACAAGCAGAACTTTAACTGTTGTTTGCAGGTTTTATCTCCTATTGTCAGGCAATGCCCTGCCCAGTAGTATTTTGAAACGTGTATGGTCCAGCGATGCAGTGCCCGATCCACCTTCTCCGCCTACCATAGTCGCAAAAGCGTTTCTGCCGCAAGCTCTGTGGCAGATGCTTGCGAGCAGGGCGTGGGCGAATACTCCACTTTGCTGACGAGCCTCCTTTGCCCCTCCTTGCACAGCACAAGTCAGAGAAGAGACTGGGCAAGGGAGACGTGACGAGAGGGAGGGGAGAGCAAGCCATCCGGCTACCCCTTCAGAGGCCCTGGTCACCGCGACGTTATGAATCGCATTCGCCAAAGCTTTCGTCGCAAGAAGGAGCAGACCCTGCCGGAGGCGAGCCGCCCACACCAGTGGCAAAAGGATGAGGAAGCCGTACGAGGCGGGCAGTGCAGCTTCCCCGTGAAGGTACGCGGGAGAGAAGGTGGCTTGCCAAATGAGTGATGGTTCGTTTTGAGCCCCCAGCCCTTGTTGGTTTATCGAAAATATTTGCCATACAAGTGGTGTTTCTCTCATGTAGTTTATCTCTGGTGTGAAAGGGCGAAAAACATTTGATTAAGGTGCGGGATGCTTGTACTCACGCACGCCTTTATCGGTGCTGTTTATGCCTCGTCCAGAATGCAACTGCTGCTCTACGTTGGGTGAATCATGAACCGGGCAAAGCGGGTTTCAAAGTTCACATGATTGCGATAACTTGGCTTTTATTGGATTGTTCACCAGGCCGGTAGCAAAGGAATCGGGTTACTTGCAAATTTGGCAAATGTAGACAAAAACAGAGTAGCCTCTGTTTGGGGTGAATTGGAGGTTCTGGTCCCAGCACACTTTGTATGTGTGTGTGTGTTTCCCAGTCTGTCCGTGCGTGTGTCTCTGTCCCAGTCTGTCCGTGCGTGTGTCTCTGTCCCAGTCTGTCTGTGCGTGTGTCTCTGTCCCAGTCTGTCTGTGCATGAGTCTCTGTCCCAGTCTGTCTGTGTGTGTCTCTCTGTACCAATCTGTCCGTGTGTGTCTCTCTCTGTCCGTGCGTGTCTCTCTCTGTCCCAGTCTGTCCGTGCGTGTCTCTCTGTACCAATCTCTCCGTGCGTGTCTCTCTCTGTCCCAGTCTGTCCGTGCGTTTCTCTCTGTCCCAGTCTGTCCGTGCGTTTCTCTCTGTCCCAGTCTGTCCGTGCGTTTCTCTCTGTCCCAGTCTTTCCGTGCGTTTCTCTCTGTCCCAGTCTGTCCGTGCGTTTCTCTCTGTCCCAGTCTGTCCGTGCGTTTCTCTCTGTCCCAGTCTGTCCGTGCGTTTCTCTCTGTCCCAGTCTGTCCGTGCGTTTCTCTCTGTCCCAGTCTGTCCGTGCGTTTCTCTCTGTCCCAGTCTGTCCGTGCGTTTCTCTCTGTCCCAGTCTGTCCGTGCGTTTCTCTCTGTCCCAGTCTGTCCGTGCGTTTCTCTCTGTCCCAGTCTGTCCGTGCGTTTCTCTCTGTCCCAGTCTGTCCGTGCGTTTCTCTCTGTCCCAGTCTGTCCGTGCGTTTCTCTCTGTCCCAGTCTGTCCGTGCGTTTCTCTCCGTCCCAGTCTGTCCGTGCGTTTCTCTCCGTCCCAGTCTGTCCGTGTGTTTCTCTCCGTTCCAGTCTGTCCGTGCGTTTCTCTCTGTCCCAGCCTGTCCGTGCGTGTCCCTCTCTCTCTGTCCCAGCCTGTACGTGCGTTTCTCTCTGTCCCAGCCTGTCTGTACGTGTGTGTGTGTGCGTGCGCGCATCACTGTCTGCTACACCTCTCTCTCTCTACCTTCCTCGTCCCTTTCTCTCCCTCTACCTCCTACCTTCTCGTGACGTCGTCCTCCTCCTCCTCTACCTTCTCCTCCTCCTCTACCTCCTACCTTCTCGTGACGTCCTTTTCCTCTCCCGGCCTGCACCCTTCCTCTCCCTATACCTCCTTTTCTGTCCTCCTCCCTACCTCCTGCCTCCACCCTTCCTCTCCCTTGCTCCTGCTTTCCCTCTTTCTTCTCTCTCGTTTCTCATTTGAAGCCTCATTGAATATTTCCAGCATTTCTTCGTGGCATGCATTGATTTATTTTATTAGGTTATAAAGATGTTCCTCATACCCAGTTTATTTTTGTCACATCAGCAGCTGTTCTCCTTTCTGTGTGTTCAGTACCTCGGATGTGTTGAAGTTGAGGAATCCAGGGGAATGCACGTCTGTGAAGATGCGGTTAAAAGGTTAAGAAATGTACGTATGGTTTGTTTTGGGCTTTGGGGTGGGGGATGGGGATGGGAATGGGGTGGTAGGAGGTGAATGTTTTCTTGCTTGAAGATTTGGCAAGATCATTTTTGTTCTGAAGCATCCGTTCCTCTCGCAATAGCTCAGTATCCCAAAGTCCTGAATATTTTCTCCGTGACTCAATGAATTAGAGTTAAACAGTTCAGGTATTGTTTTTTTTTCCTCTATCTTTTTATGTGTATTCATTAGTTTTGTTTTATCTTTGAGTGCACTTTCACCTAAGTATTTTGTTTTTTTTTGTCTTCTTTCCTCACTGACACATCTGGTTTTCAATTCTGTAGCCACAGTCGATCAGATGTTATTGTACGTGGGGGGAATCCTGAAGTTACCACTGCAAGTTTCACCATTGCGGCATGCTTGGCTTCCACAAATCAAATCTTAGCTCATTTCAGAACACTGTTGCCGAGTTTTTACTGGTGGATAAATTCAGAAAAAGAAATTAATTTTAATTTTTTGGGAAACTTTGTCCTATGGCTTAGTCAAAGCAGGTCGGTGCAGGAAGGATAGGATTAAATTGTTTGTCGAGTAAAAAAGAAAAATGATTACTGTGTATTCAGCAGTTTCGGTATCATCATATTACAAGGGCAAGCGTTGTATCTCATTCCGGTTAACTTAGAGTATGCACTCTGCCTCTCGTTTGGGAGGTAAAATGTTTTATTTGGTGTATTATTTTATTTTATTTTTTTCTTTTTTCTGTGAGATGAGATTAGTCGTATGTAAATGCTTGACCATCAGGCCAAGATGGCCTTGCAATTATATGTTTGTGCAATGGCATTCGTTCTCTGACCTTTGGTTTTAATATCGTTATTATTGTCGTTTTGGGGTACGCAGCAGGGAAAAAAGAAAACCCGTGCTGTGCTCTGGGTGTCGGCAGACGCTTTGCGTGTTGTTGATGAATCGACGAAGGTGAGCAGAATTTGCGGACTGCTTTGAGAAAGGACAGCCAAGCAATGCAGCAGCTCTTTAAAGTAACTTTAGAAATTACAGTTGTTAATTTGTAGCCTCAAAGCTGAGTTGTAAATGACTGGCTTTTTGCCAATGCAACTTGTTTATACATGTGCAACCTGATCGGCCACACGGTTTGGCAGCCAGAATTATTTAATTATTTGAATCTAAGAACTTTTATATTTGTTGTTTTTTTTTTTCTCCAGAAGGCTCACTTGGCTGCACCTGCATGCGTTTGAGGGTACAGGAATAGCAATTCATTTGATACCGACAATGTCCCCAGGAAAAAGGGATAACTGCATACGTAATAAATAGATTGAACACTTTGTGCTACCCGGTTCGTAACTCCTCAGTCCCGCGTTGTATCGAAGCAGGGCTATATTTGTATCACGATTAAATAATGCTTTCTCTGGAACCACTTATCCTATCGAAGGGAAACTTTGTAACTATCATTTAAGACTTATGTTGTATCAAAGGCGGACGTCTGGGTACCCGGTCATCACTGCCAGCAGTTATAAAGTGGCAAAAAGCCACTTGCAACTTGTCGATACACAGAATACATCTGACTGTTATCACTGATAATTTGATGAATTCACCCAAAAGTATGAATATCATCAGAAAAACCCAAACTTTTGCACAGTATTGTCGACTAACTAGGAAGAATATCGAACCCCAGTGACAGGAAAAGCAAGGAAACCTATCTGTCCTCGGTGATGGGAAAAGTTTAAGTTGATCAATAAATTTCAATTATTTAATGGACTTTTAAAAAGTTAATTGTGTTGCCCTCTTGATTTCACTCAGAGCCAAAGCTCTGAGCTACTTGTACCATCCACATGAAATAGTGGTTCAACATCATGCGGTGGTGGTTGGATTTGTCTGAAACGAGGGCAAAAATATTGTTACGTTTGAGGGGGGGGGGGTATGCATTCAAAGGGTAATTAGGATGTTTAATTAGGTATGCCATGCTGTTCGAGTTTACCAGGATCTCGATGTAATAAGTAGCAATTCAGTGGTGATAAGTTGTCTAGTAAATGTTCATTTCTTCAAGGGGGGAAATGATAATTGTCACGTAATTAGATAGGGACACGGGATAGGGTAAGTGTGTCTGCGTAAACCCCTTTTGGTATTCTCTGGAGACTGGCTGTGACGTCACAGGACAGTGCAGCGGATGGCTCCGCCCTGTGATCACGATTGGCGGAAGGCGACGGCGGTGGGCCAATAAACGGCTCGATTGGAAGTGATGAGGACAGGAGGATAAAAAGGTTCTGTTCGGGGTCGAAAAGGGAGAGGAAGAAGATCGGGACAAAACGATCGTTTCTTTTTTGGTGTGGAGGCTGTTGCGCGGAGAGCGTCCTTGTTGTTGTTTTGATTCGATCGTGTTCTTCATCGTGTCTTGGAGCCTTGCTGAGCCTCGTGCCTCACCTTGGTTGGCTCTGGGGTTCTGGTGACTCGGAGTACGGGGTCGAACGGCGGGCGGACCTGCCTCCCTCTCCTGCTCGCAACTTGGCGCCAGAACTGGTTCCCTGGCGGCTGTGAGCGGACTTGGGCCAAGACCAGGAGGTCGATAGCACCACGGTTTCTCCTGCCCCTCTGACGAGAGCAAGGCCAGCTCGTCCGACGCCGATCCAGGGACAGTTGCGTCCACACCACGGTCCAGCCTGACCACCAGAAATAGCTACGTTGTGTGTGTGTGTGTGTGTGTGTCTGTGTGTGCTTGGCACCTTAGAGGGTTTGAGATCTGTATATTCATTGGAATTGTCTGTGTTTTTCCCCACGCCCGATCCCACACCATCCCGTCGAATCGCCCCGGATCCCTCTTCTTGCCGAGTCTTGTTATTTCTGGTCAATAATAAAAACAAATAAACATCATCAACTCAGTGAAAAGTGACTCGTGCCACCTTCCTCGTCCCGTTTGCGGTAGAGCGATTAGAACCGCCATGTTTGGGTTGTAAATAAATAAACCGCCTCCATCGTTTCGGCTCATTCTACGTTGGCGGGACTGTTCAAGTCCCGTGGACGTCACAATATGCTGCTTGCGAAATAAAACTTGACAATATTATTCGTGCCTGTTCTTCCGTCATTACCACCGCCACTGAAGGTGGATGAAGTTATGTTTTCACCCCTGGCTGTTTGTTTGTCTGTCTGTTTGTCTGTGAACAGGATATCTCAAAAAAGTTGTGGACGGATTCGGACTATACTTGGTGGGCAGGTTGGGTGTGCGACGAGAACGAATTGATTAGATTTTGGTGAAGAATTGCATCTGGATCTGAATCCGGATACTATAAATTTTAGCCCTTGTTGGACTTGGTCCGAAACGGGGATTATAGATTTGGTCTCGATTTTCGTGTCCGTGCGTGTATGTGTGCGTCCTCAACCATACCTCGGATATTTATGGACTGATTTTATTCGTACTTGGCACAAAGACAGCACATTATGGTATACATATGCGCGTCATCTTTTTTTCGACATCAGATCCAAGATGGCCGACTGGCGGCCAATTTCGTTGTAAAAATCCAATGTTGAACATGTCCTCAAGCATTTCTCAGACAGGCATAGTCTGATTTTGTTCAAACTTGGCACAAACACAGTACATGATGGCATACACTAGCCGCTCGCTATATTTTGTGATCTGATCAAAGATGGCCGATGTAGACCTGCGGCCATTTTAGTTGTACCTAAATATGGGCGAGCCCTTTAACTCCGTACAGCAAAATTACTAAAACTACGGGTCGAAGACATTTTATGTCTTTTTTTTTTTTTTTACTTGTTAAAATTGATTCTTCACCATTGAGAGATTGTGCCAAAAATGATATATAGCACAATATCTCAAAATGTTATTGACAGATTCGAACAAAACTTGGTTGGCAGTTGGGGGTGTGACGAGGACGAATTGATTCGATTTTGGTGAAGATGCTTATCTGGATCTGATAAAAAAAAAAATTTTTAGTGATTCTTCACCATTGAGAGATTGGGCTAAAAACTATATACAGTATTGCACGATATCTCAAAAAGTTATGTGCGAGTTATGACAAAATTTTGTGGATGAGTTGGATAGGTGACGCAAACAAGCCGATTTGATTTTAGTTCAGGTCCAGACCCAGATCTGGCCTATCAGTAGGTTATAAAACGTAAACTGTTCAGCCTGGTGGAGGTAATGCGTGCTCTACCAAGCGCCATTCTAGTTTCATAAGTGAATATTGAGCTTTTCAATCGTAGCATGACAAGCAGCCGTCATAAACGGGAGACAGACGGACACCACGGTTTGTAATATATAATGATTACTTCCCTTCCAAGGAACTTCAACATAGAAAGAGACCATTCGGCCCATCAAGCCTGCACAATGGTTACTAACATATGACAGTTTTTCTTTGTATACCGAGTCAAGGCTCATGGAGGAGCTCGAACTGGATGGATCGGGATACAACAGAACAAAAGGAAGAGTAGAGTGGGCTTCGTTCTATGTTGATCAATCAAGCCTCCATGTCCTAAATTGTGCCTCGATGTCATCTTACAGTTTATAATGTGTGGTTGGTGTATAAGACCAAGCTTCTTCCACAAAAATATGGATTTTTATAAACTATCTTTAAAATCGTTATTTTATTAAAATTCAAGTACAGGAGGGCTTGCCGTTCGTGGATTTCCCCTTCATAGATTCGCTCGATCGCGATGAATTTGTTGAGGCAATGTTTGCAGATTTATTCACCTAATTAATTACCACGGGCCGTTAACACAATAACCCCCTCAAACCCTCCAACATCACCACCACCATCATCTCCATCAACTCGTCTTTATCGTCGCCATCATCATCAACATCGCCATTGCATTATTGGATCTCGTTTATCATCATCATTATTAAAAGTAAGATTCATGTTAATAATACAGGAAAATAAGCCTGGTGTTGGCTTGATGGATAAGGTGGCTGGCTTAAGATCTTAGGGTCTTGAGTTTGAGCCCCCTTTACTCGTTGAAATAACACCAGGTGGGTTGACTCAGCTTGTCATCTGTCCAAGGTCGGCAAAATCAGTACCAGCTTACTGGAAATGGAGCATGGCATCAACGGCACAGCTGTGCTCCCAACAATGATGCAACCAGCAGCCACAGGCTGCACACGAAACAACGACCAAATCCAGGCCTGCAAATTGCTTTGTTTGAAGTGTTCCTCTGAGCTACTCTTATCTGGCAGAAGACTGGAATTGGATTTTGTGGTGTAGCCTGCGGGCATGCAGGGCGGGGCATGATGATGGGAGGAGGGGTCGTCGTGGTCCTCGGGTCTGCAAGGGATATAAGGTGTGCACGCCGCCTGAGGCGTTGTTGTGATGCTGTAGTCGCCCGGCTTGTGCGTGTGCTGAATACGTAATAAAGGGGAGCCGCGGGCAAAGTACGCCCGTGCTCGCGCTTGTGCAACACAGCCCGGCTCGACTGTTCCCCCGCTCGTGTCTGCCTGCTAAGCATCTTCTATCCAGTACACCACAGTTGGCTGACGAGGATCTTCGGATCGGCATGTGCAGGGCGGCAAATAACCCGTGCGGTTCCAGGCTACGGAGCCAAGGGTCTCGCCAGCACGAGCATGGCAGAAGGTCGGGGCACGGCGCACGGGCGCGTACCCGTTTTCGGGGGAGATGAATTCGAGTTGTTTTCTGAACAGTTGGGTTGCTACTTCTGCGCGAATGATGTAGATGATGAAGAGAAACGCAAGGCGATCTTGCTCGCCTCGCTATCAACGGAGCACTACCGGCTGCTGAGTGATTTGGTGGCTCCAAATAAGCCCAGTGATGACGGGCTATCGTTTCAGGACATCATGGCGAAAATGAAGACCCACTTGGCGCCAGAGAAGTCGTTGCATCTCGCGCGGTTCCAGTTCGATCACCTCGCTAAGGGTGGCGAGGAGCGCGTTGCAGACTTCGTAGCACGGGTGAAGCATTCGGCTGTGCCTTGCAAGTTCACGACAGAGGAGCGTCCGGCACGGCTCAGAGATCGTTTTATTTCTGGTCTGCGAGACGCAAAGATGGTAGCAGCCATCCTGCGGTTGACTGACATCACATTCGACTCGGCGGTCGGGACTGCTTCGTCTGTCGAGCAGACACTCACGGATGTCCGCACCATCGCTGGCCAGGACGTAATGAGTAGCTCCAGCTGGGGCATGTCGGCTGATCCCGAGGTCCACGCGGTGACCGCGCAGGTGCCGCAGGTCGCGCAGCCCGGAGTTCGCGCGATGACTCAAGTGCCGCAGGGCGCACGCGCGTCTGGCGGTGCGGGACGAGGGCGCGCACCGCAGCACGGTCGCACCGGGAGCGAAGTGGATTTCCAGGGGTGCTGGGGGTGTGGGGGTCCGCACCTGCGACGAATGTGCCCGTATAAGAACACCGTGTGTTTGCATTGTCACAAGGTGGGACATTTGAAGCGTGTGTGTCGGATGGCGGGGGCCTCCGTTGGGGTCTTGGATGACGAGGTGCGGGAGGATCCCAGTGACCTGGAGATCGGCCTGCAGCCGGGGCATGGCGATGCCGGCGGGCCGGAGCAGGAGATGCAACCACGGTTGAGTCTGTTTTCCGTTGGTTCGGAGATGACGACGCCGTTCACGGTGGAGGTCAAAGTGAATGGCGAGCCGACCGTGTTTTGCGTGGACACCGGGGCTGCGGTGTCGGTCATGGGTGAGCAGGCGGCTCGTGGTCTTCGCGGTGTTCGCCTGGTCAAGACGGCCTTGTCGCTGTACACGTACACCGGTGAAGCGATTGCACCGCTTGCGAGGGCCGACGTCTCAGTGCGCTACCGAGGTCGACGCGCCCGGCTCTCAGTGTTCGTGGTGCGAGGGGAGGGGCCCGCCCTTTTGGGTCGGGACTGGCTGGCGCACCTCGGGCTGGATCTCTGGTTCGTACCTCCAGGTGTGCCGGTGCTCTCTTCGATGCCTTCGTCGAGTACCGAGGGCGAGGTTCTGGCGGCGGGAGCCGCGTCGATGCAACGGGAGTGGCCGCTCGTTGCTGCCTGCGGCGGTGATGTACGGTTCGGGAGCGGCGAGAGCCGTATCAGCTCTCGCGATGAGTTCCCGCGCTTCGGCAGCGTTCATGGTGCGAGGTGCGCCGGTGTTGTTCGGGCAGCTTCAACAGGTTGCGGTGAGCCCGTGGCGTTAAAGGAAGTCGCGAGTCACAACATCGAGTCGACAACCAAGAGACGGACTCGTGATGTGGGTTGTGGGTTGCTGTTCATTGCATATTTGTTTTTCCTTGCTCTAGTGATGCAGTTTAACGTTGTTGAAATAAATGCCAGCAGTTCCCGTGTGAGAGTGGGTTTGGTGGAGATCAATCGATGGGATTTGTATTATGATCAATGTGATGTGGTGGCTTTGGGAGCGGTGGTGGCGAATAAAAAGGTTGGGTTGGCCTTCCATTGCCCCGGGCCGCGGGTAGTTGCTTTGTCATGTGCGGGGATTTGGTCGAAAGAACGCGCTGTACGGAAAAATGAGTTTGCAATGGTTCAAATGATGTTCGTAGTGATTTATAACGAGCCTATGGTTGAAGTGTGGTTTAAATGGATTTGCTACCGTCTAACTGCCGTGTGGGTCTCGGAGATCGACTCGGAGCCAGGACTGGTGCGCTGGTCGGCGTTACCCCCACCTCTGGTTGCGGGCGCAGCTCTCTGTGTTCGCTCAAGGCCGTTTAGACGGGCGTTGGCATCTCAACTGATTGTGGTACGTGGGTTGTTATGGAGCATTGGGTGCGTCCAGCCAGCGGCGCTGTTCAGCGCCCCCATCCAAGGTCAATCGAGGCTGGCGCTGGCGCCACGGCTTCCAGACAGCGGGCTTCCGGCCTCGGAATGTTTATCTGCGTCAGGTCTGCCTGGGGGAAGTGGGCCGGAGGCGTTTGATGGTGCCGGGGGAGGTTTGCTCGGGAGATCGCCGCGGCCTCGCCGAGGGCCATGTCAGCATGAGCCGCCTGGGGGCGTTTCCGCTGTGTAGGGCTGCTGTGCTTTTCGCCTTGCTGCTTCATATCGGTAACGCGGCCAGAGAGCTCCATTAGCTCGCTTTCACGCATTATATGATGTGATGTGCTGTTATACTTCGCTGTTTTCATTTTTTGTGCCTTGTCTACTATTATACCGTAGTCCTTCGTGCTGTTTATGCTTATTATGATGGTGATCATTTAATAATCATAGTTTTAGGAGGGAGGAGTGTGGTGTAGCCTGCGGGCATGCAGGGCGGGGCATGATGATGGGAGGAGGGGTCGTCGTGGTCATCGGGTCTGCAAGGGATATAAGGTGTGCGCGCCGCCTGAGGCGTTGTAGTGATGCTGTAGTCGCCCGGCTTGTGCGTGTGCTGAATACGTAATAAAGGGGAGCCGCGGGCAAAGTACGCCCACGCTCGTGCTTGTGCAACACAGCCCGGCTCGACTGTTCCCCCGCTCGTGTCTGCCTGCTAAGCATCTTCTATCCAGTACACCACAGATTTTACTTTCTGTTTGTCGTGCATTCTCATCGTCGTCTTAACAAATTCTTCGCTTTCAGTCCCAGCAGACATACATGTGCGAAGGAAGTGTTTTGCTTCAGTAATATCTTGGACTGAATCGGGGAATGTTCCAAGATGTGAAAGAAGATGACACTTCCCGAGTTTCTCCATCTTTTTTTTTATCGGTTTCATTTTGCCAACACCAAATAGAAGTGAAGTTGAATCACATCCTGAAATACTGTGGTATGCCAGGAGTACTTTCCACACCTCCTTGCCAAATCTGCCATGTCTAACTTTAACGCTAATGTACGGTCAGTCCTCATCAACCAATCTTTGGGTGGATTGAGGACAGAGGAAGCATGACATCAGCAGACTCAACACATCAGTGTCAGTTGCCCTGAGCAAAACGTCCAATCGCTTGGCTGCATCATAGTACTTGTCCTCATCCAGTTTTATCGATGCATATGGCTCTTGAGATTCCTGAAAGCATTTTCTTCTGAGCACCATCCAAGTCCACCATTGTTGTACCGTTCCCTGTCGGCACTCGTCACCATATTGCAAATAATGCATGCACGCTTCCCTTTCGCTGATTCTCTTGGAAGTCTATACGTTGGACTCGTCACATCACTGGACAGGACCACAGTTTTCTGATTTGATTGTTGAAGTTGACTGGATTTTTACGTTTCAATGGATTTATGAATGCTACTCGGCAACTTTTGTGGAGGAACATGTCACTGTGGTGGATGGAAAGCCTTGACCTGGCTAATTTGAATTCAGAATAAGGTTATGAGCATAAAGTCGTATCAAAAGTCTCCCTTTCTATCTGCAAGTTCCTTGAGTGCATCAAACCCAGCTGGATCAACTCTCGAGACATCCTCATCGTCATTGATATGCCATTACAAAGCTGACACCTGCTTCTGTCATCTGATCCGGTGCTCATAAAGGGACTGGCTGCCATACTGCTGAATATGATTAAAAACTATACTGTATACAGTTTTTAATTTTGGGTGTAGTTTTAGTACTCAGGTGAGACACAAAAGCACATTGGATGATCAAACAATTACTTTTTTTTTTTGTGACACCAACACATACAGATATTGAGATGCACCACGCTACGACTGCACCTGTTGAGTATTTATCCAGCGATCACCAAGCCTCCATTTATTATTATTATCTGGCACTGGAACAACAGGTTATCTTCTTTATATACCAATCCCAAGGACACTGAAATGCAAAAGATAAAAGCATTAAGGAGTTAATTGGCACTCCAAGTCCAATAATTACTTTTACACGAACAGATGTGCGGCAAAATTACACGCCATTGACGGCCATTTTTTATATTAGTGGCCAGGTTAAATTTGTGGTCAACAGCTATTTGAAAAAATGAACTTTTTCTCCAAGACTAGTACTGTAAGCAACAAATAAAACATTTAGAGACAGTCATTTTCTATACAAACAGAAGGAAACTTAGGGCTTCCAGGTGGCCATTTGACATCATGGCAGCCATATTGGATTTGTGATCGAGTGCAAATTTACTCCAAAATGAGCTACTTGTGCATAGTTCCAGCATATGTTTGCAAATCAACTGATTCCAGGCACACAGAATAGATATCCGAGCCTAACAAATACTTCAAAAGTCGAATTTAATGGCATTTGGCCGCCATATTGGATTTGTGGCAAAACCTTGGGTGGTCCCTCTGCTAAATTGAAAGTATATTGAGTTAGGGTGATGGAACCGCTGAGATAACCTTGACAGGAAAAGGTGGAAGTTTTTCCTTGGCTGGGCCCTGTCTATTATACTGCCAATATCTGAAGATTCCTCAAGTGGCCATTTGGCCCATTCTGGCTGTCACATCCACATCCCACAATCATCTATCGGATAATTTGTTAATCCTCTGTATACTCACCACACAATCTATCGTGACGTCCACATCCTTCTTTTTTTAACTTGTTACATGTGATCTTCCATTTAATAGGCAGGGAATTTGCCCAGGGTATTGGCACACAGTCATAGGCCACTTTTTATTTTTTGCTAACGACTACTTTTTTGGCATCCATATCCAAAATGCAGACCAGGCAGCCGGCTTTACCTCTCAATCCCAGGGACGGTGTGCTCCGAGATGCGGTGGCGCCAATTATCGCCAAATAGGCACGGCAATTTTGGTCACATTTGGCTCCACAGACGAATGCCATACTGGAATCTTAGAAAAATTATATTCCCTAAATCGTAATGGGTAAGGTGGGGGCATCATCCACCATGGCTGTCAGGTGGTATTTTATGGTTTTAATTTGATTTGTAGTTTTATTGTTTTCATTCGTTTTGATGTGTACACTGTTTACAATTATCTTCTGTGTCACTGCCCTGCGGCCTGAAGGATGGTCTTTATTTTTCCTCATCCTTTTGTCTTGTCAAATTATAACTTGCTTTTGGAATGTAAATGGCGGTGGCATATGCAAAACGTGCTTTGCTTTGCTTTTTCCGAATGCCGGTTGTTAAGCCACAAAAGTTTTTTTTTCCCAGAGCAGAAAATAATTGGGTTGGGAAGCATTCTATTTTGGGGCGCAAGCAATGTCGAGAAAACATTTTTGATGGATATTTAAAATTTGTCAACTTCTCATGCGTAATAAAGTTTGTTTAACCAATCATCAGAAATGCCATGATTATTTCTTACTTAACAACCTTGATCATACAACCGCCACCAACCCCTCGCACTAATAATAGCAACCGCCCTTCCCTCAAACACTTCTGCCCTAGTCTGTGCATCATGCGTGCTGGACGTGCTTTGTTTCTGGATTTCAGCTCTTCCGTGGCTGCTCTTGCTTTACCATCATCTGTGTTGGCGTTTTAAATGATGTGCATCACAAGCCCCTCCACTTTCCTCCTGCAATAGTTTATTTCCGTTGAACCGTTGTATTATGTTGATGGAGAGGCGGATGGTTGGGAGAGAAGTCTTTTGGAAAACATTGGATTTGATTTGTGCGGATGTTCTTGGAGCCGACGTGTCTCGTAATCGTGCAAGAACAAATTGCTTGCAATGGTAAAAATCTTTGAATCGTGCTAAAAATAAATCTGCTACCGGTAATTAACCAGTTTTCATCTTTACATATTAATTTATTAATCATTTTGTTTCTTTTTGCCCTTGATGACTTCCTCGGATCACCTTCGAAGCCGCTTGATCAAGCTTTCTTCTTGTTTGCAATCGGCAGGACCTCATTTTAGACCAGACGATTGAAAAGGTATCTTTTTGTGCACCGGACCGGAATTACGATCGAGCCTTCTCTTACATTTGCCGGGATGGAACCACACGCCGCTGGCTCTGCCATTCATTCATGTCCATTAAGGATTCGGTAAGGCCCTCTTCACGGTAATGCAAATAATTTGGTCGGGTTGGAATAAGTAGAATGCTATCCCTTTGAATTCCACAATATGCACCATGCTTGCACTTTCACTTCTCAAAGATTACCAATACCTTGGTTTTCTTCTCTGGACATTCTCTGACTTAATGACTTGCCAGAAAACATTGCCTTCATCCTTCGTCTAATTTCCTTTCTTTAATTTCAAATCCCTTCTGACTTGAGAGATGCAACACCAATCTTCACTGAGCTTGTAAAAAGAAAATTTCTTTCTCCTTCTCTCTCTCTTTCCATCTGTCCTTATCGTCACTTCAAATTCTGTACAATGCATCTGTTAGATTTATAATGGAATCTTAGCCATCTCTCCTTTGAAGCCTCGCACAATACTGACAACGGATTGTGAATCCTCTCGGGTCGTGAAATTTATTGACTGCCTCCATTTTCACCTTATTATGGGATCTGGCCTCATTGTCCAAGGAGCCATCCTACAGATATCTTGTACAACATGGTTGTTATTTTGACACAACACCCCACCCATCCTTCTTCTCTTTCCTCACTTTTAATCCTCTGCATTATATTTGCCTCTCTTCCTTTTTACTCCCTTTACTCCTCTTCTCCCCCATTTCCCTCAATCCTCTCTGCTTCCCTGCCATCAGTTCTGTCTTGCCCATGTCCTCTTGATTATGTTCTGCATACATTATGTTTTTCACCTTCTTATTCCCAACTCCATTCAGTTCCTTTGTCACTGTTTTGCTGCTTCCCTGTTTTGCTGTCTCTAAAAATCAACTTCTAAATTCTCTCTTGATCTCTTATCTCAGAGTTGAATAAATCTGTTCCCGTTTTCTATGTATCCAACTCGATTCCTCCTACATGATCTTTGTTCTCTTTGAAAGAAATAATTTGATGATTTGATTAAAGTTCTCGAATATCACCCAGAGTCGGTCCCTTTTATCTCGTCTTCCATGTTTGAATTTCCATCAGGAGCTGGCAAAATTATCTTTCATTTGACAGCTCTTTTGTATGTTCCTGGATCATTATGTGAAACGTCAAGCCAAGCACTTGCAGTTTGAAATGAACATATTTCTAATGAGATGTTTTTGTTTTTTTTGTGGGTTTTTGAGGATGGATAATGCACTGATGAGAACCAGTTTAATACGTCGATCATCTTTATTCACTATGTTTGAATTGGTTTTAAATTTTACAAATACTGTAGTATTACCTGAAGACAATTAAAAGTTGACTAATATGTTTTCTTTAACATTTTATATTTTCTAAAAAAAAATTGAACAAATCTGTTCCTATTTCCCAGGTATCCAACTAACAGCCTGGGTTTTTGCTTGGGGCTGGTGGTGGGGGGTGGGGTGGAGGGGGATAGTTAATTTAAGAGAAGAGGGGAGATAGGGGATGGAAAGGGGGGAGAAGGTGGTAAAGAGTAGAGGGGTGGAAAGGAACAGGCATTTGAGAGGAGGGGAGTAAAGGGAGGGGAGGAAAATTAGTCACGGAGTATTGAAAGGCCTGTATGGCAGATAAGGTGTTTGAATTACTGTATTGATGATTCAATTCAGATATAAGATTTTAAATGCAATTAGATGAAATGTCACAAAGGATTGCTTGTCGTTGAAGATACGTATGAAAAAATGAAGCGGCCACCGACTCGTCAAGCTGCGCCGAGTAGGCAAATCTTAGTTAAGTTTGATCACGTGAGTGGTCTTCATCCAAGACAAAAGGCAACGTAGTACAGTACTGTTATTTAATTTTTAGGATATAAATATTGGTTTTGATGCTTTGTTGGTGTTGTTGTAATTGACTGCACATATCGTTTGACTAATACATCTGTTATTTGTTTGGAAATTCCTTCCTATTGCATTTGTCAGCTTGATATATGCGTTAGACCTAGCACTGAGATCCAACTCAAAATTGCACACGATGATGTTGGTGCACTTGTATTGGTGATATTCTCTCGTTCTAATGCCTTCCAGGGGGAGCGGTTGAGTCATGCTGTAGGCTGCGCCTTTGCCGCGTGTCTCGAACGCAAGCAGAAGCGTGAGAAGGAATGTGGTGTGACGGCGACGTTCGACAATGGACGCACGAGCTTCGTGCGAGACGGCTCCTTCCGTGTTCTCTCGGCCACCGATCAGGCTCAGCGTGAGGAAACCCTGCGGCAGCTCGAGGAGCAGAAGCGAGGTGCCTTGCTCTCGCTTTGATGGCTCGCCCTTGTATTCTGTCATTCGCTCCTGCATGTGATTAACCACTGATCCATTTTCACATTGCCACTGATGACGTTTCGCCTTGACTATATGGTTTTGTTTTGGGGATTATTTGCTGCCATAATAATTCGGTGGAACGTACAGTTTCTTACAACCAGCGGTTTATGCTTAAAAAAAAAAATGATAAAAACTAATTATGTTCATGTGTCACTTCAAGGATTTTGATCTTGGAGTTTGTCTCGCATTGCAACTCTGGCATAAATGTTTATGAAACTATTGCAAGGTTATCTCTTCAGTTGCGTTTTGTGTTGTGTGCGTGCGTCTTTGTATGCTGTTCAAAATGTTTTTCGAAACCTCAATTGCTTTGGTAAATAGCTTTGATGCCACCAACTGCATTGGACAATAAATTGTTTTTGTTATTTTTGATGAAAACGTTTGCTTTGTTCTCTCGGCAGTTGGAATATCCTAATATCCTATAAAGCACACCTTTAAAAACAAACAAACAAACAAATACCTGTACTGTGTATGTATCTCCTTTTGAAGTGATCGATTTGCTCTTGCCGTGCAGTTGCCTTTCCCAGTGTTTCAATATTGCATTCATTAGCTGAATGGGGGAATTATTTTGCATTTACAAAAAAAAGAAAAAAAAAGATGGTAAATGTTGCCCATAAAGGCATCTGTCTGTGTGCACATCAGGTGTCGCATCACAAAATAGTTTAAAACAAGCGGATAGCATCGGCCAGATGTGTAATCCGTTTTCGGTGATATGAGCGTGGTGGAAAGGTTTAGCTTTTACTCCAAAGCCCATTGTTTTGAGAGCAGATTCGTCCTTCATGGAGTACACATCCAAACCTCATCATGAGCATATTTCTTCTCTCTAATGACAATGAGTGGATACAAGTTAAGACATCCATTGATGTCTAAACATGACAAGATTTTAATATGTAACGCAGTTCAGATAACACTTGCAAGGTTGTCGGGTTGTTAAGGTCATAACAGCAGTCTTTATGATGAAATGGAGGTAATGATTCGTCATGCTCATTTTAGGAGGGAAATATCACCTCATTGTTGACATTGCTGTCTTAGTTTTGAGAGCAGAAATGTACTACAAAACTAGAAAGTTCATAGAACATCTTACCCTATGAGTGTTGAAGTATGCAATTCAAATTGAATATAACAATGATTCTAAAGGTCTTATAAAAAAATTCTGGAAGTACCCAACGAGTGAGCCAGTAATCACCATGGGTGAAAACTATTTGCAATGCATTCTGCTCGTTATAAACAACAGGTTCTTTGGACTGATCATTGCGTGTAAGTTAGTTATATGTCGATAAAACGTTCCCAGTCTTCTGAACACACAGTAGTACTTAAACTGGAAAAACATTAAAAAAAAATTTTTTGCCTTTATTTCTCTTCAATGGCTTAATGGATTATTTTAAAAATAATTATTTTAATCCTACACTTCACTGTTTGTTCGTATCACGTTAAAATGGCATTTTTGAGTGAAAGTGCCATTGTCACGATCTGTTTATGGGTGCTCCATAAAACAGGCTTCTTGTGTAGTTTATTTTTGTGGTTTAAGCCAAAAAGTAAGAAGTCGACTACAATTTTAGGTCACATATTGATGTGGGATTGAGTGGAACATTTTACATGGAAGGTATTTAAGTTTTGGGATTTAAAAAAATTTATTCATTTCCTTACTAGCTTCATACTCCAAGTACAGGAGTCAAATATTTAATAAGCAAATGCTGCAATTGCACTATGTGACGTCACTGATTTGTAAACGTTGTGTGTGTGTGTGTGTGTGTGTGTGTGTGTGTGTGTGTGTGTGTGTGTGTGTGTGTGTGTGTGTGTGTGTGTGTGTGTGTGTGTGTGTGTGTGTGTGTGTGTGTGTATTTTTTTTTAAAATAGGTTTGACTTGGCGCTTTAACATTTTTAGGAGGTTAGTGTTATGACTCATTCCGGGAACTTGAGGATTCCAGCGCGTCGCCTCTTGGGTTTTTATTTACTGTCAACGAATAAAGCCTTTTTGTTGATTTGTTCAGGATTTTGATAAGATTCAGGTGGTGGTGGACAGACAAAAATATTGAAAAGTATGAAGCATGCGTTTATTGGACCTACACGTTTTTTTTGTTTTTTTTTTAAAGTTAACATGGTCATTGACTTGCATGCAATGCTTTCACTTTGAAAAAACTCCCTTCGAATGGTCTGGCAGGAGCTTCCTGAGAAAAAATTGAAACGTAGGGTTGATCGACGCAGTTTCGATCCACTATGGCCTAAAATGTATTCAAAACCTGCTTCTGTTACCATATAGACTGAACTTTGTTTCATCCATTATTTTATTTTATTTCTGTCCTACCCATTGCCATTGTGGAGTAAATAAATGCTCCTTTTATGAAGCTTGATTGCAAATTTCATTTTAGACTAACATACTCCATTGAAAGTATCATTGTTTTCGGGGAAAATTGGCTTGCAATTTGACACCAAGTAGTATGGCACACCTTATTTTGCTGAATTGCATTTGTTCTTCCAGATTTAGTAGTAACAGAAACATGCAATTGATTCTTGTGACATTGATTTGTTCTGCCCCACCCACCCCACCCCCCCAACCTCCCTTTTTTGCAGCGGGTATGAGCAATGCGGTGCCAGCACAACGGGAGAGCAACTTGCCCTTGGGGAAAGAGAATGTGGTGGAGCAGTACCAAATGGAGGATGAACAACAGCAGCACCAGCAAGGGGACGATGCTGTCGCTTCAACAGTTGACAATGCGGGCTTGCCGGGGCACGCCATTCCCCGCCGTCATGCACCCATTGATGAGCTAGTACGCCAAGGCTCATTCCGAGGCTTTCCAGCACTGCTGCAGAAAAGCTCTCCCTTCAAACGCAACCTGTCGGTCCGTCTCAATGAACTCCCATCAACGCTACAACGTCGGACAGACTTTCATCTCCTAAATAAAGGTGCGTTCTGCACGTTGTTGCGCTGCTCTTTCATGCTCACCATCATTTTGTCGTTTGATTATCTTATTTTGCATCGTCATGGTTACTTCATTCCAGATGGCAAATTACTTTATCATGAAAGTACACTTTTAGAAAAGCAACACAAAATCTGATGAGCATACTATCGACAGAATTGTGGTGAGACGAGCCGACACATCGATGAGAATTTTATTTGGTTGGCTTTTGTATCCGAAGAAGGCCTTTCAAGTAAAACATGCAAACTACCTGGTGAATTTGTTTACCGTGCAGAAACTGCTTCCCAGACAGAAAGTAGTATAATCTGGTGTCAAGGAACTTCAAAGAAGAGCACTTGCTTCCTACATTCCAGGCAGGAATTTGGAATTTGTTCAGAGTGCCGGCGATAACTCACTTACTCTTCACGAAGGACACCGTGGGATCTTTATCTTCCACCAACTAATGCCTGCAGACGCGATTCCCGTTTAACATCCATCCGAGGGATGGCACACACATTGATTAATCACCCTGCCTGTGAAACACCTGGATGACAGTTTATAGCTGGGGTTGGGATTCGAACCAAGGCGAGGAAACTTGGAGACAAATGTGCATACCTCAAGGCTATTCTACCAGCCCAGGCAAGCCTTTAAAACAGCAGTAAAAACATTCCCCAACTGACTGGTAATTGAAAATAAGAGAATTTTTGATGTTGTGCAATGAGTAAAGGGAGTCAAAGCAAAGTACAGTAGACCTTCGTTTTGTCAAACAGGTACATTCTTTTTTTATTTCCTTTTTTGTTTTTGGCTACAAAGTCTGGGCTCATGGGGTAGCTAGAATATAGAACAAATCTGGAAGGAACAGTAGAAAGAGGGCAGGGATGAAGGACAAAATAGAGGGTGACCTTTTTCTATACATGATCTCAGGCTCGGAGTGGAGCTGCCTCACACGTGGACACACAGACGAACATACACGACACAACACAAGACTGTTGTATGAGACGAGCACAGCCACTTAGCTTGGTGGAAGTGTTATGACTTCCTGGGATACTGTGGGTATGAGCAACACCACAACAATGGTGCCGCTTTTCTCACTGCATTGAGCAGGGCATTTCCTCCTACCCATGGATGTCAACCTCTAGGGACTGTCTGTGCTCTTAACCTTTTAAATGCTGAACATCAAGCAAAGAAGCAGCACATACCATTTTTAATGTCTTTGGTATGGCTCGGCCGGGGTTTGAACTACCGACCTCCCAGTCTCGGAGTGGATGCTCTAACCATGACGCCACCGAGTTAGACTCGATGACGCCATCGAGACTTGGAGAAATGAGGGATGTGGGGAAGAAAGATGGGAAGGGAAGGGATACACGGGTGGACAAGGAAACTCTCAGGAAGGAAAAACTGGAATTTGGAAAGAAGTGGGCTTGGGGAGGGTGAATGAGGGTAGGAAAAAAAAATCATGGTTTTCGAATGGTTAGGTGATCTGAGCTGGTCGTGAACAGCTGTCTTGGTGACCTGGGTGGAAGAATGAGATAGAAGAGCATGTGGAATTTGATTCCATAGGTGGGGAAAAAAGAACAGAAGGAAAGAGTGGAGGTGAAAAGTATTCTACATTTTGGGAGTTTCACCAGAAGGGGTGAAATTCCATAGGTCGGGGAAAAGACCGCGTGTGCCCTGCAGGAACCTCTGGTGAACAAACACGGAAAGAGCAGAGGGTGCAAGACTGAAAAGGCAGTGGTAAAAGACAGAGTTTGGGTGGCTGAACTTCAAGAGGATTCTTAAGAAAGTAGATTGGGGGGTTTGCTAGATGGTCCTGACAGAGAGAGAGAGTGAGAGTGTGAGATTTGTCAGGATTGAAAGACATACCCAAGTGTTTGACCAGTTTGTGATTCTATCAAGATCTGAAGAGCGGGAAGAGGCTGCATCCTACCTATCTGAAGAATGAGGGATGTCACGGCAGAGAATGGAGTCATCAGCAAATGCATAAAGAGAATTTTCCAGAGAGTCAGAGAGTGTTAATGCAGATTAGAAATAGGACTGGACCCAGAACACTGCCTTGGGGCACTCCAGCCTTAACACTGAGTGGAGATGAAAATTTTGTTGAGAGCCACACGTCGGCTACGAGAGTCGAGGAAGTCAGTAAACCATGTGTTTGACCTTAGATGCCCTAGGCAGAGAGTTTAGAGAGCAAGGTGCGATGCCAGACTATCGAAAGCTCGAGATATGTCTGCAGATATGGCCCTGATCTCATGTCTGAAATCGAGGGCTTCCATCCATTGTTGGGAGAGTGGAAGCAGCAAATACAGGGTAGAGTGACCTGGTCTGAATCTGAATTGGTGTTCTGATATGAGGTTGTTTGAGAAAAGGAAGGATTTCATATCAACTGCGATGATGGATTCCATGACCGTGCTGATGATTGTTAGTGAGCTAATCGGTCTGCAGTTAAGGTGATCGGTTTTTGCATTTTGTTCATGTAATGCGGTGATGTCGGCTGACTTCCAAGCAGATGGAAGATTACTGAGGGTAAATGACAGGGTGAATAGAGCAGAAACAGGAAGTGCAAAAGTAGCGGAGCAGGTTTTGAGGACACGTGAGCTGATGTCGTCTGATCCAGTAGCAGAATCAGTCAAGGGTTACCAGAAACTTCTCCACCTTCACAAATGCAAAGTAGTAGTTGGGTGGGTACAGAGATCAAGGAGTTTGGCACACAAGATTTGGAAGCAAACACAGAATTTAGGCATTCGGCCTTCTCACGAGGGGAGTCTGCTGTGGTGCCATTTTAAGTGAGGGAAGAGATGGAGCGGGAGCATACTCCAGAGACAGATTTGAAAAGACGCCATCAGGTTTTAGAGGAGGGAAACCAGTTTGCAAGTTCAATCTTGAGCTTGGACAGATGTTGTTTTTCTGGGTCGCCTGAGAGCAGACACGCACTTGTTGCGGACTTTGTGTAATGATTTTAAATTGCCTTCAGTTGGGTTTGCCTTCCAGGAAGAGAAGGCAAGTTATTAAAAAGCAACTGCCTCGCAATAGGATTCATTGTACCATGGGCTGGAGGATGGGTAAGATCATTGGAGATGAGATGGGATACATCTGTGCATATGGGAGAGCAGGTTTTAAAAAGCTGAGAGGGGGCGGAACAAAAGGGAAGTTGAGAGGGGGGCAGGACGAAAGGGAAGTTTTGAATGGGTGGGGTGAGGAAGAAGCTTTGAGGGGCGATGCAGAAAGAGGAGACATGAAGTGGATGGATGCTGAAGAGGGTGAAACGTAGAAGGCATGTGGTTGGAAGGACGTGAGCATGCCGGGGATGTTGGGGGGGAGAGCACTGAAAATGAGGGGTTTGACACCGTTAAAGGATGTGAAGGACAATTTATTCTTGTGAGCAGACAACCTCTGCAAACTGGACTTCTCAAGATTCCCAATCTGGACATATGGAGACAGACATTATGGGAGGGTGGAAAGTATGATTGTTGTAGGCATGGAGGAAAGTGGCGCTGTAGTTATGGGAGGAGGGCTGATGAACCAAAAACGTTTAGGTTTGAGACAGGTTTGGAAAATAATCCAAGGGTGAATAAGGAGAAGAGGAATAAGTCGTGATGATGATGAAAAAGAAGAAGAAAAACATGTGGTGTGCTCCGAATGGAGAAACAAGGAAAGTGGAACATTTTAAAATGTATTTAAAAGCTTTTAAAAGAAGAACCATTTCATTCAATGAATAGTGTTCAGTTTGGAGATATTTGAGAAAAGGAAGGGATAAAGAATGTGAAGTACAGGAAGTACAGGCACATTGAACTCGTGTGAGAGAAATGAAATGGAAAGAGGCACACAACGTCAGATAAGAGACGGAATTTGCATGCCAGATAGCTGAGGACTCGACCTGAGGTGCACGGACACAAATTCGACAATAGAGCACAACAAGGTTCAGTTTAACACGGGAAATTGGGCGAAAACACAAACAGTAACAACGGGATGAAAATGTAACAGACACGACAGATCCGGTCTGGAAAACTTAGCTTTGATGAAGTGGAAGAAGGAATTGCCGATCCAACGTACACATGCAGCGGACCCCGAACTAGAGATGTTTTAAGTATTATTCTTAAGCAGGGATTATTAATCTTGACTTTGTTTGTTGACTTTTTGCGACATGCTTTTCATGGCACAGCGAATGCGCTACATTTTTGTGTACAAAATTTAAGCTTATGGAAGGAAGAAAGTAGACTGAGAGTAAAAAAAAAAATAGACAACATGCAGTAAGCAAGATAATGAGGAGAGAGTGGTGTATGAAACTTGGTAACCTGCAAACATGAGGGTCAAGTTAATGGGGGGAAGAAAGGATTATGGATAGGGATAGGAATGAAAAAAAATCTCAGTGTACCCCGAACTTGAAACGCTGGAAGGAGCAGTTTGATCAATTGAACAGCCTTGGGAAGGCAGTTGAACAAATGTGAGAAAAGAGGAATAAAAAAGTGGAGGTATGCAGACTGTGAAATTTAGTTGGTTTTTCTAGGTGGGGGTCTTATTGTAAAAGCATGCACATCTTCAAGGAGCTGTGGGTGGGGGTGGTGGGCGGTTGGAGGGCTGAAAGAGCAGGAGCTAAAAATCTGAAGAAATGTAAAAAAAATCCCTTTTATAGGGGGGTGGTTCAAAGTATGAAAGAGAAAGTTGATGCAGAATTGAAGTACAGCACAGAGTCTGGGAAAGTAAGAGAGGCGCTTCTATCATCCAAACAGTTTTAATGAGAGCGAAGTCGATGAAGCGAAGAGTATTAACTGGAGTTTTAACTGGAACTAATAACTTGACTAAAGCGAAGAGATGACCAAGTCTTTTTCTCAGGTCACGCCCTTTCTCCTTACCCTTCCCCAATACAGCATAATTACATTAAACCTGTAACTTGGTACAAACCAGTGAGGTTTGGTATCAAATTAACGGTTTTAACCTGTACGATGCAATACTGATTGTTATAATTGCATGTTGTATGTTCCCACGTTTAACGTGGTCTAACTCGAGTGAATGCAATGGCGTGCCATCGCAAATCCCCACGTTTCCTACATCAAGCAAAGTTGAGAGATGGCAAAAAATTATACCGGGAATTGACCAGCATCAAATTTTGAGTTAAAAAAAAAAAATCTTCTGTTGTGACCCGAAGTCCCCAACCCCCAGGGCATGAACCGGCTGTCAAAAAAAAAAAAAATAAAGTTACATTTTGCATGCGTCTTGCATATACTAGTACGATACAAAGTATCATTTAAAATGTATAAAGTAAAATGACCGTTTTTGCAGCCATTTTTCCCTGCTGTGCAGGGGTTGGCTTTTTCGTGAAGCAATGTTTTATGGCCGGATGCCCTTCCTGACGCCAACCCTGGTCGCCTCTTACGACACACAGGGATATGGTACACCTATTCTAACCGGGGCATACACCGGGACCAGTACACTGGCACTCATTTCGCCGACCTTGGAAGGATGACA
This sequence comes from Eptatretus burgeri, assembly GCF_056783735.1. NCBI lineage: Eukaryota > Metazoa > Chordata > Myxini > Myxiniformes > Myxinidae > Eptatretus > Eptatretus burgeri. The sequence goes on from NC_140969.1 coordinate 93,246,801, forward strand.
GGCTGAGTCAACCCCCTGGTGTTAATTCAGCAGCCAACGGGGCTTGAACTCAGGACCCTGGGATCCCAAGCCACCACCCTAACCTCTAAGCCAACACCAGGCTACAAAGTATCATTTAAAAATGTGCCAATAATTGCATTTTTTTGGTATTTGACCTTTTGATCCCTCCTCAGGGGGCCAAATATTATACTCCTCTCACACCTTCATACCATGTGGTGATCATAACTACCAAGTTTGCTGAATTTCTACACATTTTTAGAAGGAGATAGCGTGACGGACGTATGGACGGACAGATCCCAATTGCGATAGCCTCCCGTTTTATTTATTCATTTTTTTTTTTTTTTAAGCGTGGGGATAACAGCGTACTTGTAAAAATAATCAAAAACGCTCTCAAAAGAAGAGCGATTTATGCTGAAAATTCAAAAACAAAATTAAATAATTATGTCTATCTCAGATTATTAGTCCTCTACCGGGTTCACTTCCCCATACCCTTTAACGTCAACTGAAACTTGGTACATTCCTTTGTTACAAGTGAGAACAAGTTCGAGTTTCAGGGCGTTTTATCAACTTTTCACGGTTATGCCCTTTTTGGACTCGGAAAATATCACATCGGTCGGGGACATGCCTTGCAAAGCAGTTCTTGCTCTTGTTTTACTCATGACCTCACAGTAAATGTAAAACGGCACTGAGTATGACTCGTCATCAGCCAGAGCAGCAAGGTTGCCATGTTCCGACAGCCATTTAAACAACATTGATATGCAATCAAACACAAGATTAATGCTATCAATAAAAACATGGGTAAACAATTATGCAGATTGGCTTTACGAAGGCGGCAACAGAAAAAGTTTGGTCCATCCGAAAGCCGGGACGAACCGTCTGGGTAAACGCTCAGAGTTGCGGTCTTATAAAATGAACACGACATTTGCTTATGAGCAAATCTATGGAGGTCGTGGTTGAGGTGACTTGAGATGGATTCGGGTCCATCAAAATGGATTTAATTGAAATGCAAACGTTGCAGTCCTCTGCCACACGTATGGAATGGCAATGCGTACAATCATAAAAGCTCCGTGTGAATTCCAAACAATGGCAGAGATTCTGAATTGTTGAATCGCCTTTCGGGAAACCCTTGTAAATTAGAACAAAAGTTTTTTGATGGAATGAATTGTGGAGTTGTATTTGGAATTGCATCATTGTGGAAGCAAGGAAATACGGCAATATTGGCAAGGAATGCTGACCACCGTACACAAATGAGCGAACGGACCCCGATGCTTTCTACTTCAGTAATATTCGTACAGTATGTTTCTCTAACCGTTCAGTTTCACTCAATTATGTTCCTTTTAATAGTCAAATCAAATAAAACCAACAAAATTGACCCTGAATGCTATTGAAGTAAACGCTGTTCATTCAGACAAAACAAACAGACATTTAATTATATTTGGCTGAACACGGTTCGTTTTCTCGATTCCTTTTAACCATTGGTATAAAAAATTCCAATCTCTCTGGCCTCTTTGTGCCAGCCATGGTGGTGTAGTGCGCTGTGGAGCCCAGAAGAAAATATGTACATTTATTTTTATTGTGGACGGCACCCCAGAGGACGACGCTGCCCAGGAGGAAGAAGAGAACTGCAGTTTAAAAGAAGAAAACCAAGAGAGGCTCTCGGGAAGGAGGTCGAGCAAGTGGTCCACGGACAAGCTTGTGAGGAAGAGATTATTGTGGTTCGCTCTGCAGAAGTTTTGGGATAGACCCAAGCTGGTATTGCACTGCCCTTGGAGAGGAGAAGAAAGACCTCAGCATTTCGAGGAGGAGGAAGAAGTGCCGACTAGGAGGCCTCGTTGGGGGAAAAGGACAAAGACGACCACATGGCCTGTTTGAAGGCCTCATTGCTGGCCCTCCTCATGGCTGTTTTACTTTGTCTTTGGACAATATCAGCACTGGCTCTCATCTCGCTCCTGGTTTCTTAAAGCGGGCTGCATCGAGTCCTGCATCCACCCTGGGCATCGTAGATAAAGGGAAGTCCCGCTTTCATTATTGTCTTGTCCGAGTATGATCTGTGGTACCCAATGGTTTAGGTTTTGCATTCTTTTTTTCGGCTCACCATTGTATGTATATATATATATATGTATGTATATATATATATATATATATATATATATATATATATATATATATATATATATATATATATATATATATATATATATATATATATATATATATATATATATATTGGCATATTCCCATTTTCCTCTTTGTGTCTTTTGACTTGCTTGGTTTGTACCGTTTATGATAGCTTCTTGTTTGACGCTCTTCCCTGTATTTTGCTTTTCAAATAAACATTTTAAAAGGTGAGAAAATGTATTTCAACCATCTCCTTTCTATGTGTGTGTGTGTTGTCAATTTTCGCTCATTTGGGTGACCTTGGGAAATGATTAAGTAAAGCAGAGTAATTATTTAATGCAGTGCAATAAAAGACCGTTTGGACCATCTCTCAGTACGAAAGGTCCCGGCTCTGAGGAATTCTGTATTAACGGGTACTCGGACATGACCATGTGTATATATATATATATATATATATATATATATATATATATATATATATATATATATATATACATATATATATATATATATATATATATATATATATATATGTATATATATATATATATATATATATATAGTATATATATATATATATATATAGTATATATATATATATATATATATATATAGTCTGGTCACCAGAGCCTGGTGTTGGCGCAGTGGTTAGGGCAGCGGCTTGGGATCCAAAAGGTCCTGAGTTCAAGCCCCGTTGGGCCACTGAATTAATACACCAGGGGGTTGACTCAGCCTGTCATCCTTCCGAGGTCGGCAAAATGAGTACCAGTATACTGGGCCGGTGTATACCCCGGTTAAAATAGGTGTACCATATCCCTGTGTCGTAAGAGGCGACCAGGGTTGCGTCAGGAAGGGCATCCGGCGTAAAACATGTGCCAAATCAGTATGCGGATCATACGGATGATCCGCTGTGGCGACCCCAAACGGGAGCAGCCGAAAGAAGAAGAAGATATATATATATATATATATATATATATATATATATATATATATATACTGTACCAGTCAAAAGTTTTGACACATCTACTCATTCAAGGGTTTTTCTTTATTTTTACTATTTTCTAAATTGTGAAAACATCAAAACTATGAAATAACACATATAGTGGGGCAACTTAGCATAACAATTGTGCATTTTGTGAGGAAAGCACCAAATTTGGCACACTCATTGCCTATCATATTATGAACAGATTTGGATACTGGGCCATCTCAAATTCAGCCGCTGATGGCTGTGGCAGCCATTTTCCACTGTCATCAAAAACTTTGAGATGGCCCAATATCCAAATCTGTTCATAATATGATAGGTTACGAGTGTGCCAAATTTGGTGCTTTCCTCACAAAATGCACAATTGTTATGCTATATTTAGCTCAGTTGCCCCACTAATATGGAATGTTGTGGTGGCCAAAAAAGTGTGAAACAAATTACAATTTATTTTTATGTCATCTCGAACGAGATGACCTAATAAAAGCAGTCTTGATGTCCGTACTTGCCCATTTTTTTCTTCCAATTTTCTTGATATTTGATATGTGGGTAGATGTCTGAGGGATGCACGACGGTATGACCTTTGACCCGATTTTGAAGGTCAGGGTCACTCCAAAGTTGCGAAATCGTCCATTTTCAAAATCTATCTCCTCCGCCGTTTATGATCTGATCTTCGAAATTCCTTCGGATGCTGATAATATGGAACAATATCTAAATTTGGTCAGGCTGGTTTTTTGAAATTCGTCCTGGTTATCGAGTCACGTGTCTTCATAGTTGGAAAAATCGTCGATGTGATACGGTCAAAAAAAAATTCGCCCTATCTTGATGAAACTTGGTATGTCGGTAGGGGTCGATGAGTGATGCACGATGGTATGACTTTTGACATGATTGAAGGTCAAGGTCAAGGTCCCTCCAAATTTGCAAAATCATCCTTTTTCAAAATCTATCTCCTCCGCCGTTTGTGATCCGATCTTCGAAATTTCTTCGGATTCTGATAATATGGAACAATATCTAAATTTGGTCGGGCCGGGTTTTTAAAATTCCTCCTGGTTATCGAGTCACGTGTCTTCAAAGTTGGAAAAATCGTCGATGTGATACGGTCAAAAAAATTTCGCCCGACCTTTTGAAGACACATTGATCATAAATGTTCCAAATCAACCATTTTCAAAATCTATATCTGGATAACTCAGAAATGTAGTTTGATTTCTGAGGTTTTCTATCCTTTTTACTCCCGGGCTTTCGCCTGTACGTTGAACCAAAAGACAAGACGACATCGAAGCCATTCTAAGCCGATCAGAGATCCACATCTGCAGAGCTTCAGAGATGACCGGCACCCCCAACCAGGGGTAATTTTATATTTTATATTCTTCAAAGTAGACACTCTTTGCCTTGACGACAGCTTTGCACACTCTTGGCATTCTCTCAACCAGCTTCATGAGGTAGTCCTGGAATGCTTTTCCAACAGTCTTGAAGGAGTTCCCACATATGCTGAGCACTTGTTGGATGCCTTTCCTTCACTCTCTGGTCCAACTCATCCCAAACCATCTAAATTGGGTTTTGGTCAGGTGATTGTGGAGGCCAGGTCATCTGATGCAGTACTCCATCACTTTCCTTCTTGGCCAAATAGCCCTTACACAGCCTGGAGGTGTGTTTTGGGTCATTGTCCTGTTGAAAAACAAATGATGGTCCCACTAAGCGCAAACCAGATGGCATGGCGAGAGGGGGGTGTGAGAGGAGAAATAGAGGGGTGAGACGAGGGGAGGGAGGGAGAGAGGGGTGAGAGAGAGGGGCGTCACAATTCAAGACAGGGGAAGCGAGAGGGGGGGCGTCACAATTCTTCTTCATTTGATATGACGTCACTATTGACGCTGGAGACCTGAAGATGTTTCCCAGGTGTTTCCCAAGTTATGGCCATTTATGATGCGGTTGGTCCGATCTAATTGAAATAATGCCCCAATCCAGTCATCGTTTACGCACCTACGGGCCCGTACTAGTAGTAAAAGTAAAGAAAAACCCTTGAATGAGTCGGTGTGTCCAAACTTTTGACTGCAACTGTATATATAATTATTATTTTTTGATTATCGTCAATTAAGCATTTTAACTGAATGCAAGAAAATCAGACATCAAAGGTTCCAAGTTTGAAACGTGATCCTGTAGGCTTGTGTAAGTGTTTCTTTCTGACTACGTGTATGTTATTTCATCCTGGTTTGTAATGATTGAATGTTTCACCACTTTTATCATTCGGGCTTTCTCCAAATAATCCTCAGTTTTGCTTTTGTTTTTGGTCTTTAAGCAACTCCTTATTTTTGATAAGAATAAGCAAACAACATAAAAGTTTAATTTTTTTTGGAGGGGGTAAGGGTGCTTAGAGGAAATTTTATTGACCTCTCCTCTATTACAAGATGATAATTATTATTGGTGAAGTTGTTGACTTGCTTACCAAATTATTGCATTGGCTCTGCATTGAGAAGGTTAAACATCAGGTCGAAAGTGAACTACCGTGTGTCAGCCTTGAAATCCGATTTGTACATTCTCACTCCTGAGTCCTCACGTGTCGTATTCATTCATAAGCTTCAAAGTTTGCAAACTTTGTTCATTTAACTATTTTATAAGTATGTATAACATCTTATGACAGTTTTCAACAATTGCCATTTCACTTGTCTATCTTCAAGGCAGGATGGGTATTTACTTCTCCTGAATGGTGATTCTTCAGCTTTTTAACTTTATGTAAATAATTTTTTTTTCATCGTTCAAGGCCTGCTTTGCCCTAACCGCATCCCTCTCCCCTCGACACAACCTCACACTCCACCCCACCCCCCCTCACCATAACCCCACAACCCCCTCGCTGTACTCCCACAATAATGGCCCATCTCTCCTTTTCTATGCAATGTCAAGCTCTTAAAGTTGAAAGTGTGTTTAATATATTAAAAGTGACAGGGATGATGGGTCTGTCCTCCAGTTCCCGAAGCTGAAACCTCTGGAAGAACCCAGGATCAAGTGAACAATGGTGATGGGGAGATGCCTGGTGATAGCATCAATGCTCTGTGCTCTCAGATTTCCATGGCCTTCAGTCCTGAAGACCCGTTTGTCGGAGTCCCCATGTCTCGGCCTGCCTTCGAGCCTACAGATCTGCGTAAGTCTAGGCGTAGATATGGCAAGAGCTAACCATAAAGTTTGCAAACTTTCTCTCCTCTTTATAGTCATCAGGTTTCATCTTTGGCTAAGGGCTATTGTGGTTGGCCAGTGTGAAATGCACAGAATTGTAGAAAAATTATGTTTTACTACAAAGCATTTACAATATACAAAAACGGAATTGTCATCAATTGCTGGTAAGGATTTCCAAAGGCTTTGAGACTGGACAGAGCAAGAGAGAACAATTCGCTGATCATGCAAATGAGTGAGCAGGACTTTATCGACATTGGGCGGTAAGGGCCTCTCCACTTAGCCTGATCTGATGGAAGAATCTTGTTTTATTCTTAACCCTACATTTTAACCCTTCACCACTTGATACCGCCGTCATCGCCTTCCATTCGTGCATCTAGCTTTGAAATGCCTCTCAAAGTAAATATTCTCTCTCGGAACTTATTTTTCTATAGTTGTTCTCGTCATGGGAAAAGCACTTTTTTATGCAACCCCATCAAGCATCATGAAAATTGCATTGAGACAGTGGGATAGAAAAGCTCGAAGGTAAAGATGACAGCTGTCATTTTATTCCACCATTTTTAATGTTTCCTTGAACATGTGGACTCGAGGTAACGCATGAGTACTGATCTGAAACATTTTTTTTTTGTGGCACGACAGTTGAGTTGTTACTGTGCTCTCAGGTCCCTGGATCTGGCTGGTGTCAAACACAAATCTAACTGAAACTGATGTGTGACAGTGTGGACGAATACACTGCACCCTGGAACAGCTTTTAGAGGGGCTGTTAAGCCATCAGATCGCTCTTTTGTCATTTGAACCAAAATTATCCCAACAGACCTTTCAATAGTAGGCTCTTGGGTCGACACGACACAGCCTGCCGGTGGATTGTGTAAGATTTAGATGATTGGTGAAGTGCAAATTGAATGAATGAGATACAAACTTTAAGCACGTTCCATTTCTCATTCCATTGCATGCTTCTCTGACTAGAATTTGATTTGGAATCAAGTCTACTGATTGTAGATACGATTGGAATACACAAGATATGGCTCAGCTGCTGCTGCATGTATAACAACAATACCCTGTGGATCCTGCTTCCACCACCCCCACCCCCCCCCCCCCGTGCTCCCTTTATTCCACCACGGCATTTTTCAACATTAAGGATTTTTTTATGTTTTTTTCCTTTGATATGGCATACAAACTTTTGTACCATTGGATCATTCAGATCCAAACAATAGAGTGAAAGAAAGCAAATAGCCAGGTTTATGCAACCCCATCAAGGAGATTATGTATGTATATGTATATGTATATGTATATATATATATGTATATATATATATATATATATATATATATATATATATATATATATATATATCCTGGTGTTGGCAAAGTGGTTAGGGGAGCGGCTTGGGATCCAAAAGGTCCTGAGTTCAAGCCCCGTTGGCCGCTTGAATTAATACACACCAGGAGGTTGACTCAGCCTGTCATCCTTTCGAGGTTTGCGAAGTGAGTACCAGTGTACTGGGCCCGGTGTATGCCCCGGTTAGAATAGGTGTACCATATCCCTGTGTCGTAAGAGGCGACCAGGGTTGCGGCAGGAAGGGCATCCGGCGTAAAAACCAAGCCAAATCACTATGCGGATTATACGAATGATCCGCTGTGGCGACCCTTAACGGGAGCAGCCGAAAGAAGAAGAAGAAGAGATATATATATATATATATATATATATATATATATATATATATATGAACTGTCGGACCCCCACTATTTGCGGGGAATACGTTCCTGATAAATGTCGGAGCATTATTTCGAAAAAGAACTTTTTTTTTTCTTTACACCTGGTCTCAGCTTTTGGAAGAGTGACACAGAACAAACTATAAGGGCACTCGTTCGAGCGCATACCTCCACCACGTAATGCCTGATCCACGAGAACGTATTGGGCCACATACATTTTTTGAAATATCATGCTGTATATCGTTTTTGGCTCTCTCAATGGTGAAGAATCACTTTGAAAATTAAATAATTCTCGTATCCAGATCCTGATTCGGATCTTCACCAAAATGGAATCAATTTGCCTTGGTTACACACCCAACCTGTCCCCCGAGTTTCATCCGAATCCGTCCACAACTTTGAGATATCGTGCTATATATTAGTTTAGCCCTATCTCTCAATGGTGAAGAATCACTTGATTCTCGTAGTTTGATCCAGATCTTCACCAAAATCTAATCAATTAGTCCTTGCCACACAGACAACCTGCCCACCAAGTTTCATCCAGATCTGTCTTCAACTTTTTGATATCCTGCACACAGACAGACAGACAGAGACAGACAGACAGAGAGGTGAAAACATCACCTCCTTCACCTTCGGTGGTGAAAATAACCAGGACACAACATAACAAATGGAACAGCACGAGAAAGGGGAAATGCCAACAGCAGGGTGGAGGGAGTAAGTTGATGGAGACGGACAAACAAGGGATGCAGGTAATGATGGGGGGGAAAGGGAAAATGCAAAGGGTGGACAATATGGATACGTAAGCAGAATTGTAATTTTTGTCAAGGAGAGAGGAGAGGCTGCCGCCTCTCTTTTAGAAGGATGAGTGATGTCACGGTAGAGTGTGGAATCATCAGTACAAAGATAAAGAGGATTTCCCAGAGTGTCAGTGAGATCATCGATGAATATTAGGAATAAGATGGTGCCTAGAACACTGCCTTGGGGTGCTCCAGCCTTGATCGGGAGAGGAGATTGAAGAGTTCCATTGAGAGCCACACGTTGACTACGAGATTGGAGGAAGTCAGTAATCCATGAGTGGAGTTGGCCTTGGATTTCATAGGCAGACAGTTTGGAGAGCAAGGCAGGATGCCAGATTGTATAGAAAGTTTGGGATATGTCCAGAGAGATGGCCCTGATCTCATGTCTGATATTGAGGGCCTCCACCATTGTTGGGAGAGTGGAAGCAGCCTGTCCAAGGTGGAGTGACTAGGTCTGAATCCAAATTATTGATCTGAGACCAGGCTGTTGGAGAAAAGGAATGATTTTTTGTCAACTGTGATGATGGATTCCATGACCTTGCTGATTGGAAGTACAGTAAGCTAATTGGACTATAGTTAAGGGGATCTGCTTTTGCACCCTTTTTGGCTGTTGGCTGATTTCCACTTTCCCAGTGGATATATGAGACCAGTCCTGAAGTGGAAAAATAAAAACTAGAAAGAGCAATCAGAGATTGCAGACCCTGACCAGGACTTCTTTTGTGTGGTGTATTTCATGTGGTGTTTGTGGACTGGTGTGTTACGTAATCAATAATAGACATAACTAGAACTGGCACTTTATAACTGCTGGCAGTGATGACCCTGTACCAAAACATCCCGCTTTGATTGCACACCTGACCCTGACCCATGACGTTTTTCATTATTACTCAATTGAATATAGAAAGGGATTAAAATAAATTCAATTCAAATCAAATGGAAGACCAAATAGGTACAGTTCTGCATTGGAGTCATCTGAAGGAACCCGAACGAACAAAAACCAAAGATGAAGTCATCAGGAGGAACCTGGATAGGATTCACGTTTCAGCTGCTACTCCTCCACCCTCAAACCCACTCAGGCACAGCCAAGTGAGCCTTTTTCCAAAAAAAAAGAAAAATCAAAAAGAACCCAGATCAAAAAAAAAAAAATTCTCCTGGCTGCCAGACCATGTGGCCGATCAAGTTGCAATTTAAAACTTATTCCCATCACGACTATATCATAATTGTGAAGTTTCATGTCGATTTGATTAAGCGGTTCCAGAGAAAATATTATTTAATATTACTCTTCAATCCAATATGGCTGCCAAACCATGTGACTTATCAATTATTCCTTTACAAACTTGTACACCCAAAGCTTGGGGAACATTTGTTTGACGTTTCCCTTAGATCTGTCCAGCCGTTCTGGAGAAGATTTTTTTTAAACTAGGTTTTCGAGTAAATCAAATATGGCTGCCATACCATGTGACCTGACATCATATGTGTGAACCTTTTGATCCTCATGGATAGGCGGTCATATGTGTAAAGTTTTGCCTCAATGTGTTCATCCATTTAGGAAAAGAGGATTTTTAAAGGTTTTTATTTTTTTAACAATATGGCTGCCGAATCATGTGACTGACGTCAAAATTTTTTCTCTGGACCATTTTATCCCAAGATGACCCTCAAAAATTTTCATACTGATCAGATGTAGCGTTCTAAATATGCAACAATGACGTTGTAACGAAGGCACCTATGACGTCATCAAAAACACACTTATTTCCCATGAGGAGTACTTGCCATGCGCCAAGTTTCAATTTTTTCCTTGGTGTGGTTTCAGAGATAGAGGTCCAAAGTTTTCCCGTTTTTCCAACATGGCTGCCACACCACGTGACCTTGTGACGTTATAATTATGATTAAAACATGACACGTATGAGTAGTCGCACCTATGGCAAAAATTTTTTGTCTCAATCCGACAAGCGGTTGTGGAGAAAAACACGAAAGTTCTGTGCGGACAAGCAGACTCAAACGCAATACCCTCTCCTCTGGAGAGGGTTCTAAGAAAAAAAACCACACTAATCGGCGAAGTGCGAATGTAGATGTAGGTCATGGAATCCATCCATGTTGACATAAAATCATTCCTTCTTCAACAACCTCATCTCAGATCATCAATTCGGATTCAGAACCGGTCACTCCACCTTGAACATGCTGCTTCTACTCTTCCAACAATGGATGGAAGCCCTCGATATCAGACATGACATCAAGGCAGTCTCTCTGGACGTATATCGAGCTTTTGTTACAGTCTGGCATCCCGCCTTGCTCTCCAAACTGTCTGCCTATGGAATCCAAGGTCAACCCCACTCGTGGATTACTATCTTCCTCCCCTCTCCAAGTCAACTTGTGGCTCTCAACGGAACCCTTTTATCTACTCCTCCCTGTCATGGCTGGAGTACCCCAAGGCAGTGTTCTCAGCCCCATATTATTCCTGATCCTCATCGATGATCTCACTGTCTCTCTGGAAAATCCTCTATCTCTTTGCTGATGACTCCACTCTCTGCCGTGACATCTCTCATCCTTCTTCGTCCAGTCAATGTAGCAAATTTGAGGGAGTAACCCACCACTAATTGCAAAATAATTGTTTCCACTGCAGTGCATTTCGGTAAGACCCGCTAATCACCATACTAAAAGTCCGAAAAAATCCCAGCATGGGAAAGTAGTTTAATTTGCATAATATGCAAATTCACTTCCGCCATAAGAGAAAATTCAGATTTTCACTATAACTTTGCATCTAAGTACTGTATCCGATTGAACCGTAACCCTAACCCTAACTTGTATTGTTTCTGCTCTGTTATTTCATGAATTACAGATTGCTATGGCTGAGTGTGTTTTCTGCGAGAAGAGTTTAGAAGATGGTCAGGATACTGCAATCCTACGAGAAAAGGGGAGCGAGAGTATCAACAGGGCCAGTGAGCAGCAAGGAAGTAGTATATTTACTCAAAGGTCAGCGAGTACACACAGAATGCCGACGGGTTTTCACTCATCCACAGACGATTGCAAAGGCACAGTAAAAAGTAACTGAACAAGATCAGCCCTCACTGTGTATCCTTCGTTCAGAAACGCCAACGTTCAGTTTGGAAAAGCACTGTTTGTTTTGCGGTGAACCAGCTACTTACAATGAGAAAAAGCGTGATGGCATGGATGTCTATCCTGTAAGAACCACATCATTCCAAAATATTGTCTTGCATTCGTGTGCACAAAGGAAAGATGAATGGTCTACGCTTCTTTCAGGCAGAATTGCATATGCTCAAGACCTAATCGCAGCCGATGCAGTTTAGCATCAAAGCTGTAATGTCAACTTCAGGACTGGGAAGCAGGTTCCACAGCAACATTCCTCTGGACTAGGTAGTGTTGCAAAGAAACAAAGGCTTGGCAGACCCAAAGAAGCAGAAAGATATGAAGCATTCTTGTTGGTTGCAAAGGACGTGGAGGAAAATGATGAACAGATTGTAATAACAGACTTGATTGAGAAAATGGAGACAGGTCTTTTGGGTTCAGAGTTTGCATCTTATGGCTTTACACATATGAAGAGTAAACTCATGGAACATTTTGGTGACAATATCATTATAACCGAGCTGGATGGGAAGTCAAATGTTGTAACTTTTTAGACGAACAGCAGCAAATATTCTCCATGACTTTTACAAGGAACAGAAGAAAGAGGACCCCAATATTGAGAAAATACGAATGATAAACACAGTTGCAAAGCTTATCAAGAGTGACAAAAAGGCAGTTGACTCTTCTAATGATGTATATCCAACCAGAGAACAGATGTCATCAACAGAAGCAGCTGTGCAGTTCATTCCACAGTCACTACTGATGTTGTTGCAAGGTTTGTTCGTTGGCAAAAACACTGATCTGAAGGTAGCATCAATTGGACAAGCTATAATGCAAGCAACAAGGCCAAGAGTCATTCTAGCCCCATTGCAATTTGGACTAGCAAATGAAATGCATCATCAGTTTTCATCCCGGTTCATCATAGATACTCTTCATCAACACGGCTTCAGTTGTTCCTATTCTGAAGTGCGGAAGTTCGAGAAAAGTGCCGCTCTTGCACAAGGGGCAGAGTTGCCTGAGCCTGGATCTGGAGAGTTCATTCAGCATGTTGGTGACAATGTTGAGCACAATATAACAACTCTTGATGGCTTTGGAGCATTCCATGGAATGGGGATTATTTCCACTTTCACACTGGGAAAGCTGCTTAGTAAACCTGTACCTAGAGTATCAGTGACAACAGATGACATCATAAAAGTGGGAAGGATCAACATCAAAATTTTCAAATCTCAGCACACAGGACGTAATCCATTGACGTATAAAGAACTGCAGGCAATGGAAGTGCACGATCCAACATATCACATCGATCTTCTGTGGGAAGTGGCATTTGTCCTTCGTCTGAAGAGGCCAGCATGGTCAGGTGTGATGCAGACACATCTCCCGCTGCACCAGAGAAGTTGACCAAGATATTCAGGTGTAACTGCAAGACCAGGTGTAGCACCAGCAGATGCACCTGCAAGCGTATCCCCATTGACTGTACATGGATGTGTGGGGTGTGTAAAGGTGTAAGTTGTGCTAATTCATCTCGGGTGGAGATAGATGATGGCAGTGATACTGATTGACATGTTACCTGAAAATTCATTAAGAACACTAACCACATTACCGATTAGCAGTGAAAACCTGTGTTAAATGTATCTGATCGTCTAGATTGGGTGTCACCACTTTAAGTATTTCAGGTATTACTTGTTGCTCTTTTAGTTAATTTTTCATACTTGCTTTTATATGACTTTATTGTTTGTATCAGGCACACGGATGCAAAGTTATCTGACATTTTTGATTTTCTCTAATTGCTAAAAGTTAACATGCATATGTTATGCAAGTTGTATTCATAATATGGGTTTGGATACTTGTTCCTTATATGGAAAATAATAGTGAAAATTAGTAATTTCTCTAATTCCTGAAACAAATTTGCATAATATGCAAATTATGTTTAAAATATTAATTTGCAAATGTGCCTATCATGTTCCTTGACCTTGAAAACATGGGTTTGGACACTTGGTTTGCTTCAATTGGGAACTTAGACGCAAAGTTATAGCGAAAATATGAATTTTCTCTTATGGCGGAAGCTAATTTTCATATTATGCAAATTACACTACTTTCCCATGCTAGGATTTTTTTAGGACTTTTAGTATGGTGATTAGGGGGTCTTACTGAAATGCACTGCAGTGGAAATGATTCTTTTCCAATTCGTGGTGGGTGAAGATACTAATTTGACTGGACTGTCTGACAGACAGGCAGCAGCCTCTCCCCTCTCCTCAGACCTTGACAAAAATCATAAATTTGACCCCAACATTCATGCCTTTTTTTTTTCAGGAAGGTATCCCGCTGCGAATTGCGGGGTCCGACAATGTATATGTATATGTATATATATGTATATATATATATATATATATGTATATATATATATGTATATATAATGGGTTATTGCTGAATGTTTGCCCCACCCTGAAACACGGAAACGCTCCTCGGAGAGAGAAAGTTCTGTAAAAGTTCCTTCAAATTAATCCAAATTACGGGGAAAATTTTTTTTCAATCGGACCCCCCAAAAAAACAGTTGAACCCGGGTAGTGTATAAGCAACACACCACTGCCTCGATTACACCAGTAAAAAAAAAAGAAATTGCTGTTAAGAAATGTATAACCTCCCACTTGAATTCTTTCAACAAACTCAAGAATAAAACTCTTCCCTTTTTTATGTCGTGGTATTTTCCCTCGAACTTCTGCTATCAAGGTATAATGTACATTGTGGGCTGCTGCAAGTGGTATTGCTGGCTAAAGGTGCGGCTGTCCTACTGATGTAATGCCCTCTGTTGGTTAGACCAGGAATTTGTAATTTACTCATGGTGTCCACGGTAGCTCAACACCTCTTCATGAAGGATACCATGGCATCAATAATGTCCACCAACTAATGCTGGCATCCGCGATGCCCAGTTTAATGGACATTCGAGGGACAGCACACTCACTGATGCCTTGCTCTGCCTGCGAGACCAGGATGACAGTTTGTAGCCGAGCCGAGATTCAAACCCAGACTAGCCAGCTCAGAGGTGAGTGTGCGTACCTCTCGGCCATCCTGCCAGCCCACGTTGTTGGCAATACACCAGAAAGTCGTTTTGTTGGATTCAACTCCGTTGGAAATCAAAGCCGCAATAAGTTGGCTCAGAGATGACAGAAATATTAACTGAGCTCTCTCGTGTTGAATAGCAATGAAAGATAAATTGTTTTGTAATAATTACATACGTAACAGGATGTAAATTCAACACGAGTGTTACAGCTTCCTAATGTATCTTCGCTTGGATATAAACAGGCGAACTCTATTATTATTATAATAATCATTATTATTAATATCATATTTTAAGGTTTTAAAAAAGGCTTATTTAAGATTTTCGATGAGAAATGACATTGGTCTTGCTTGGTAACCCACCAGGATGATGGTAAATCGGTCAGCATGGGATGATACAAAAAGGGTTACAGCTCCGTATCTATCCATAATGCAACAGGTCTTTGTCATAAAGCACCTGCCAAGCATGATATAAAGGAACTGGTGCAAAGAAAATGGGAAATTGTTTTATGCAGAGCCTTTTAGCCGAAACATGGTAAAAACTCGATGTGGCGGGATTGCTACCACGATTGCATTTTATCTCCTGAGAATTTCTTGAATTTGGAACAAAAGCTATGTGTAGATCTTGCAGCTGTTTCATCAGACTGCACCCCCCGTCTTTACCCCCCTCCTTTCCTCGTTTCTTTTTGTAATGCTTCCCAGCTCAGCAACTGCCTTCTGCTACTGGCAACACCATGCTTGCCAGTAACCCTACCCCCTCACTCACCATAAGAGAGACCAACCCCTGGCTGAATGCACCTTCTGCTCATTCTATTCCAATAGGTACCCAAATGCTTGTTGCTTCGAGCTTTTCAATTAAACAACTTAGAATTCGCTCTTTAGAAATGTCATTTTTAAATTCACTTTCTAATTATGACGACATCAACTGATGCCTGATGTTTGTCCACCTTTTATTGTCAACCCCCCCTTTGCCCTCTTCCATCCCAATTTTGTGCCGATTTAGGTAATATCGTTGGAACTCCGTTTACAAACTCTGTCGCAGCATCTCGTGGTGTCCTTCACACTGGGCATCGTCGAACACAATCTGAAGCCGAGCGCTGGCTTGAGCAAGTTTCCAAATCGACCCAGGGGCCTGTGCCATTCCCTTCTGCATCCGCCAGCCCCAGTGCCGTGTTTTTACCCCAGCCACCACAATTTTCTTTCCAGCAAGCTTCCGTTGTTGCCGCTGGTGTTCAAAATGGAACGATGACGCAAGCCACTCCCGTTGCGTCATCCGTTGTCGGACCACCAGCCTCGCACGTCACCGCCCGACCATTCGGCACGGCTGCAGCAAAGGCAACTCGCAACGTGCAACTCTCTGCTCTCTCGTTGCCATTCGCCGGTGGGCGTAAAGGAACAACCACACTGGCCAATGGTACCGTAGGTACCAGTGACGCCAAATTTGAGGCACAGTGGGCTTCATTGGAGAACCGGCACAGGCACGCTATCGCTCCACCATCACCTCGTGCTACTCCATCTCCCACCAATCCCTTCTGCAGTGATGTTCAGAAAACGTTTGAGATCCGCATCTGATTGTTGCATTGCTGCATCTCCATGTTTTCATACAAAATAACCAGAAGGACTAAAATATATAATTATTTGTTTATCTCTGCATTTTCTTGTTGCTTCAACATATTCTTATAACCTCTTTGCATTACAGTTTGTCCCCCCCCTCCCCCTCCCCAATTAGCCATTGTGCTGCTTTCCCCAGATTTTATTATTACATTATTTGCACAAGAAACAGGTAGTGTCAGTTAACAAAACATTGTAACACATATCAAAAAAACAAAAAACTTCAACCTGCTTTTCTCTCACCTCGAACCTTCTCGAGGTCACAAACTACGTTTGCAGTTGGGAAGTGTTGCGACGCTTGTAGATTCCACACATAATTTTCGCCGGTTGATTTTTGTTTTCTCGCTTTCAAATTATATTGACCACCGCAGTGTGAAAACTATATCGGTCTTTCGTTGGAATTACGACTGTCGCTCGAGGGTATAAAATAGGTCATTTCCCAATGCTTCAAGGTATAACACTACGTGACTGGCTGGACAAGAGCCAAATATCGGTTGCCAGTTAAAATTTCTTCTGTTCACAAGTGAGGAGGTAGTTTTTAACAGTTGCAGGTAAATATGGGATGGTTCATTCTACTCCCGAGCTTCAGGCATCGTCACGTACTTGCAAAACAAAACAAAAACGGTTTGTCGTTGCTCGCCGCTCCCGTGGCGTGGCACCTTGTCGAGCGTCGTGCCCGTGCATCGTTCTTGCGCTGGGGGTAACCTCAAAACTTCCAATCATTGACCAAATTTGTCAACGCACTGTTTTCTTTCCCCCGATCGATCGAGCTTCATTTTCATGAAATTAGTTTAACCTTTTTAAAAGGGGGTTTTGCTAAGTGAATGAGTCGACGAAGAATGGGATGTTTTGGTGAAGAAGAGCATTTGAACAATGTTCCATTGTTCTTCTGCAAATATGCTGCTCGTCATTTATTATTTTATATTGAACATTCCCAGGATTTCTTGGTCCCGGAATCTGTCGCTCTTGTTAAAATACGATAAGCTTGCTGGGAATGTTTTGCTCAGGAGGAACTTTAAAGGATTTCAAAAGGGGATAATACTGTATTTTTTTTTTTTTTTGTTCACTACGGATGTGCCGTTATCGTTTCCAGAAGATGCAGCTTACAACTTCATCTTCATTCTGCTGAAATATTTATCACAGTTCTTTTTTCCATGTTTCTTAATGATCGCCACATCCTCGTGGCAATACATCTCCCCCACCACCCACCCCATTAAAGTGTCATCAGATTTGACCGATATAATGCCAAAAGTCGCGCCATTTGTACACGTAACGTTAAAACGCCAAAAAAGAAGAGGTTTGCGTCGCTACTGTAAATTGTTTGGAGCATGTTTGGTCGAGGTATTCGAATGATCCATCAGAGCATCATTTTTGAGGGGGGGAGTGTCTCTGGCGACCCCATCATAACCTCTGATTTGCTTCAATGCCTCCCTGCTGTATATGTACACATGCAAAACATTTGCAACAGCTGTGTTTCTTTTTGAGATGTAGCCAGTTAATGAATTTGTATTTCGGTAAAGTTAACATTTATATATTTTAATATGAAGTCCTTATGTATCGCATACGTTTAACTGGCAATGCCGTTTGTGGTACAATCACTATTTTGGAATCTTTGAGTGTTTCAGCTTTTAATCTTTATAAGCATTTTCTATCAAAAGTAAAACCACTTAAACTGCACTAAATATCCTCACCGGTCACTTAAGAGATCATCTGCAATAGGAGAGACTGCGTGGCTTTGTCAAGTCCTTACGTCTCTAGTCGTGTAATAAAGGTTTTGTTTTGTTTTTTTTCCACTTCTCTGTTGGGTTTTGTTGTGTCGGTGTTGCAGTCTATCGAATCAGCATAAAGCAACTCGGTAACAGCTGCTGTTCAATGAATGACCAGCAAGCACTACTCGAGCACAGAGCACCAGTGTTGAGGAGAAAGACATGCCCAGGTAACTATCCTGTCGTACGGTTTAAAAAGGAGAAGCGAATCGCATGTTTGCACGACTGGGTATAATTCTGATTAGAAATGGGACAAGTAAAAAGCACTAAAGTTAAAACTTTATTTTCATCCATATTGTGGCATTGGGTACTTGAATGGCCGTAAAGATTGGTGAACATTTGGCAGACATTGATATTTGTGGATCAAGCAAAGGAAGGGTCAGGGGGTCGTGGATGCATGTGCCTAGCTCTGCGGCCTGGCGCAGCTGTGGCAGCAGAACAGAGTGAAGTAATGATTGTCGCAGAGCTTTGCCTGCACAATCAGCTTGCAGTTTGCCAGATCAAGTCGGTCCACACAGCCAGCATGCTCGCCCCACGCCAGAAAAGGCAACAGACCGCCGGGACTCGTCATGTTATGTGTGGGGGCTGAAAGCACCGTGGCAGGAAGGGAGGAAAGGAAGAACCACTGAGTGCTAAGCAGAAGCGCCCACATGCAAATTTCTAGCCATTTGCATTGTTGCTTGAAAGCAAAAATAATGAAAAACACTTGCGTTTAAACATGTGTTTGCTGTCACCGAGTTTGAAAGGGTCACCCTGCTGCTCTTCCCACCCCCTTTCCCTCGA